>NW_019154112.1:23774900-23912276 GCF_002288905.1 Enhydra lutris kenyoni | reverse complement strand
CCCCCCCCCCCCCCCCCCCCCCCCCCCCCGCCCTGCAGCATGGGGAGGACGGCTGCGAGTATCTTGACAGAGGGAGGAAAGCTCTCGGGGCCTCACTCCACTGGTGCCTGGTGCTAGGCCCGTGTCCTAGATTGTGCAGGCTTGGTTAACAGAACATGACAGACCGACAGACGACAGACCCGGTGGCTTATGCACAGTAAACATGATCGTTCTGGAGGCTGGGGGTTCCACAGCCAAGGCGCCACCAGAGGTGCTGTTTGGTGAGGGCCTACTCCCTCTCAGAGGGTCATCTTCTCCCTGTCTACAAGGCAGAACAGGAGCGAGCTCCCTGGGGTCTCTTGCACAAGGCAGGCATCCCAGTCACAGGGACTGTCCCTCCTGATGGTATCACCTCCCAAAGGCCCCATCTCAGGTACCATCACACTGGGCGTTAGGCTTCAACAAAGGAATCTGGCAGGGGTGGGGGCGGGAAGAGGGGGACACACACATTCAGACCATGGCCCTGTCCCCGTCTGACACCCTTCCAGGACACCTGACCCAACGGTGAATGCCCTCAGGGATCTGGAAGGCTGTGGGGAGAGCACTTCTACTCAGATCAGAAGAAAAACTTCTGTCTCCAGAACGATGCCCTTTCTCTGGTTCTCTTGCACCCATGGTTCACTTTTAATCCTTTTATCCAAACTGTGTGCTCTCTCCCAATCTTTCCCTGCCTCTGCTTCTTCAGCAACCTCCCTGCAAATCCCACCACAGGTCCCGGGACATAGTCAGTGCTCATTTAGATCTGGGGCTAGAGAGGTTGCCAAGTTCCTTGACCCCATTTCATAAAAAGCCACATTTAAATCACGGATTATTTTCAGTATTGTGGTAAATTTAAGACATGCTGTGAAAGACAATTTTGCTATTGAATATCATTTTGCAATGCCACTAAATTTAAATGTCCAATTCATCCACTTTTTAAAGAAATTTGAGTTCCCTTACCAAAAGGTATTATTAACTGAGCTTCAACCAAGGATGACTGAGTACAAATAATTTGTGTTGAATAGATTTAAGGTCTGATACAAAGCGATCGGCATGCACCTTCTTCCTCATTTACTTACCTGTGGGGTCTTTCATCCTTGAGAATAAGTGACTGTTACTGTACAGCTCATATTTTATCTCTGCATTTCACACCAGCCAGCTGTGCTAAGTATCTCCCTCTCTCTTTTCAGTGCAGGAAACGGGAGTTCAGAAGAATGAGGTAACTTGCTTGCAATCCCACATGAAATGGCAAAGCCTGGGTTCTAACACGTCCGCTGTGCCCCTTCCCAATGCACACAGACCCCTTCTAGCATGGGCAAGAGTGCCTTCTGTGCTGGAAGACATGTGTCCTAGCACACCCAGTTCTAAAATGAGGGTGGAATTGAGGGCGTAGCTTGGGGCCACCACAATTTTCTCTTCCCAATTCCCTAGGAAAGCTTAAGATTTGAATCCTGGCTGCTCTCTTGAATAAGGGCATTTCATGACTCCCAGCCTTGGTCTTCTCCTCTGCTTTACCCAGTGTCCCAAGAGCAGAGGGCACCCATGGGCAGGCAGGAGGGGCTCCAACAATGCCTGGTCGCATAATCTTACAAAGGACTGCTGCTGACTAGAGCACCGTGAGGGGTACAAGGAGGGCATGAAGTTGTGGGACACTGGTTTGGATGATTTGCTCCAAATAGGTACCTGTTTCACTGGGAACCCTGTCAAGGGGAGGGCATACAATCGCTGGAAAGTGCTAGCTTGGCTGAAACATTGTCACATTCATCAGTCATGGGAAACCCACACCCATGGCTTGTTGTTTGAACACGGAATGCCAGTTGTAGTATGTGTTGACATAATCACTTAAGCATTTGTTTCCAAGCCAACATGGAATCCTGCCCGTGAGCCATGCCTTCAGGTGTCCCAAGTTTTCAGGCTTCAAATGTTAGTTTCTTTGGTTAGAAGGAATTTTCACAAAGGCAGAGGCTCCCTTTGAATTTGCCTGACAGACTCCCATGGGTTTCTAACTAACAGGTGAGTTCCAAGTCTCCTTACAAGCACTTCGGGTCCCTCCTCAGTGCTGCCGATAAGGGAGAGCAGGAGGAGGGCACGTGGGCAGGAGGCATAGCGAGGGATAACCTTAGAAGGTGTAATTACTACCTCCTCCTGGGAACTCTCAGCCACGTCCTACACATGTCATCAATGGGAACACCCACATTCCACCCTCTTCCCACTTCACCTTCTTTAAAAAAATAAGCACTTTCTCTTACACAGCCAACGGTTCCAATAGATGTGTCATCTCACATCTGTGTGTCACCTCAGCTATGGGCTCCTGTACTTTCCTAGAGCCGCCATGCTGTCTCCCAGATGACCCTCAGTCTCCACCTCCTGAAATCTCGACAGTCTGCAAAGGCTCGGAAGAACCCCCACCCTCACGGAGCTCTTCTCGGGCACCTCACTGGAAGAGTTCTCTCTCCGTGGACTATTACAGTCGTTGGATACATCTACCTCATGGAACTCACTACAGAGCACCCTGTGAAATCACCCGTGCCCATGTTTGATCCCAATCTAACACAGGCTCTTTTAGGAACTGAAAAGCCTTATCTCACAGATCCCTGTGTACCACGCACTCTCCCAGTGAGCCAGGTAACACTCTTCTGAGGTCTGGCCAACACAAGAACACGAACAGGCCACCGAGTGGGCAGTAAGCACCATTCCCAAGAGTCCGGACCATCTGAGAAAGGGGACAACCCCCAACAACCGTGTGATTGGTTCTCTGCCATCACTACATCGTCAGCTGCTGGGTTCTACTCTGCTTGTTCCTACAATGTCCACCATGGAGCCTGAGCCACCTGCCACAACCTTACACCAAAAGCCGGGTCCGGGTATCCTATGAAAATGGGAGCAAGAATTGGTCCTGGGGAACTTTCTCCCTTGGGGTGAGTGCCATCCCTATGCTGGAAAAGAGAGGAAGTGAAACTCATAAAAATGTCGAAGATGGCAAAAGATGAGCTTTAAAATGATGTCTTGAATGAGAATTAGTCGCTGATGGTATAGGTAAGGGCAACCACTATCTTGCTTCTATTTTCTCCAATAAGCACAGGATCTTCCAAATGAAGACGGCAGAAAAACACCTGCTCAGCACTTCAAGTCTACGACTGATGTGGACAGAGTGGGAGACACCTGTTTCAAAGAGGATCACACAGCAGAGCTGCTGTCGGAACTCTGGAGAATTCCTGAACGGCCGAGGACCAGATCCTGAGAAGCACTACCCTACCTTCCCAAGGGGAAATAAAGCAGCTTCTAGAAACCCCGGCATGGTGACCTTAATGTAAAATGCTGGTAAAATCTGGAATGATAGAGGTGATCAACGTTATGACTGCTAACGATTGCTGGTTTCTTTCCAGCTCTTGATTCAACAGTGTCACACCAAAGTAACCTCCTTTTCTGTTTTTTTTTGATAGGATTACGACAGCAGCCAACCCAGGAAATAGCAAAACAACAGTTGAGAGTTTTAAGAGACCAGTGGGGTGGATTGCACAGAACACAATCTTGAAGGGAATAGCTCACACAGAGGGTTTACTCTGGGCTTGATGTGGCTCCAAGGGCACCTGCACTGTATTTGCCTAAAAGTTACACAGATGGAAGTCCAACCAGGCAATCAGGCCCCAAGTTGTGCTTCTCACATTAGGCTACACCGCCTTTCCGTATGCATGGCCAGGCTGCTAAAAAGAGGGGAGATGTGAATCCTCCCCTTTCCATCCTGGTGGGCAAACCTGCCCTTTTGCTTCCCTGTGAGAGAGAGAAAAGGATGGGGACACATCTGGCCTTGCTCTGCCCTCTGATCCACTTACTTCTCTGAGGGGAGGACGACAACCTTCTGGTTGCCAAGATGGGGAGATACGAGTGTATTTTCTTGGCGTGGCAACGTCATCAGGACAGAATACAACACTGCAAAGGAGCATGTAGTTTACGGTGGGTCCATTACTGGGCTGATACTCAAAATATTTTAATAACCAGTTCATCCCTAGACTGACAAATGCCACCAAGCCCTGCTGTGGGAGGGCCAGCCCTGGTGAGTTTGCATCAGTAGGGTTATCGGCCAGGGTAATAAATCCTGCTGTGGTTTTAGTATCACCAATCCAGTCTTTCCAGTAAGAGATGAACTATTTTGATTCTTATTTATCTGATTTCTAGGTCCTGTTTTTTTTCTTTTTTTCCTTTTTTTTTTTTAGGTCCTCTTTTTAAAATGTGTTCTGGACTTAGAGGGGAAGGGCAAGGATAGGACTATCACCACCAAAACCGTAGCAGTCCTCTGTATTTTTCAGACAGTACCCCAAAACTAAATGTAGTTTCACATGACATTTTTAAGGTGGTAATGACAAATTAGAAGGCACTCAAAAGCTAAGTAAGATCCAGCCTATGCTGGGACCGTGTGTTATGTAGGAAATGGAAGGACAGGGGCCATTCAGGTCATGACTCCATGCGTACACGGTTGGACCTGTACGTCAGACTGTGGCAGGCTGGAGGATGGTGAGGGCAAAAAACGGTCTTTGGCAAAGAAAGTGGTAGAGTTTTGGGAATAATGTGGGCTCTCATTACTCTAGAGAAGGGGTCAGCAAATTATGGCTGTGGACCTTCTGTTTTGTGAGGAAAGCTTTACTGGAACACAGCCAGGACCACCCATATACATACGGTCTGTGTCTGCTTTTGCATGCCACGATGCTATAGTCAAAAGCGGGGCAGAGACTGTATGGACTGCAAAGCCTAAAACATGTACTATCTGGCTCTTTACAGAAAAAATTTGCAGACCTCTGGTGTAAACCTAGGAAAGGAAAATAACTAACAGCCAAAAGCGTGGGGAGGGAGTGGGAAAGACAAGTGGAAGCAGCAGCATGTTTGGAAAGCTGGGACCTTTGGGGGAGCAGAGAAACCACCACCACGCCTCACTATGTGGGGATCCTTCCTCATGTGAGCTGAGCTACACAATATAACCTTTCCACCTCAATTATCTACATTTACTGGTGTGAGTTCCTAGAAGGTGAAGACTGGATTTTTCTCCAGTCTGTCCGAATCAGCAGCATATAAACCATGTAACACGCAAGCACAGGTAATCAAAGTTTTAATGGTTAATGTTTAGACATTATTTAACAGTGTGGGTATATCCAGATGAGCTAAAGCACACTTTGACAGCACACTATTGAATGTTATAGTTTCTGTATTGAAACATGTAAAGACACTTGAAACTAGTACCTAGGAAGACATACATTTACACATATACACATTCTAGATTTGATCAGGTAAATGTAAACAGATGCTGTGACTCCTTCCGAACAGAAAACCCACAAGACTAGTAAGAGAACCAATCGGCTCCCTATATAATATGAATGTGCAAAATTAAAGCATGATAAACTGATATTTACATAAATACCAAACCAACAATTAGTTTACACATTGTCGATGACCTTCTAAGATGTGTCACGAGTGGTTCAATGACTGTTTTTTCTCCCGATGGAGAAGGTATTCAGAGACTAAATTTCAACACTTTAAAATGACACGCACAATAGTCCTTATCTGTTTGACCACTGCCTCAAGGGTGACAGACACGATTTTATGATAAGCAGTCTCATTTTTAAATAAGCAGTTCTACACAAATCTTTAGATTCTAAGCAGAAAAAGAAAATTACAGGTACTATTAGATTTACATGAAACAAATTATCTCTACCCAATTTCCCAGTTCTCTTACGTAGTAGCTATCTGTTTAATTTTACCTTAAAATTTTTTTAAGGTCCCCTTTTCCCCCTTTATTCATTTTTATAAGCTAGGCACATTTTAAAAGAAGTTTGTGTCAAAAAAGACAGCAGTACAGAAACCAATCCAAATTTGGACCCTGGCAACCAGTTCCCCATTGCTCATCTATGGGATTCTATCAAATGGTATTCAATGATCTCTTCTGAAAAGTACACACCCTCTCTCTCGCAAGTGGAAAGCAAAGTGAGCACTGTTTCCTGTATAAAAACACTTAGCACTTCACAAATTTTAAATGTCCTACTCATCCTACATACTTTCTAAAATCTTGAAGACAAAGAATATATATTTAGGTTTCATCAAGACTCCTTTAGAGCCCCCCTTTTTTACATTATCAATAGTGGCACTCAAAATAAAAAAATAAGATCTGTTAAAAAGTTAAACTGACCTTCCACTAGATTTGAGCCTGCCTGATTTAAAGCCAATATTACAAAACTGAAGGTGCCGTTTCTGATTTCACATGTACAAGTCACTTGAAATTATGTGTTACACGCTAGTTTCATAAATTATGGTCTTTGATTTTTTTCCTAAACAGAGCTATTAAAAAACGAATAAAAACTTGAAACATATCCTAATTTAAATTAATAAGCTTTGGGCCCTGCTTTTTAAGTTTTAAGGCATGTGTGTTTCTCTACTGTAACAACATTGTACAAATTTACAATCACATGCATGATCTACAGTAAAAAAAAAAAAAAAATTTGGATTACAGTGTTTTTAAATTGTGAATCACAATTCAGCACCTATCATGTTATAACTAATAAGGCAACAGCAGTGTCGTATACTACAATAATACGCCCTCCACAGTCTAGCGCAGGGGTCGGTGAGAGCCCAGAAATGTTAAATCTTATGCCTACGTGTATAATCTGTATACATTTTCAAGGGGTTTTGAACGATGAAGGAGGTCCTACATGAATCACGCTGTTGTAGGCCGGACGAGTTACAGGAGCTGTTAACGAGCATCGGGCACAACTCATACTGTGCTTACAATCAGACGATGGGTTTTGGAGGCTTCTCAACTCTTCGGCTTCAATCCTTCCGTTGCTTCCTCGGCTTCACATTGTTTTCCAGGGAAGAAAAGCTGTTGGTGTGTCCATTCACGGCAGCCACGGACCCGTTCTGGTGGTCCTTCAGGTGCTGTTTCCTCCACAAGGCCCCCTTCTTGTAAGTCTGAAATGCATCAGGGCAGACGGGCCGTGTGACAGGGTGCTCTGCTGGGGGGGGCGCCCCGCTTTCCTAACTCTAAGCCTAGATTCCTGTTAGGACCCGATGCCACTGAGACGTAAGGTCTGTGGTCAAGCAACCCTGGGAACGTTTTCTGCCACTGGTTTCAGTCACTCCTCCCTTTCTGAGGCGTTGCCTGAGGAAGTTCACAGGGGTTTGGGCTGCAATGTAAGGGCTATTCTAGAAATGAAGTAGAAAATTCAAAGTACACTTCCCCTGGCCGTGCCCTCTCTGTATCTGGATGGGGTTACAGAGTATCGGGGTCACATGGCCTTACTGTTTTCCCCCCACTCTGTGGCACCTCTCCTATCACTCCCATCTCTCACCTTCAGCATTTGCTTGGGACTTTGGCAATGGCTTTGGCCCGTATGTACACAGCGCTATGCTGCCATAAGCAGTTAGAATAGTGATTTCAGTTTTGTCAGCTCCCAGCTCCCATCCCTCACGTCGATGAATGTCCCCACGTGGATACACCCCCCCCACGCGGCAGCTCCCCGGAATGTGCCTCCACGCCCAGGGGGTGGGATGAAAGGTGTGTGGAGGGGGCGGGGCACAAGGATGGCCACATGGGGCGCCCCCAAGGGGCTGCTCAACCCCCCTGGACCTTACTGTCTCATATCCATGGCCTCTGCCTTGCCTCCCGACCTTTGGTGCCTGCCTGGAACTGGATGCTGCCCATGGGGGCAGGAACACACCTCACCCAGGGGTAATGGGGAGCGACAAAGTAATCCAGTGGAGACAATCTGCCTTAACTGGACCCTTCTGTGAGTAAAACTGACCTTCCATCATGCACTTGGGAATGAATGGAGCCTCCAAACCTGAGCAGTGGAGGTGTGAGGAAATGGGGACGAAAGGGCAGATTTCTGTCTGCAGCTGAGGGCTGTGATGGACATTTCTTTAGACATTTTATGTAGTCCCAGAGTTCAGGGTGGCGGGGTGGCGGGCCTGCGGGACTGCTGACAGAACTGTCCCGTCACATGCCTGCAGTCTGCTGTGAGCAAAGCAACACAGAGCTTGCCGAACAGCGCGGCGTTCCCACGTGAATCCCCAGCTCCTCTGCCGAAGATCTAGAACTCTGGAGGTTTGGGACAGATACCAGCATCTCCTGTGTTGGCAGTAGTCCCCTCCCAAAGGCAGGGGCTGCCCTGTCACTGTGACTGCACCAGAGCCTGCTGTCTGGCACACAGGAGGGGGTTCTATAGGTCATCCTCCTTAAATGAATAGAGGAGGGTCTTTGCTGAAAAGGCCACAAGTCCCAACTGCCACGGAAGAACAAGACTTACCTGAATGTAGAAGTTTGTGAAGAGAGCAATCAGAGAGATCATGTATCCAATCTGGAAGTACAGCCACCCAAGAGGGAACGTACACGGCCAGATGACCCCGCAGCTGGTCTGGATGATTGTCAGCACAAACTGCAGCTGGCGGGAGAGAGCGGACACAGCTAAGCAACGCAGCCATGGCACACTGACAAGGTGCCATGCCAGACGGGCTCTCCACCCAGCACGCCGAGTCCATGGAAGGATACTCACAGGCCTTTCTGGAGGTGAAATCCCTTCAGACACTAAGCATACATTCATGCATAAATTTCTCCTAAATTACGTATGTGCCTTTGTCATATACATTCTCCTCCCCTTCCTTCTGCTTAAACCACCTTCTCTAAAATTTGGAGAATAGTTAACAATACTATATAGTATACATGGAAGTTGCTAAGAGTAGATCGTAAAAGTTCTTGTCACAAGAAAAAAACCCCATAGCTATGCAGTGTGACTGTGGGTATGAACAGGGTGTTACCGTCCCAATCATTTCACAACCCATACATATACCCTATCAGTACACCGTACACTCCCCACAACATTACAGGTCTTGTACAGCTCAGTGAAGCTGGGGAACAAAGGAAAACCTAGTCCCCCCACCCCCGCCCCACACACAAACTTTAGGGACCCTGTATAGGGAGGTGCAAAGTAATTTTTGCTTGCTTTATATTTTTAAGGGAGAAAGGAAGGGTTTGTGGGCTGTATGTTTAAAGAGAACCAGTGATGTTGCTGTGGGATGTGCAATTCCTATTTCTCTGTTTATTTTTTATTTATTTTTTTAAAAGATTTTATTTATTTATTTGACAGACAGAGATCACAAGTAGGCAGAGAGGCAGGCGGGGGGGGGGTGGCGGGAAGCAGGCTCCCTGCCGAGCAGAGAGCCCGATGCGGGGCTTGACCCCAGAGCCCCGGAATCATGATCCGAGCCGAAGGAAGAGGCTTTAACCCACTGAGCCACCCAGGCGCCCTTTTCTCTGTTTTTTAAAAGATTTTAGAGTGTGTGTGAGCAGGGAGGGGGGCAGAGGAAGAGGGAGAGAGTCCTCAGGCAGGCTCCCTGCTGAGGATGCAGCCCAGTGCAGGGCTGGAGCTCACTGCTCTGAGACCACCACCTGAACTGAAACCAGGAGCCCAACACTTAACTGACTGCACCGCCCACAGGCCCCAACTCTTCCTATTTCTTACCCATGTACCCTTTTGGTTTGAAGAAGGCTGATCAACAGACTTAAACTTCTACCAAGATATAATGCTACGTCCAGATTTTTCTGATGAATAAATCTTTTTTTCTTTTTTGATGAATAAATCTTGAACAGGAAAGGGTACAATGAGGTGTGGCTACTAGAGGGTGACTCTTCAAGAGTACCACCACCACCAGGGGGCAGGGTTCTGCCCACTGGATTTCTGGCCCAGCCCCCAGAGTTTCTCTACAGAACTTCCCTCCCCGCTTTCTTCTCTTTTTTAAGGTAAGTACTCTAGGCTAAGGAGTAACTAGGAGCGTGCTTAAAATAAATCTAGGCAAACTGGGCGCAATCCTCTACCTCAAAGGGCAGAGCTTAATGGGAGACCAACGTCCCCAGTCTGTTCTTTTAAATTCTGCTTTTGCCAGGCCACGGCTGTGTGATATAAATTGATCTCCATATCACTTCTCAAGCGTAACGAGAAGGTTAAGGAACAATTATCCTTCCTCACAGGTGGGTGAAAAAAATTAACAAGGACTAGAGAGCAGCTGGCAAAGAGGTGATAATGAAATGTCAAACACGTAAGTAGCTCAGACGATCTCAGATTTTTTTTCCTAGGCTGTTATTTTTAAATATTGAAAATCACAATTGACTTGGGAAGACTGGAATCAGCATGGTTCTTTAGAAAAATATATTGATAAGGCAAGGCTGGGGCTGAAACTTTACTGTTCACACCCCTCAGTCAGCTGGGTTGGGCCTATTGCCTCAGTGTCCTCATCCATAGAATGGGGAAAAGAGCATGAACTCAGGCTACTGGACTAGTCCATGTAAACCTGCTTACTTAGCACGAGTGCCAGACACTCAATGAATGTCAGTGTTTCACATCAGTAGTAACAGTCATTAGTTCATGAAAGAATTCACAAAGGGAGAGAAACAAACAGGCGTCAGTCATACCCTGACAACTCAGGGAAGCTTCAGAAAGGACGGTAGGACGTAATCACCAAGTGCCAACAACGGCTGGCTGGGTGGGCACTCGCGGTCAATGTCAGGAAGGAGGCTGTCGTCTGAAGCACAGCAGGTGCCATCCTCGCCAACAGGTGCTTCGCAGCACAGGGGCTGAGTGGTCACCGGGCACTGAGCTTACCAACACCCTCACTGCCTAATGGCTACAAGCACTCGGGACTCCTGGGTCCTCCGAAAACTCCCAGGAACACAGGACACAGTGGTCACTTTGGGTTCTGGATTATAATTAGGAAACACACCCAGGCAACACATGCTTTGTGCACAAACTAAGGACAAAGGACTGAACTTGAAGTCAGGAAATTAGATTCCTGTCCTCATTCTATAGCCCAACTAGCTGTGTGCCCCCAGATACAGTTTCCGCATCAGCTGGAAGTAAGAACATTCTCTGCTCCACGGGCTGCAGGTAGTTTAGTTGGATCAAAGAGAAAAGGTGGGAAAGGCATAAATTAGATACTATTAAGTAACAGTGAATAAAGGCAGGGAGAGTGGTCTGCCAGGCAGCAAGTCCTGGAGAGAGGCGCTGAGTGACTTACCAGCTGCCCCTGAGTGATGTATCTCTTCCACCAGAGGTACGGGCGCATGGAGGGCACGGACGACAGACCGTAGTACGAGTACATGAGGACATGGATGAAGCTGTTAAGGGTGGCGCCAAAATATGCTGAAAAACAGGGGGGATTGGGAAGGAGAATGCATCAGTGTTCTACACGGGACAAGATTCCTTTCAAATCTGGAAAACAGACGCGTTCAAATAGGGGCTGGTAAGCACCACGTGGAGCAGTGCTCAGAACTCCCTTTCCATTGGGGCAGGCCGACTGGGGTACTTTAAGGCCGGGCTCAGCTGGGGCTGCCAGGCATGCATGTAACACAGGAGTCAGGAGACCGCCTCACAGCTTTGTTGCCAGAACCCCAATCAACTCCCAGAGCGAGCTGGTTTTCTTTACGTGCCGGGCACTTCAGGGTGCTGTGCTGAAGGCCTGGGGAAGGCAGCTGATGGGCAGGAGGTTCAAAGCTGGCTGGCTAACACATCTGCTGGAGCTGGAAGAGGCCTTGGCCTCCTTATTATTCCCCAGGGCTGCACTGCTGAGACCACATATTTTTTTCAACAATACAATCCAGAGTCCAGTTCCTTAGAGATAAAAGACTCCTCTTTTATCACATACTTTTAATTTCCAGTAGAACCACCAGTTCTTTTTTTAGCCTCTCTGTCCTCCTCCCCCACAGTGGGCAACCCAACAGAGCTCGCCAGCTTTCCCACACACAGTCAGAGGTGTACATGGCTAGGGGCTCAGGGAGGGAGTCTCTACTTCTGGCTATCACAGTAACTGGCTGGGTGACCTTGGACAAGTCACATCCTCCAGGTCCTAGTTGTTTCTCTTGGGCCCAGTGGGGCTAGTTAAAATTTGCAACCCTGAGAGTTCTTTGAAAATGTAAAGAGACACTGTTCCTATTAGGAAGTTAGATCAGATAATCCAGAGCCATGTAGTGTGACGGTGGGAAAAACACATGGGGGGGATGGCGCACTGGAAAACAAGTTCTTCCAAACCTTCTACTATGTCAGTTTCCTCCCAAACCACAGGGAGCTGGGTTTGGCGAGTCACCTTTCTAGTTCTAAAATTCTATGACTGTGGGAATCTTGGTGGGCCGGTTAATTCAGGGCAGTGCCATCCTAGGGAAAAAACACATGAACAGACCCAAAAGTTCTCAAATTCGCCAGTGCTGGATGGCAGAAATTTTGATCAGGACACCTGTTAGAACTCCTAAGCTAAACCTAAAGGAGACAACTTAATCTCTGAAAATTATGAGAGAGCTCAGACCACAAGCTTTCTAAAAACAACAGATATCTGTCTTTGGGAATTTACTTCAAATTTTGCTGCTTGCCATTGAAGACGCCTTGCTAACGTGCTTCAGGGAACAAGGCAGGCTCGTTATATAAGCATTATGTGCAGACCTCCTCCTGTGCTCTTCAGCTAAAGCTTGTTTCATCATTAGTTGTGTTCCCTGGGACTCCCTCAGTGGTGTGGTTCCATCTTTCTGGCCTGCCCCTCTCAGTCAAACAACTTCCAAATTTTAAGAAACGAGGACCAGAAATAACCTGGAACAGCTGTCCTTTGTGATAGAGGACACTGTCCCTATTTCCCTGTATGCCCCAGGCTGGGAATCTGGTATTTCCCTCACCTTGCCAAGTCAGCCAGAAAAAGGTTTCGTCAGCTTACTGAGTGCACAGGTCACACAAACTATCATGAATGCAACTGGGACACAAAGTTCCCGTGTTTGACCTAGAAATCCACAGAAATAGCACCTTCACTAAAAGCCTTGGTTTCAATTCAGCCTCTCTGCTCACACCTGTCCCCAGTGCTGCGCCCCCCCCCCCCCCCCATCATGTAAGACTTACAGTGGCCACAGGGGACCCAGTTCATCACAAACCACCAGATGTTCAGCATGGTGGCATGGTGGTACACGTGCAGGATTGTGATCTGGTGGTTGTTCTTCCGTAAGATGAAGAAGAAGGTGTCCATGAATTCAATGAGCTTGGAGAAATAGTACCACCAGAGAATGCGGATAATCTAAGACGAAGAGACCATCATGGTTTTTCTGGAATATCACCCCTGACGTGTTTTACTAAGTTCCCAGACTCCCAGGTTCTCCTGAAGCCTGAGCACCCCACTGGCTCCTAGAGTCCTTCAGAGGCTGGGAGCACTGGTCATTCTGAGTGCCTCTAACAGAATACTGGGGGGGAAGCTGGGGGAGGTCTGGAATGATGACAGGGGAAATTTTAAAAGTGGCACGGACGTCTTTTAAGACTGACAAAACCCAGAGGATCAAAGTTCAAAAAGCCCCGAAGCCTGTCTATTCCCTCTGGAAGGACCTGCAAAACCATCAGCACAGAAAAACCTCCTGAGTGGCGCTGCTATTTCAGGGACTGGCATGGGGGCGGGGGGCCGGGATATGAGGAAAAGAAGAAAAGGAATCAGAACTTTCCGTGTCAGGTCCCTGCCCAGCTGAATATACCACACAGTTTTAAGGAAGTGAATGCCCATCTGAATTTAAAGCAGCAGCCTTTCATTTAAAATGAAACACTGGGGACACCTGGGTGGCTCAGTCTTAAGCGTCCGCCTTCAGCTCAGGTCATGGTCCCAGGGTCCTAGGATGGAGCCCCACATCGGGCTCCCTGCTCAAAAGACCACCCTCAGAGAGCACTTTCAGGAATGATTACAGCATTTAAGACATTATTCTTATGATCCCATTTATATAAATGCTGAAAAATGCATGTAGTTATTTGTCCCCCCCAAAATGTAAATAACAAATTTCTTTTCAAGATTTTATTTTTAAGTAATCTCTCTACCCAATGTGGGGCTCAAACCCACAACCCCAAGATCAAGAGTCACATGCTCCACCAACTGAGCCCGCCAGGCCCCTCTTCCTGGAAACCATTAACAGGACTTACTTTTATTAAATGAAACTTTAGTTTTCCTCTTACACCGCTCATGTTCAAATTTTCATGTGGAAATAGGTTTTTTAAAAATGTCAATAGGAATTACCTTGGGCGGTGAGGATATGAGCCATTTTGTCTTTTGCGCAATTTATTAAAAAAAACAAAAACAAAAAAAACCAAACTATTTAAAACAGAGAGAGACCTTACCTTCATATCTGCTTCTCCTGCACTGCGAGTGCCTTGACAGAAGAAGTTGTAGCTGCCTTCCCATACTCCTGTCACTAACTAAAACGAAAAAAGGAAGAAGTCCATCACCAACAATATCAGAAATCAGAAAAGCCCTACTCACTTAAACTTCATTTGTTTCGGAATCTGTGACAATTGACCTTGGGCTGGCTGACGCAACTTCGGTCTTTGCTCCTCAGCAAAAATCACGATGATGGGCAGTGTGAATACCGGAGAGTCTCTGTTTCACAAGGGGTGGACCAGAAGTCACTCCAGGGTGCTGCCTTACTGAGCTGGCCCTCAATTCTCAATGCCCTGGGCTGTCCCAAGGCCCTGACCAAGCTGAGAGCAGGCTCAGTCCCGCAAGCAGTCTCAGGGGAGATCACACCTTCACAAATTCAGCCCTTCCCTAAACCAGCACTTCCCAAACTTGCGCGTTGGTGTACCAGAATCGCCTCAGGGGCATGTAAAAACAGGATCGCTGGGGAGTCTTTCTGATCCAGTAGGCCTGGGGTGGGGTCTAAGAATTCATATTTCTAACAAGTTTCCAGGGGATCCTGATGCTCCTGATCTAGAGAACACACTGCAAGAACCACTGCTGTCAAACCTAGGATAATTTAGCCAGCCTTGCCTTCATTACCTCCTGTTGCTGTGTCAGCCACTGGGTCCACAAAGCAGAAATCTGCAGTGTCACAGAAAGGACCCCAGAATCAGGGGGCATGCCAGCTCTAGGTTACAGACCTGCATCACCAGCTCTCTTTGGTTTCCTCATTTGTCTACAGTGAGGACACCTGGGCCTAGATGAGACTTAAGGACCCACTGTGACAGTCCAGAGGGAAGGTTTAATTTGAACACCTGTGCATGTCCACACTATGTCCTAGACAAACACGTAGGAGGTGCTATTCCTTGTCCATGTAAACCGTAGCTTCCTGCTTCCTCCTAAAGCCTACAGTGATCTTGAGTTTTCCTGGTGACTCTCTCTCTGGGGGCCAACTGGCACGCTATAGATGGGGAGAAATCTGAGGTGGCCTGCCTTGTGCCTGATCTCATCTGGTATCCCACATAAAAATACTGACCCTGGGTCTCAAAGTGTGTTCCCCAGTCCAGCTGCATTAACATCACATGGGAACTTCTAAGACATGGAAATTCTCGAGCCCACCCCAGAATCAAGTCTGGGGGTGGGGTGCCTGGGTGGCTCAGTGGGTTAGGTCTCTGCCTTCGGCTCAAGTCATGATCTCAGGCCCTGATCCTCAGGGGTAATGATCTCATGACCTCAGGGTCTTCTATCAGCAGAGAGCTGTTTCCCCCTTTCTCTCTGCCTCTCTGCCTACCTGTGATTTCTCTGTCAAATAAATAAATAACATCTTTAAAAACAAAAACAAACTCTGGGGCTACACCATCAAGGTAGGGCCTCACAGTCACGATCACAGAGCCTTTGAGAACTGAATACTGTGGTTTACGAAGTGTGGTTCCCAACCCAGCAGCGTTGCAATCGCCCAAGAATCATTAGAAACACAAAAATCTCAAGCCCTACCCTAGGCCTTCTGAATCAGAAATTTCTGGGTGTGAAGCCCGGTGGCATGGCAACAGGCTATTTTATAGGTGACTTTGATGCAGCTAAAGCTTGTGAACCACGGGCTGAAAGCTGTGGTTCCCACTCTCGTTACATAACAGAACCACCTGGGGAGCTTCTAAACCTGCTACTGCCTGGCCTCTCCCCAGATCATTAAACCAGACTCTTTAGGGGCCTTCACAAAGCTCTCAAGGTACTTCCAACCTGCAACTAGGAGTGGGAACCACAGGTTTCCTGCTGGGTAAGCAGAAAAGGGATTACAAGGGCCCGAAGACAGACGGTTAAACTTCCACCCGATCTGACCTCAGAAATGCCACAGTGGATGTGGCCGTTGTACTCTCACTGAAAGCCCTTCTCAGAAACTGCTTTATCTTCTATTAACTTCCTTTCTGTGGTCTGCCTTCTGGCTTTGTCATCTTCTATATGTAAAGAAGTATCAAGTGTTAACATGGTTTTCAAGACCAAAGACCGGCACAGGGTTTTGGAGGCATCATTTTGTGAAGAGTTCTCCTTAGGAAGCAGAAGACCAGACCAGGGAGCCAGGATGAGTTAGGCTGCCTCCACCGAGGCCCAAGACCTGAGGTGAGCCCGCTAAGTTCCTCAGGCCCTGGGTATTTTTAGGTAAAAAGATGAGGTTGGACTAAATGATCTCTAAAGGTTCTAATTTTCTACAATTTCTACATTTGGACTTTTAATAAACAGATCATAAACTATGCTGTACTTCACCATCTTTGAAAGACCAACAACAGCAGGGTAATTTATCAGAAGGTACATCATCTTTTTGGACAACATTGTGCTTTCAAGTCACAGCAGGTTAAGCACCCCAAATGCAGACGTACCCTGACTTCCAAGAATTGAGATAAAAAGCCTGAAAATAAAGTGTGGTTGGGAGTGGGGTGCTGGCATATGTGCCCTCAGAAGACCTGAGGTGAAGAGAAGAGAGTGTAGTCTCCCCTGCCCTTCCTCCTACCGCATGAGAGAACCAGTGAATTATCTTCTGTGGGTGAGGAATACATACACGGAACGAATGGTTCTCAAGGAAATTTTCACACCGCTACTGCAAATGATAAAAAGTAAGGACAACATAGCAAAGTGCTTCATGAAGAAATATTTATGCAATTTTTAAAAATTTTTATTTATTTATTTGAAAGACAGAGATCACAAGTAGGCAGAGAGACAGGCAGAGGGAGAGGAAAGGAAGTAGGCTCCCGGCCAAGAAGAGAGCCCGATGGAGGCCTCGATCCCAGGACCCTGAGATCATGACCCAAGCTGAAGGCAGAGGCTTTAACCCACTGAGCCATCCAGGCGTCCTATATTTATGCAATTTAAAAGATACCTTTATTTAAAATGATAGCCTTACTTGGCAAAATTAAAAACTTATTAACCATGATTATCCTTGCTAGACATGCTTTTTGAAATGTTTTTGAAATGTTAGCACCTTATCAATTTAAAATTCTAGGACCTACCATCACTGTTGTCCAGCTGCTATTTTGGTTTATCGTGTCCTGAGGCAGATGACTGCATTCATGAATGCCTGCCTTGGTAGGAAAGGGGACAGGCAAGGAAGCTGAGGAAGAAGAGAGCTAATTCTTCCTTGTATTCCTGTAGGCAATTTGACCTCAAGGGCAGGCACAGACTTAGGAAGGATCTGTTAACTCTAGCAGAAGGGACTAACACATACCTTTCTTTTAAAATGTCTTTCAGGGGGCGCCTGGGTGGCGCAGTGGGTTAAGCCTCGGCCTTCAGCTCAGGTCATGATCTCAGGGTCCTGGGATCGAGCCCCGCCATCAGGCTCTCTGCTCAGTGGGGATCCTGCTTCCCCAGCTCTCTCTCTCTCTGCCTGCCTCTCTGCCTACTTGTGATCTCTCTCTCTGTGTCAAATAAGTAAATAAAAATCTTTAAAAAAAATAAATAAATAAAATGTCTTTCAGAAGGCATCCAGGTTGGATTGCTTTGCTCCTTAAGCTAATTATCTTAAAATTCCACTTGTCCCTCTTCCTATAAATGGGGGAAAAATACTTCTGTATCTAAAACACCCAGTATCTCTGGAGGCCAAAGAACTCCAGTCTGGGGACGGTGAACTTCCCCAAAGTACAGCACCACTTCAGGTCCCTGAGCCCACTGCCCTCTTCTCCTAGGAGAGGCTTCCTGCAGCCCCCAGGGCAGTCCACCCTCCCTCATCACTGCCACTCAGCACTTCCACTGGGGCAGACCGCTGAATTCTGTGATTAAAACCCTTCAGTGGAGTTCTTTATAGATCTTGGATATCAGCCCTTGTCTGTAGTGTCACTTGCGAATATCTTCTCCCATTCTGTGGGTTGCCTCTTTGTTTTGTTGACTGTTTCCTTTGCTGTGCAGAAACTTTTGATCTTGATGAAGTCCCAAAAGTTCATTTTTGCTTTTGTTTCCTTTGCCTTTGGAGACATGTCTTGAAAGAAGTTGCTGTGGCTGGTGTCAAAGAGGTTACTGCCTATGTTCTCTTCTAGGATTTTGATGATTCCTGCCTCACGTTGAGGTCTTTTACCCATTTCGAGATTATCTTGTGTATGGTGTAAGAGAATGGTCGAGTTTCATTCTTCTACACATAGCTGTCCAATTTTCCAGCACCACTTATTGAAGAGATGGTCTTTTTTCCACTGGATATTTTTTCCTGCTTTGTTGAAGATTATTTGACCATAGAGTTGAGGGATCTTATCTGGGCTCTCTACTCTGTTCCCCTAGTCTATGTGTCTGTTTTTGTGCCAGTACCATGCTGTCTTGGTGATCACAGCTTTGCAGTAAAGCTTGAAATCAGGCAACATGATGCCTCCAGTTTTGTTTTTCTTTTTCGACATTTCCTTAGCAATTCGGGGTCTCTTCTGGTTCCATACAAATTTTAGGATTGTTTGTTCCAGCTCTTTGAAAAATGCCGGTCAAATTCAACACACACAAAACAGATAATCATGTCAAAAAATGGGCAGAAGACATGAACAGACACTACCCCAAAGAAGACATACAAATGGCTAACAGACACATGAAAAATGTTCATCATCATTAGCCATCAGGGAGATTCAAATCAAAACTACATCGAGATACCACCTTACACCAATGAGAATGTCCAAAATCAACAAGACAGTAAACAACAAGTGTTGGAGAGGATGTGGAGAAAGGGGAACCCTCTTACACTGTTGGTGGGAATGCAAGTTGGTGCAGCCACTTTGGAAAACAGTGTGGAGATTCCTTAAGAAATCAAAAATAGAACTTCCCTATGACCCTGCAATTGCACTGCTGGGCATTTACCCCAAAGATACAGGTGGAGTGAAAAGAAGGGCCATCTGTACCCCAATTTTCATTGCAGCAATGGCCACAATTGCCAAACTGTGAAAAGAACCAAAATGCCCTTCAGAGGACGAATGGATAAGGAAGATGTGGTCCATATACACTATGGAGTATTATGCCTCCATCAGAAAGGATGAATACCCAACTTTTTTTTACCAACATGGACAGGACTGGAAGAGATTATGCTGAGTGAAATAAGTCAAGCAGAGAGAGTCAATCATCATATGGTTTCACTTATTTGTGGAGCATAAAGAATAACACGGAGGACATGGGGAGATGGAGAGAAGGGAGTTGGGGGATATTGGAGGGGGAGACAAACCATGACAGACTGTGGACTCTGAGGAACTAACTGAGGGTTTTGGAGGGGACGGGGGTGGGAGGTTGGGTGAGGCTGGTGGTGGGTATTGTGGAGGGTACATATTGCATGGAGCACTGGGTGTGGTGCATAAACAAAGAATTCTGGAACACTGAAAAAGAATTAAATAAAAAACAAAAAACAAAAAACAAATTCTTCAGTGACTCCCAGTTTCTTTAGAACCCAATCCTAAATCCTAGGCACAGCATTCACGTTCTTCCCCAGCTCCCTGACCTACAGTCAGAAGGACCCCTTTTGCTCCTCACCTACCCCACAATGGCCAAGGGCAAAGAGCACAGGTTTGGGCACTAGCCAGAAGTACTTTAATTCCTAGCAATCTGCATTTAGCCAGGTGACCTTAGACAAATGTTTGTACACCTCTCTATACACCTCAGTTTCTTCACTTAAAGAGGATAAGAACAGCAGTCGCGCCTCTTTAGGCTGCCGCGAAAGTAACTGAGATGGAGGGAGTGTACAAATGCTTACCCTGCTCAACCTGGTACATAGGATAAACCCAACAAATGCTAGCAGTGACCACTAGCTTATTCTTTTCAACTGGAATGCCATCTACACCCAGGAACCCCCATCTCTAGCTCTTAAAATTCTAACTATCCTTCAAAGTTTGCTTAAAATTCCTTTTAAAAAAAGATTTATTTATTTATTTGAGAGAGAGAGAGAGAGAGAGAGCGAGCGCAGAGGAAAATAGAGAATCTTAAAGCAGACTTCCTGCTAAGCACAGAGTCCAATATGGGGCGCGATCTCACAACCCTGAGATCATGACCTGAGCCAAAATCAAGAGTTGGATGCTTCACTGAAAGCGCCACCCAGGTGCCCCTTAAATCCTCTTTTCTTCATGACTGCTTGCTTGGACCTCCAGCCTGAAGTCTGTCGTCCTTCCTCTAACCTCACCCTGCCACGGCTTGTAGTTGTCTGCTCATATGTTCCCTTTTAGCCCTTTGTTAAAGGGTCTGTTTTAAGCTCTGTGGGCAGCTTACATCATTGGGGACTGGGGCTCCCACATGCTCAGAACCCAGCACAGGGACCTGCACACAAGAGGTACCGAACAGTTGCTAAAGTAATGACAAAGCATCTGAGGCCCTGCTTTTTGCCTCACCACACCCCACCCCCAAATAGAGGCTGAATATATTACTCATAGCAAAAAAACAAAAAACGAACAAAAAAAACAAAAACAACCCCCCCCAAAAGATGTCATTTCTGCTTTGCAAATGGAGAAACTGAAACACAAGAAAGTATTTTAGTGAAACCTAGATTTGACACTATTCATCTGAGTTCTGTTCACAAGATGGAAAAAACAGTCCCCATCAAATGGGGGGACATGGAGAGTTGAATTCTCATACATCCTCAGCTTCAGAAGGGATAGAATAATATAACGACAAGGACCAAGCCCCTGAGTTAAAGTTAATTCACCTAAGACTATTCTCACCAATTCTGTGTACAATGGGTCAGTGTCAGAAGGTTCTGCTCCCTCCATCCCCCATAAGAGGGAAACAGCATGGGCTCTGCAAAGCTCTTCCTTCCAGCGCCCCTAGGACCACAAAAGTGGAGACAATGATCTAGTCAAAGTCACCTTGGCTACCATTTCCCTTCAGGGCTTGGGTCTGACTTCCTTCCAGAGAGCTGCTCTGGTCCCCAGAAAGTCAATACATCGCTGCAGACACTGCAGAGCCCGAGGGCCAGGAGGCTGGACAAAGGCGAGGCACGGAAAGTAAGGCTAGGTCCCTCTACCTTGGGCTCCTAGGAATCTGCTCAGGAGCGCACAGGACTGTACCTGAAGGAAAACGGAGGCCACAATGAACAGCCTGCCGCCACGTGCAGTTCATTACAACACCAGCTATTCCAGGAGCCTACGTTATGGCATTATTTACTTGACCTGGCTTTTCCCAAGTAATCAAAATACAAACACACCACTGCAAACCATATGTGCTTTCTCCTTTGTGGAGTAAAGCAAACTTTAATTAGGCCAGGGGCACAGAAAGAGCTGGAATTATAGCTGAGCTAGCAGCTTTCTCTTCTTATGGGACAAATTCAATAACCTAAGGTGGTTTTGATGCATCTTTTCATTTAAAGAAGAGACATCAGGCGAGTATCACAGCTAGGTCTGGGTGACGCAGCTCATGGAGTGAATCATTTCTAACGGTGACAGGTGACTTCTCATCTAACACCACAAATAGCCACCAATGAGGTATGACCTTCAGCATGATAACCATTTCCAGGGCATTTTCTGGAATTCTACCAAAGCATCTCAAGAAACAAGGTCATTTAACATTTAAAGAATAAGCAGAAGAATTCATCTTGGGTGGCCATTATCACAGCCTTTCAGCCCAATATCTCTAGATGTCAGAGCCACAAGATAACCCTTTTCTAAAAGGCCTGGCTGCTTTCAGTGATGAAGGCCTGGTGAGCTGTGCGATTATTACCCCCAAGCAGACATCTATCCAAGAAGAGTAAGAGACTGTCCATACTGGAATTCAAATTGCATCTAGAAGAGGACCCAGGGACATTTCCAAGTAATACCAAGTATGTGGGTGGTTGACAGTTTCACTGTCAAGCTTATATTGTTTCTATGTGAATGGCTGAGTGTGTATTTTTTAGACTTGCTACAAGCCCATGTTTTAAATAAGGAAACAGAGATGAGAAGTGATATGGATGCCCCAAAGTCACATGGCTTTTTGGTGGCACCACTGGGACCAGCACCCAGGTATTCGGGTCCTCAGTTTAGTATATGTGCTGCCGAAGCGAGCACTCGGGTCCTCAGTTTAACTGCAATTTCAAACAGGAGTCCCATGTTCCTCTGACCTTCCTTCCTTGTTTCTGAATCCTTAATAATTCAAGAGCACAATGGGGGTACTCTATCCATGAAGCAATCTGAGGAAAAGTAGACTTTCACCTGTGTCTTTACTTCAGCAGATTTGATTTAAAATTAACCATCAGCTGCTCCAAAACTCAAAGTATCTCATTCTTTCAGGGCTTAACTACCTGCTCTTGGCTGTGCTATTATGAAACAGGGTCAGGTCAAAGCCTGAGGCTTTGCATTTCAAATCTTTCACGTCCAGGCCATGAGGATGCTCATTAAAATAATTTCACACTCAAAACCTCCAGAAGTGTTTTGTTTTGTTTTCCTGATGACCAGGAACACCCATGGGTCACTGCTGAATGGAATACTCTTGGTTAAGTCATAAGGACAGGCTCTGTACACTAGAGAAGCCTTTAGAACAAAGCACAAAGGAACAGCCTGTCCTCAGCCCAAGCTGAAACAGGGATGTCTGGCATTCTCCCCTGAACCCTAGACCCTGTCCTTGTATGTTGCCGGGCCTAGTCTCTCACTTCTCAGGCCTCCTGGGGAGTGGCTTCTGCAAATGCTCATTTTGTCGTTCATGGAGTGTAAGTGGCTAGGGAGAGGAAAACCTCAAGCCAAGACTCAGCATCTCCAGACGGTACTGCACACTGGTCTGAGGCGCAGACCCGAATCCCAGGCCTCCCCGGGAATGTGCTCTCTGCAGAAAGGGCGGTGACAGTCCAAGGAACAGTAAAGGAGTTAGCCCAGGACCTGGCATGGGAAGCACTATGTAAGTCCCTGCTATGACTCTAGCCAGATGTTTGCTCTTTCTGCTGCCCACGCACAAAGGCCCACGACTCCCACGACTAGGTCTGAAGTGGTGCCAGGGCATCCTTCGCATAATTTAAAGAGACTTCTCCAGGCTACTACCGACTCTGGTTTTGCAGATTAAGTCTGCGTTAGTTTTGTCCAGTGACACGTTCCTTGGTACCCCAACTCCAAGTGGCCAAGTTACCAAAGGTTTGCGGAGTCAGTTTAGAGAAGTCAGGCCGGGCTTTGAACTAACTCTGAAGCTTGCGCTCTCCTGGAAGGTAATCCTTGCTCTTTTGCTGGGTGTGAGGAGAGACGGGAAGGCAGTCTGGGTTGCACCCTTCCTCCATTCACCCAATATAAGGTGTTCTCTCAGGGCAGTGCCAGATAAACTGAGAGGAACATAACTGAGCAGGGTGCTTCCAGTCCCTGAGAAAAGCTTCATTCTGAGCAAGGAACTTTAGTTGCAAGGGAACTAAGAGTGAGAAGTATTTTAAGGCAATGATCAGGCCTTTCCGAGAAATATTAATCTCACCACATGTTTCAATTTCTCTGTACCTCTATTAAAGGAGAAAAAGCAGAATAGTAAAAAATTTTTTTGAAGTACTCTGGTAAACATAATTAAAAAAAAAATTCAATATTCAACTACCAGGTCTTTTAAGTGTTTTTCCAAATGCTATTTCCCCACAATAACATTTCTATTTTCGGAAAGCCTGAAGGGAAAGAAAAACAAGACAGTTTAGAATATAATGTTTCCAAAGCAACTGCTCTGTGGTTCTATCAGGACCTTAAAAGCCAGAGCCCACGGAAGAACAGGCTGTCAGGTGCCCGGGGAGATGCTTCAGCTGTATCAACCCCACAGTGACAGAGGGGTTAGAAGGTACAAGCAAAACACCCACCCAGCAAATTTCTTTCATCTTTCCAATAAAGCAGTATCAGAAATCTTCAAAAGAAGATTGAAAGAAAAAAAGTACTGACTTCTGGTTCTGACAAAATGTTTTTAAAGAGGAGATTTAATGTAGATTTAATAATTATTTCTAGAGGTTTGACCTCACAGATGTGGCTGAAAGCAAGTAGTTAAGTTTGGAGATAAGTGTCGTATCTAGATCACGGAAACAACAACAAAAAAACTCCCATAATGCTCTTATGTTATGTAATGGGGCGGGGAGACAAGTGGCAAACCTTCAAAAATAAACAGCATGAAGCCGTTTACACTGAACACTCAATAGATGGATGGAACAGCAGAGTAGACACAAATGAAAATGTGAGCGAATCAGAAAGAGATAATGAGGCACAAATACAAGGAGATACGATGTAGGGTCAGGGACTGTTAACACGTGTTTAATAGTAGAGGGAGGAGAGGCCGGAGATGAGCAGATGAGAGCCGAGTTCTTTCCTGAATTAATGAAATAACGTAAACTCTCAGACCCAAGGCTCACAAGTCCTGAATGAGACAAATAAAAATAGATGACTACCCAGGCACACAACTGTTTTATTTTAGAACACAACTTAAAAATTACCTGGAACAAAAATGATTACTTATGAATGAACAAAAACAGGATTCTGGAATGAATCTTTAAAGTGCAGAAGAAAAATAACTTCATCTAGAGTTCTATGCCTAAAGACCAATAAAATGATGCTCAAGGGGCGCCTGTGTGGCTCAGTGGGTTAAGCCTCTGCCTTCAGCTCAGGTCATGATTCCAGGGTCCTGGGATCGAGCCCCATGTCGGGCTCTCTACTCAGCAGGGAGCCTGCTTCCCCTCTCTCTGCCTGCCTCTCTGCCTACTTGTGATCTCCTCTCTGCCTACTTGTGATCTCTTTCTCGCTCTGTTAAATAAATAAATATTTTTAAAAAATGATGCTCAAACAGAGACTGAGAGTTGAGTCTTCACAGCAAAGAACTACTCCAGGAGAAGGAAATGGAGCCTCAAAGGGAGGAATGGATTTCACAGATCAGGAGTGAGCACAGCAAAGAGCAAGCCCTGACTGCAAAGATGACGATAGTGCAGGACATTTAACAAACGCTGGGACGAAATGCGATGGAGACACACAGGAGAGGGGGATCAGCAAGAGAACTTCCAGCATCCTGTGTGACTCAAGAGGGCAGAAATAAGAATACACTGTAGACTTTACGAAGTTGAGGAGGCATATTAAAAACTTAGGGGCAACACTAAAATACAGAATTAGAATGAATATTCAATCAGTAAATGAAAAAATAAACACAAAAATTCAACAGAAAATAGGAAAGAAGGGAAAAAAGGACATGGAAAACACATATACACACCAAAAAAGGTGATAG
Source organism: Enhydra lutris kenyoni (assembly GCF_002288905.1). Classification (NCBI taxonomy): domain Eukaryota; kingdom Metazoa; phylum Chordata; class Mammalia; order Carnivora; family Mustelidae; genus Enhydra; species Enhydra lutris. The sequence goes on along the minus strand of NW_019154112.1, from coordinate 23,886,929 downwards.
AAATTATTCTAAAATAATCACTACGCTAAATGAAAATGGGTTACATTTCCCCACTAAAAGAAAAGAGACTATCAGATTCAGTCATTAAAGTCCTAGTGTATCTAGTTAAAAAAAAAAAAATCACACTTGCACAAGGAGACCAAGAATCCTCCATACAACACTATCAAAGGAAATCTGTACGTTCATGCAAAGAAAACTTCCTAAAATGGCATACTAAATTCTAACACTGAAATAATACAGAAATTAACTAATTTCTATGATTCAACATGGAGTCATCTCACAATTTAATACTGACTAAAAGAGCAAGGAACTTTAGTTGCAAGGGAACTATGATTCAACATGGAGTCATCTCACAATTTAATACTGACTAAAAGAAAGCTATCTGAAAGAGTATAAACAGTAAGCCATTAACATAAATTTTAAAAATTTCCCAGAATATACACATGTACTGAAAGTATAAAAACATATTTAGAGAAGAAACATATGAACTTCAGAAGAAAGTTGTATCTGGGAAGGGGCTGTATTTCAGATGCATTTTTATAATATTTTCTTTTTTTAATTTAAATTCAATTAGCCAACATATAGTATATCATCAGTTTCAGAGGTAATGTTCAATAATATATCAGTTGTGTATAACACCCAGGGCTTATCACATGCATTTTAATTTTTTTTAAGATTTTATTTGTTTATGTGAGAGAGAGAGAGAGAGAGAAAGTGTCCGTGGGGGGAGCAAAGAGGGAGAGGCAGACTCCCCGCTGAACAGTGAGCCCAACATGGGGATTTAACTGAGCCACCCAGGTACCCCTAATATCTTCTTTTTAAAACAAATAATTCAAACCAATAATAAAAGGTCAATATTTGTGAGGCACATAGATATCATTTATGTGACTATACTTTCCATATGTTGAAGTAGTTTTGAAATTACAATTTAAAGTAAGAAATACAATGGGGAAGAAAGAGGAAGTTTTGGTTCTACGCCAATCCAGATCCATCTATCCAGCTATCAACCACTGTTTTAAAATTGCATTTTAAATGTTCTGAATGTCTGAAGTCTCTCACCCTATTCACAACAGACAGTTCTAACTGCAAGGGAATAAACACAAACAAGTACTCAAAAAAACAATCTTATTTGTAATCTGTGATTTTGTTAAATAAAGTAAAACCATGGTTCAGGCATTTGCTTTTTTTCTACCCCAATACTCACGAAACATTTGGTGGAGCCACATTAACAGAGGGAAGAAACACTGAGATCACAGCCATCTTCCAAGCCAGTGATCAGTGTGTGAGGGACAGGATGCTGAGGCCACACCCAGCGGAACACCTGAGTGGAAAGCTATGAGGCATGTTCCTTGGGAACAGTGGGAAGGCAAGAGAGGCTTAAATCACAGAATCACTGCTCCATAGAGCTCAAGTCCTGACTCCATGTGCTCCTGGCTTCCCAGGGGAACTGTGTAGAATCCTTAAGGAGATGGAGACTGTCAGAGGTGGCCTAGGTCTGAAAGAAGAGGGAGTTTCTCAGGGGTAGAGACCAGAAGAATGAAAGAAACTTGGTGTTGGGGGGTTTGAGTGGAACTATGAATAACGTGCAGGCTGGAAGCTCAAAGGGTCTCCTCCTGAGGAAAGGGGCCAGCAGTTCTTACAGTTCAAAACCTAGTGTCCTATTCAATAATGACCCTGCTTTCCCTGCAGCTACTGCTGAGTCCCAGGATTGGTGCACAAGACTCAGACCCATCAACTGGGATGCTCCCTTTTGGACTGGAACAAACCAAGCAATTCGATCCTCTCAGCTGAGGGGGAACAAGAGGCGAGAGGTAGGAGGAGAGCAGACACACCCAAATGGATCCACATCAGGATATACCAGCTGCCTATATACCTATATACTTATATGTCTATAACATGGGACTCCCATGTTTGACATGTTTAAAAAGGAGTAAGAACACCGTACACAAAGATAAACTCAAAATGGATAAAAGATCTCAACGTGAGACAGGAATCCATCAGAATCCTAGAGGAGAACATCGGCGGTAACCTCTTCGATATCAGCCACAGCAACTTCTTTCAAAGGCAAAGGAAACAAAAGCAAAAATGAATTTTTGGGACTTCATCAAGATCAAAAGCTTCTGCACAGCAAAGGAAACAGTCAACAAAACAAAGAGGCAACCCACGGAATGGGAGAAGATATTTGCAAATGACAATACAGACAAAAGGTTGATATCCAGAATCTATAAAGAACTCCTCAAACTCAACACACACAAAACAATCATATAAAAAAATGGGCAGAAGATATGAACAGACACTTCTCTAATGAAGACATACAAATGGCTATCAGATACATGAAAAAATGTTCATCATCACTAGCCATCAGGGAGATTCAAATTAAAACCACATTGAGATACCACCTTACACCAGTTAGAATGTCCAACATTAGCAAGACAGGAAACAACATGTGTTGGAGAGGATGTGGAGAAAGGGGAACCCTCTTACACTGTTGGTGGGAATGCAAGTTGGTGCAGCCACTTTGGAAAACAGTGTGGAGATTGCTCAAGAAATCAAAAATAGAGCTTCCTTATGACCCTGCAATTGCACTACTGGGTATTTACCCCAAAGATACAGATGTAGTGAAAAGAAGGGCCATCTGTACCCCCATGTTTATAGCAGCAATGGCCACGGTCGCCAAACTGTGGAAAGAACCAAGATGCCCTTCTACGGACGAATGGATAAGGAAGATGTGGTCCATACACACTATGGAGTATTATGCCTCCATCAGAAAGGATGAATACCCAACTTTTATAGCAACATGGACGGGACTGGAAGAGATTATGCTGAGTGAGATAAGTCAAGCAGAGAGAGTCAATTATCACATGGTTTCACTGATTTGTGGAGCCTAACAAATAGCATGGAGGACAAGGGGAGATGGAGAGGAGAAGGGAGTTGAGGGAAATTGGAAGGGGAGGTGAACCATGAGAGACTATGGACTCTGAAAAACAACCTGAGGGTTTTAAAGGGGTGGGGGGTTGGGGGAACCAGGTGGTGGGCATTAGAGATGGCATGGATTGCATGGAGCACTGGGTGTGGTGCAAAAACAATGAATACTGTTACGCTGAAAAGAAATAAAAAATTAAAAAAAAAAAAAGGAGTAAGAAGTGGGGGCCAATGGAAATGAGTCCAGCTTGGACATATACTGCATCATAAGGAGAAGCCATATCTGGCATTGTACGGTTGGGCATTCTCAATCTGGAGCTCAGGGACTTACACGTAGCTTGGGGAAACATGGGGGGGGGGGCTTCGATAAAGACGAAATATGCCCTCCATCTCAAAGGGTAGAAAAGGCACACAAGAATTTTACATTTGCTACAAAGGGCACAGATTTACAATGCTGAGAAACTAACACAAACTAAGCTGTTTCTCTTCTATGAAATTTTATTTGAGGCTTCACCACTGATTGTGATTTTATTTTTTTTCAAGATTGTATTTATTTATTTGACAGAGAGAGAGAGAGAGCATAAGCAGGGGGAGCGGCAGGCAGAGGGAGAAGCAGGCTCCCTTCTGGGAAGCAGTCTGATGTGGGGTTCTATCCCAGGACCCTGGGTTCATGACCTGAGCCAAAGGCAGATGCTTAACTGACCGAGCCACCCAGGCGCCCCTTGACTGTGATTCGTTAACACCGCATTTAGAAAGTAAAAGCCAAAAGGCTTGTCATAAAGTCCTGCATTTTTAATCTAAAACACATCACTGTTCAAATACACTTCTAATCAGGGATCTACGATCATTTTCCTGAAAATAAACACTAAGTTTTTTGGAGAAAACTGTATGTAATCCAAGTCTCTTTTACTCTCTTACAATCAACCACAGTCACTATGAACAAGTGTAGACTTTTTCTGGATTTTAAACTCTGTTTCATAGTTTTCAAACTGTCATTTAGTTATTTTCCTGCTTCTGGTAATTTTAAACTCATAGTGACTCTGCCCCTTTCACTTCCTTGTTATTTCCCTTCTTTTAAGTTTTCTTTTTGTCTCCTTTAGTGACAGCTACTTTTATTTGTATTAGCCCAGAACTTGCGAAGGCAGCTGTGAATTCACACGGAATAAAATAAACAGAACTATCAATGACTACCTATTTATTTTTTAAATTCCTTACAGACCCAAATATGTAGATAAGCAGAAGGGTAAATAAAGCCTAATAATCAAGACTCTGCCAACTGTGTGACCACAGGCAAATGGTTCCTGGGACACTTCGCTGAACTGTGGGGCCCAACTGGGATCTATGACCTCCTCAGTTTGTTCTGTCATAAAACTCCATGACTGCCCTCCTAGGTTTTAACAGCCAACGGAATATAAATCCTAGTTAAAAGAAAAAAAACAAAAAAACCCCAAAAAAAACAGGAGCTAAGAGGAAATGAAAAACTTGACAAAGGATATGTTATAATGGTATTATTGATGGGTTTATGTACATACAGGGAAAGAAGTCACACAAAAATCAAATGCAAATACCTATAACAAATAGTAAAATGTGGGGCTTATTTTCAACTCAGGAACACCTGATCTGGACATATTTTAGAAACTGGATTTAAAAATTAAGGAATTACTGCCTCCTTAGGATTACTGTTGTACGTACTCTAAGTCGTCAGTTAGGACTGTTTTCCTCCACTGTATTTTTTCTTAGGTCTCTTCATCCAGTGCTTAGATGGCTCAATGTCACGTCTAGTTCTCACCAAGCTGTCAGAGGAAAATCTGTATTTCCTACCACAGTGCTTCTGGACCATCCAAATTCAGTCCTATGCACACAGCAGCAATTTATACAGCACTGTTCTTCCCCTCTTTACACCAAGAATGATCTGTTTGAGAGAGGTTAATTACGAAGTTCTGGCTCTATCTCCCGGGCTTGAGAAACCCATAAGGCAGATCCTTAATTTCTAGAAGATTTAATGATCTTAAATATTTTTTCTCTAGAATACCACTATGTATAACAATAAACTCTACAAAAGCTTTCTTAAGGAAATGGCTGTATCATCTATCAATTATGGGAAAGTAAACGATTCACTCTGAAAAACCTGACACTTTGCTGTAGTTTTGTCCCTTGAACACAGAGAGATGTGCACAGTGCTGGGCCCAGAAGTCATTCTATGCACTGCCCTTGCCTCCAGTCCTGCAATATCCATCTTGGAGGCTAATTAAACTGCCTTCATTCTAGAACAGGACAGAAAAAGTGAAAAAGGGGGTTGTAAGCATTTCACAAAGTATCAAGCATAAACATAATGATAGTAGCATCTACCGTTCTATTCCTAAACTCTCTAGCTGGCTTATGAAACACACATAGGTGAACAAGGCCTAGACCTCCCACAGGTGCAATCAATACCTCTCACGATCAGAGTGTTCTTCACTGGTGTAACCGCTCAGACGCACTCTCGCACACAACCGCATGCACACAGACAGGGAGGCAGGATGGAGAGGGCTCAGGCGGATGGAGAATTCGTTCTTTCCTCTCAATACCAATTTTAAGATTCATTTTGATTTCCCCCCTCCTTCCCTTATCATCTTCTTTACTACTCCTTGGAGAATTAAAGCCACAATAAAAGGTTAAAAGTCTAAATGGGAGTGCTTGCAAATGTTTGTATGTGGCTAAATTCTCCACCCAGAGATAGAACAATACTTTTGGGTTGCGAGACATTTGCACTGTAAGCCTGAAAGGTGGAGTCCCTCCCCTAAAACTGTACACAAACTGTGATTACCCAGAGGGCAGCTTTCCTCCCCCTCATTAGCCTTAAAGCCTGTATTACACAACAATGAAAAACAGGGAGGACCTAAGTTTTGATTCCAGTTTCTTTCATTTTTATTTCAGCTATAATGTTTGCCTCCGAGATCATCAAATAATAGTTTTCAACATCCCAGTTATATAGAAAAAATAATTTGGCCCAAACTTACAGACCATTCAAATCTTAAACGCAGATCTCACTGTACACTCCTCTTAGCTTTTAAAAACTGAATTTGTCAAATCTCAAAGCTATTTACAGTTATCAGATCAGGCAAGAGGCCGACTTACCAAAAAACATACCAAACACAACTGCTACCCACTTCCTTCCTCCCCTACCTCCAAACGAAAATCCTGTATTTATTAAATGCTTAATAATAAAGTGTTCACAGATCTGTTTTTCACATTTTGTTCATTTTCCACCCTGTATTCTGCCTGCATAAATGTATTTCTGGAACTACTTAATTCTGAATATAACATGAAGCATCACAAAACAATCAATAGCAAAGGCTTCTATTTTAGATATTCTAGAAGGCATATTTATAAAAACAACTCTGGCATTTTAGAAAAATCAATTTTAAAACATACTCAAAATGGATTAATGTATTTGCTCTCCCAGTCCCCCATCCCACCCTGCAACACAGCTGCTCTTCCTCATTTAGGAACAGCATTCAGGACGGTGATCAGAGCACATTTAAGGGGGAGACCTACCTCACAGAACATATAGAGAGACAGCAATGTGAGGCCAAGGTTATAGACCACTAAAATTCTCCGGCAAGAGAACGGTTGCCTATTCTTCATGTATTTTGGTCCCAGCCATACAAATAGTAAGTATATGACAGAGCAGATAAAAGTAGGTATATAATTGTCCAGAAGAAACCATCCTTTTACTCTGGTATCTGGAAAGTAATAAAAGAAAAATATTTAGTGATTAATAAGGCAGATATAAAAACAGCTACAACTTTTTTCCCCCAAACATTAAAAATCTTCTCTCTCCATAATTTTATAATAGTCATCTAATGCTCCAGTTCCTAATGCCAACGAGCAACTGGAAGAGGAAGCAGGAGTTTTCAATATCTGTCATACAAGGTGAAACTCCTGTTACATGTTCTGAGTAATGTGCACATCATACATGGTTTTTGCTAAGTAAAAATAATACGTATTCCAAAGAATCTTAAGGAAAGCAAGGAGAAAGCTAAATTTGCCACTAACTGTATTTACTGACCAGATCTGCTGACTGATGGACAAGATAACAGAACTCCAGAAATGACAGTCTTTTTGAACTCCAGAGTCCTCACCTGAAGTGTCTGCCAGCCTGCCCAGCAGGTGCAGACTCAGAGAAAATGGGCTATTCATCCAGCTTAACGACAGTCACAGTCACCCCAATGAGAAAGGCAGCATCTACTATGAGTGCAACGGTCAACAGCAGAGGGGACAGTACTTTTTAAGGAAAAATAAAAAGGGGTGAGGTAGCAAGGACCAGTGTGGTGACTATTTAGGGAACCACAGGAGCAGCAGCAGCTTGAGAGAGAAGACCTACACTGATTCAAAGATGCTACAGGGGGAGGAGAGCTCTCCCCCCCTCTCCTCTCCTCCTTTCCCTGCAGGGATGAGAAAAATTAGTTCCATGTAGCTGTAGCTGCAGGAGCAATCTGACAGCCTTCTCTTTGGATGGGGGTAAACTCCCTGGCAGCCAACCCTCCCCCAGGTGTTAACCTGTCCCCTGTAGGTCGACTTCAGCCTGTGACCGATGCCCAGGAAGCCACCACTGCAGCACATTCCCCATGGATGATCCTGCTTTGATGAACTCCCCAAAACCTTTCACTCCTCAATCTTCTCTCCCCTCCAAGGTCACCTACTCTGGAGCTCAGAGGCACATGTATGTTTTGCCTCCCCCATCTTCAGAGAAGCAGCAGCTAGTAAGGACAGTCTTTGTCCCTGCTTTGACCTCCTGACTGGGCCATCCTGCTACCTTCCCCAATACTTTTTCTCTTGATCTTGCAGGAAAAGCAGCCATCCTGTTGGAGAACAGGTTGTCAGTCTCCTTTCTTGCAGACATTCTAAATTCACCCAGTGTCTCTCTGTAGTGCTCCTGCCATGGCTTTAGAGGGAGATGCCCTCCCTCCTCTCCCCATTACTTAGGCTAAGGTGGTCCCAGTGGACTTAAGGAGGAGGTTCTTAATGCCTTGTGTTCTCAACTCTGGGCCCTGGCTATCAACTGTGAGAAAACAAGTTCCCATTTAGCAACTAACATTAGACTGTTACATATGTTTGTGTGCGCACATAGATCACAAACAGTAAATGCACACGCAGAAACCTCCTCCCATTTCCTTTCACTTAATGTTCTATTTTACACCTTGCTTTTGAAATTTCATAAGGCCATATGCCATATGTGCAACCTCTTTCTATATTGCCAAATACTTCCAGTACTTCCAGCCCCACTGTAGCTCCAGGCAGGAAGTCCCCAGGGCTTGAGCCAACCCTGGTAGTCTCTGCCACCCTGTGCTGACTTGTTCAGACACGGGCATGTGAAACTATTGTGGCCATGGAGCTCTGAGGAAATGGCAGTTGGGTGAAGGTGCTGGGGAAGAGTTTCCTTATTCTCAAATTTATGCAAGCGATCACATGTTTTCCTTCTCTTCAGCAGGTGCCACCTGTGGCTTTTGCAGCCATGAAAGGTGGAGGGACTTTTCTAGGTACACAACTGCTGATATACTGAGAATACTAAGTAGAAAATGACAAGAACAAGCGTCCTGGGTCCCTGAAAAATCTCAGGAGTTGCTCAATCTTGGTCATGTTTATTATTGTTTCAGCCGTTTAAAATTGGATTCTTTTGACCCATAAGGTTGAAATAAGGCATCATCTCAACGCAAGTAAATATACAAGATGATCTAACTTGTTTTTCTCATTTAGCTATACACTAATTGATTTAACCTGCCGCCTCTGATGGGCACCTAGATTATTCCCAGTCTTGTCAAGCAATGCTGCAGAGAACACCCTTATTCCTATCTTCGCGTATCTGATCAAGACAAGTTCTAGGATGAAGGCTCAGGAGTCAAATAGCTGAGTCAAAGGGCATGTGCATTTTTATTTCAATGGAAGACACAATTACCCTTCAGAGAGGTCATACCACGTAGACTCTTTTCCCACATCATCACTGCTATCAAACACATTTCATTTCTACCACGCTAAGAGACTGAATTCCTTTCGCTGTTTTCTTTTGTACTTGAAAAAAATCAGAAGTGAAACTGAATCTTTTCATCTATTTAAAAGCTTCCTGCAATTTTTTAATGACTCTGTGAACCTAAAAAGTTCCTTCTTTATAGATACATCACGTATCATTCCAGATGACATTCAAAGAGAGCAATATGGAGCTGATTTACTTCCTAAGAGGAAACAATCAAAGAAGTATAAAAAAGTGAGGTCAGGTGTATATATTTACCCACTGATGTGACACAACATGAAAGGACATTAATAAGTCTTTAAAACTGTAAAAGGGGACAAGTTTTAAACTACTCCAGCAGTGCATCTTGGAAACCAGTCTCAGCTGCAGACTCGCAAGAACTGAGGAAAACGTTCCACCAGTGATGGTGAAATCTGCAGCATTCCTGGGCTGCAAACTTTCTAGCATAATCTGAACCCCCAGCTACAGTTAGCAGAGGGTCACAGCAGCTGTGTGTCTGCTCTGATAGCCAGGGACACTGCACCACTTCAAGACTGTCATCACAGGGCTTCTCTAAGCCGCTTGTTATCCAGGACAAAGCGTTAGTTTTATCATAGAAGATGCTAATGTTTTCTAGAATCTGTTCATGCAATATTTATAAGTATCCATAAGGGGAGGAGAGCAAAACCAAAACCACCTTACCTCGGGGGCCTAGCAATGCCTTGAAATAGGTACTACGTGATGCATCAAAATTTTCCATTTTAAAACCTATTAAGAAAAACAGACATTGATTAATCTCTACTCAAAATGCTTTTTATACAGTGCTTTTTCATAAAAGACTAAGAACAAATCCTTTTCAAAGAACATGCTACAGACAAGGTTATGCTGAAACTTTTTTTTAACTCCCAAAGTAACTTGTGTGCTGTGTCTAATTGGAAAACCAAAGGAAAGACAGAATCCCGTGAATTCACTTTATAAATGAAGTGCCAGTTTTCTGAACTTTTTTCGCAGTTCCATAAAAATGCTTTCTGTGAAGCTGGAATCTCAGTGGGGAGAAGAGTGGAACTGGACTGAAAAAGGCGGCAGACGGGAGAAGATCCCATCTGGGCAGGAACCAGAGCTCGAGGTAAGACTGTAGCCAAGAAAGGAAGAGCCATGTTGGAGAAAAGAAGGCCACAGTGAAGAGACGGAGTCCTCTGCTTGCTATCTTCATTAATTATTATTTAAAAATATTTCATGTCCATGGTAAAAAAAACCCAAAAAAACAAAAAAAACTCATCACTTCACTCCAACCACAATCCCGAAGCCCCACTGTCAGAAGGAACCTATGGTAACACATCTTGGACATACCTCGAGACTTTTCTGAGCACAAAAGGGGTCATGCCAATTGTTTTTACAATTGTGGATTTCAACCCATTACTAGATGATTAGGTCAACTTAACATTAGAAAGCAATAATAATATTAATCAGAGTGCTCTGCCTCTAGTGAGAACGAATATTTTCATAAATCTCTAGTGTTATTTTATCACCTAAGTATGCTGATATATGTTGTAATATAAAATATATTCTTACTGTGGAGGTTACAGTGAACAAAGAGAAAACAATGTTATATTAAGGAGTACATATTGCTTGCTTGCTTTTACTTAAAACATCTTGGAAATATAGTCTATCAGTAGTTACAGATTTACCTTTATCTTCGAAGATTTTATGGCTCCCCACATTTCCCACTGAAGATATACATTTATAGTAGAGCTAAGTATCTTTTCAAATACTGACTCTTTTCTATATTAAAGTTAGAAGGCATACATTTACTTTTCACAGAATTAACCACAAAGGCAAAGGCAAAATTGGTTTTATTAACTAAAGTAAGCTGTTAATCATTTAATGATACTTCTCTTTCTCGGCTTACGGCACTGAAGTATGTGTGTTCTTTGGCTAATTTCATGGATAAACTTCCCTTCATCCGTGGACTCTAGTAGTTACAACTGTGTCAATCCAGTCAGCAGTGAGACAGAGACCACCAAGAACACTTAGAAAGTAGTAGTTACCAGGGTTCTCTTCTTACCTGCCCCTTCCACCCTGGGTTGGGGGTGGGGACTGGGGTGTGCAGGAAAGGTACTGACTCCCTCAACCCATGGCTGGAAACCAGGAAGCCACCAACCTCTACACATCCAAGTGCCAACAATTATACACAATCACAGTACTAGGTCACTTCTGAAATCCTGAAAATTATACAGCTTTTTAATATACTGTATTCCTAAGACCATTCTGGTTCTGATCCATTTTCCTGCCCAAAACTGAACCTCTTCAGGGGACAGAAATTCTAGAAGATCTTGAGAATTGGTTAAGCTTTACATTTCCTAAGCAGAATTCCTCTTAAAAAGGATGCCATCCATTTAAGGATGCTTTATCTATTCAAAGTCTAGCAGCTGGAAAATAATTTAACTGTATCTATTTTTTTCGTCATCTACTGAAAATCACCTAGAACAAACACCATGTTTTTGTGAAATTGAGATCATTCTAATAAAATTTAACTTTATCTGTGATGGATGGTAGACCATGTATATGGAGGCCACGAGGTCCCCTTCATCCCCAATCAAAAGCAAACAGGCACAAGGAGGAACAAGGTTATGAACACCTTGACTACTACACTGAGTCACTGATGGACAAGCTGCCCACCAGGGACAAATCCACCTTCTTCCAAAACATTTTAAATCTAGATCCTGCTTTTACTTAATGAATGTATAGCTTACGAATGGATCACATTACACATATAAAAATCAGGTATTAAGCACAAAGGGGCTGAGAGCAGGTATACAGGATAACAGGCTGGCAGGTGATTAGGTGGGTAAGTGCTGGGCTCTTCATCATACCACTTTTTTTTTTTTTTTTCTTAAGATTTCATTTATTTTTGAGAGAGAGTATGTGCTCATGCATGAGCCAGGAGGAGTGGCAGAGGGAGAGAGAGAAGCAGACTCCCTGCTGAGTAGGAAGCCAGATGTGGGGCTCAATCCCAGAACCCCAGGACCGTGAGCTGAGCCAAAGGCAGATGCTTAACCAAATGAGCCACCCAGTGGCCCAAGACCACCTAGGTTTGAAATCCATTTTGTCCACTTACTAGCAATGTGACTTTGGACACGTTATTTAACCTCTCATCTGTAAAATGGTGGCAAATGTACAGTAATTGCCTCAAAGATTAAGAAGATCAAATGATTTAATACACATCAGATCCCTAGAGCAGTGCCAGGCATGCAGTAAGGCCTCAATAAAGGTTTTCTGCTGTAGGTCCGCAACAGGTTCAACTGTTCAACTCCACGAGGGATACTACCATCGATGGCTGCTCGTGCTTCTCAGCAGGGGCACTGCTGGCCTTCTGTCCCTGGTCCCTGTGTACTCAATGCCAGCAGTGAGCCCCTAGTCATCCTGACATCCCACCCACAACGTCCCCTTCAAGGCGGACAGCAATTGAAGACGGGTGAGCTGACAGCATCACCCGAGAAAGGAGCTGTTAATAGGAGGCAGTAATCAAGGAAAACAAGGCTGAAATGAATGTAGTGATTAGATTCATAAATACCAAGCACCTACTGTATATAGAGTGTTGCTGAGCAGGGACAGACGCAAAGGAGCATACCTAGAAACCTAGAACAAACTCGACATTCACAGGGCAGAAGGAAGCCCGGGGCTATAAACCGAAAACAAAACCGAGCTCATCCAGCGAATGAGTGGGTGTCAGAACAGTGCATACTACAACAAGCTGTGTACTTACTACTAATAAGCTGTCAAGATGCCATTCAAGGGCCCCTGGGTGGCTCAGTTGGTTAAGCGACTGCCTTCGGCTCAGGTCATGATCCTGGAGTCCTGGGATCGAGTCCCGCATCGGGCTCCCAGCTCCACGGGGAGTCTGCTTCTCCCTCTGACCTTCTCCTCGCTCATGCTCTCTCTGTCTCTCTCTCTCAAATAAATAAATAAAATGTTAAAAAAAAAATGCCATTCAAGTAACAGTAACATGGGATCTAGCATGAGGAAAAGACCTGACAAGGGAATCATTCTAAATTTTAACCAAGAGACCTTCCAGAGAGGCTGTAACCAGTTTTGTTTTGTTGTTGTTGTTGTTGTTGTTGTTTTAAATGTGAGGAGGATATAGAAAAGGTGGAAACAAGTAGGGGAAAAAAAAAAGTCAAACATGACAGGGAACAGACCTGTGGGAGAGAGTTGGGAGGTGGGGAGAACATGAGTGGTCTTGGAAAAAATGAGGCCCAGGAACTGGTATAACGACCCATCATTGTAAGAACAATGCCTAGGACAGCGTTCAGTTTGAGAATCTAGGCTAACATCACAGCAACAGAAAAGCAGCTTGATTAAACATAAGGTAAAATTTCAGTCCAAGAATCCTGAAGCCAGCAGCAGGTTACCAGAAGAAACTGTGAAATTTAGTATTTGGAGATATTCAAGAATTCTGTGACAAGCCATCTGTCTGAGCAACCCCAGTCTAAACCCATCTTCAACAGAGGCCCTGAGGAAGCTGGCAGGCCCAGGAGCACTCCTGTGACTCTCTGAGATGGAACATCTCTACAAAAGCACACACAACATGCGATTTTCTCTGTAACAGCACATCTGTTCTTAGACTGCATTTCTTCTTCACGTGAGAATTCCTGTCTTGGGTTGGCAGAACGTCTCACAATCAAACTTAGGAACACATGAAACAGCTAGCAAAACATTCTCTGCAAGAACATACGCAGAGAATAGTCAGGGAGGAGTGTGTTACTCCTGAAATATCCACAGGGAAGGGGGTGAAAGCATGGGCAGAGATGGTCCCTGGCACACAGGTCCTGACTCAGTGGAATGCTGGTCTGTGAACCACAGGCCTGATTCTGGGCTGGACTCTGCCATGTGAAAGGTTCCCCCCAAACTCTCCCTCTACCACGCCCATAGCTGGACGAGTACGGTAATCCTGTCAGACGCAGGTGTCTGTTTTTACCCAGGTTACCAAGAAACTGTCATCAAAGGTTTACTTTCATTATTTACCCAGTGTCAGCTCATATTTCTGTCTGGCCAGCCACGCATCTGGCATCTGTCCGTACCATGTATCCACTTTTTCACTCCCGCCGTCCACCTACCAAGTGCCCTTTATGTGCCAGGCACACAGGCACTGAGGGACGCAGAAGGAACAAGACAAAACTCCACGCTGGTGGAGAAACACACATGTACAGAATCTGTTATGTAAAGATCTTGTTATCAGCAAGAAAGTAATACAGCAGGGGCCGGGGGTGGGGTCATGGAACAGGATCCACTTTGGAGAATGTACAAGGCCGCCCTGATGTACAAGGGCACTGGACAGAAGACACCTGAACAGACAGAGCATTGAGGCAAAGGGCATTCCAGTTAGAGGGATAGGCGAATGCAGGAGCCCCAACGCCAGCAGGTGCATGGCATGTTCAAAGGCCACAGGCCAGGCCGGGGGAGAGGGGTAGTGGATGGCAGCAATGCGAGAGGCCTTCTGTCCCCCACTCCCCGCCTGGCACCCGGAGCTCACTCGGTGGTGAGCCACAGAAAGCAACCACATGGCACAGCTTGCAGAGAGCACGTGGCCAAAAGCCTGGGAACAGAAGATGCCAAAGCTTAATTGCTCTCACTGCCACCGCTTGCCAGCACCATGCCCTTTTCCTCCTCACCTCCCTTGCTAAGCCACAGGAACAGTACAAGAGGTCTCAGCAAATGAATTCTTCACAGCCAGGCGGGGCCCGCCCACCCTGCTGGGTGAATAGGGCACTTGTTGAGAGGTCTATGGGCCCAGCTCTACTCCTTTATACTTCTCTAAAGGAACAGGAGAGGCAAACAGCCCTGGAAAAACCCTGGACTCTTTGCTTAGTGATCTGCGATCATGAGAACGATGTGACCCACTTTGCACAAGACATTCAACTGTACTGCCAGATCTGTGGACGGCCGGACAGTTGCAGTCCCCCTCTGCCAGGCTGCCCGTGGGCCAGAAACACCCCTTTCTCAGTAATCCAAGTCATCCTACCGGCAGCTTGGGCAAGTTGGGCCAAGTGGGATACAGCTGCTCGGTACAATTGTACTAGCAGGGACCAAGCCCAGGCACTGGGCCCACGGTAGAGGAGCTCGGGTCCTAAATGAAGCAAAAGAATAAGCCATTCTTTGATCTGGCTGGTTCCCCAGAGACAGGAAAAGGGGGTGGTCAGCACCTCCCAGGAACCAGATCACACTGACACCAGGCCGAGCATTGCTTCCCCAGCCTCCATAGCCCTAAATCTCTGATGCCCACTCAACCTACAGGGCTTCTCAGAGTTGGTCACGATGGGAAGCAACAGGATCTGTTGAAAAAAAAAAAAAAATTCTGTGACAGTATTCGAAGTATTCACTAGTTCATTCATAGGCCACACAGAAAAAATAATGACAATAAAAATGGGATAAGGGTAGAAATCAGAGACAAGTAAATTAGAATAGACTGAGGGGCTCAGTCGGTTAAGCATGTCCCTCTGGATTTCAGCTCAGGTCATGATCTCAAGCCCTGTGCTGGGCTCCACACTGAGCATGGAGTCTGCTTAAGAGTCTCTCTCTTCCTCTGCCCCTCCACCGCCCCCCCCCCCAAAAAAGAAAAAAAGATTTTCCTCTTTTATGCACATTTTTCAAAGGATACTCTTAGTTGCAAGCCACTTCCCACTATCAAATTCTGGAGTGTTTGTGGTAACCATGCGACTGTATTATAATTGTGCCTCACTATAAGTATCTCACGAAGAAAACTAATTAACGGGGTCTGGTCACTCCCTTAAATTAACCTAGATTATGAGGGTGTGAGAGTTCAGCATACCCATATCCAAATCAAATGTTTTTTAAGAGATTTATTCACTTGAGAGAGAGAGAGAGAGAGCACACACACAGGCGGGGATGGGGCGGGGAAGGGCAGATGAAGAGCGGGAAGCAGACTCTCCACTGAGCAGGGAGCCCAATGATGTGGGACTTGATCCCAGGACCTGAGATCATGACTTGAGCTGAAGGCAGACACTTAACTGACTGAGCCGCCCAGGCACCCCAAATCAAATATTAATTCTGTGTCCTGGGACAAGTTCCTGCCACACATACTAAGAATTACAGGACTGAGGTGTGCCTTAGGCCTGAACACAAGAGAAACATTGCAACCACCACAGAATGAAATGCAGAAACCTGAACACACTGATGTAAGCAGGACACAAAAGGGCAAAAACAGCATCCTCTGAAGAGAGCCCTGCTCATGTGGAAAATCCATCTGTCAGCTCCCTCCAGGAGGAGTATGGCCAGGTGAATCATCTGTGTGAGGTTAAATAAGCATTACTGTGCTCTTTGATCTACTATCAAAGAGTTTGCTGGAGGCTTGTCTGAAAAAAGACACCGCATTAAGCTTTAAGCAAATCAGTTCCCCCCCCTCTCCTTTCCATTTGGCTCTTAAGAGGAATCACAAAATATGAGAGAATGGTGGGGATGGGGTGGTGGTGACAACAGAAGGGGGCTGGGTTAATGAGAGATGGCATAGAAAGTTCTTCCACCGTAGCTCTCAAGACGAGTTTTCGGTCTCATTAAGAATGCAAACGCTATCATCTTGGCTGTTTATAGCTGCAGCGGGAGAAAGCTGGAAGGTTGTTCAGCAACTGAAAAGTATTAAGATCTTAGGGCAAATCTGTTTTAAAAGACATCAAGATTTTTAAAAATTTACTATAGTAAAGAAAGTTAATTTCCTAAACTCACAGGTAAGTAGTAAAGATCTGTAGGGTCAAGAATTGGCTCTTCCTGCTGCTAAGGTGACGATAGTAGGCAGCAGTCAGCTTGCTGGGATAACTCCCTTTCCTGCAAAATCAGTCAAGTCAGACATGCCTTTTGGCTTACAGATGTGTTTACTGCAGACATTTAACTACTGTTTAGCAAAACTTCCTCATCATATCTGGTTTTATTTATTCTTTGACTTGTCATAGTTCACGTAAAACTGAGTCAACTGAGTTGACGAGCTACCAGGGGGTCAGGATGAACCCTCCCTCCACTTTCTCTTCTCCTACCCATTCAGCTCTTTAACAGTCAACTTGGGTTAGGCACGCATGGGAACATTCTTCGAGCTGACTGCCAATAACACGAAAAATTAAACAGTGATTTAATTTGGTAGTCACAACACTCTTTCCTGAATTTAAAAAGGTTTTTCTAGGTTGAAAAAAATTAGCTCCGCAATGAGAGGAGGAACATAAACCATACCTTTCTCAAAAATGTTAAAATAAAAAATATAAAAACTGTCATAAAGACCATAAGGGGAAGAATACCTAAGTACCAGCAAGCTTTCAGGTATGAACGTAAACTGACAAGAGAATTCCTTTAGAATGCTCACATTTAAATAAATGACAACTCTGGATTAAATCTTGGCTCAAGAGAAATTATCTGCCACATCAATAGTGGTATTGTCACTCTGCCAAAGCACAAATCTATGCTTATTCTTTTGTTTTAAAAGATTTTATTTATTTGACAGAGAGAGAGAGAGTGAGAGAGACCATGAGAGGGGAGAAGGTCAGAGGGAGAAGCAGACTCCCCATGGAGCTGGGAGCCCAATGTGGGACTCAATCCCTGGACTCTGGGATCATGACCTGAGCCGAAGGCAGTTGCCCAACCAAATGAGCCACTCAGGTGCCCAACCAAATGAGCCACTCAGGTGCCCTATGCTTATTCTTTTTTCCTGTAGAATTTCCATACTTTCTAGCCTCCATTCTAAGGGCATAACAAACTCTGACACAATCATGTTATCTATCATACATCACACATGTAAGAGAGAACACAGTCCTATTTGGGGCTTTGGATAAAGAACTGCAAAATTAGGGCACTAATATGCACTACAAAGGATGGCTTTGGGTTAGCTCCATGGTTAAAGAAAGCTGAACAGCTTCACTCTGGTGTAGCGTTCAATGTGTGGGGGGCGGCGGCGGGGGAGATGGATTTTAAATGTTGCAATAATCAATTTCCCTTACTACAAAGATTAGATAGGTTAAAAGAGAAGTGCCCAATCTCCCACTCCTTGGGTGCCACCAGTTAATTAAGAATTACTATTTTAACCACTGCTGGAGAAGAACAGTCTTCTAAACCAGTGGAGTCACCCCAGTGGCTTTGTTTTTAAGTCCATCATCTGTGGGTCTTTCCTCTCTGCTCTCCCTTAGTCTTCACTTCCAACCCCTTCTCCCAGGCCCAGATTAGATGATACAAAGACTCTCCGTTGGCCTCTTGTAGCTCTGTGGTCTTGACAACTCGTTTAGCACATATCTACTTCAACTTTGATAGGACTTGGATATTTATTTTTTCAGGTATTATGGGAACACACGCTGTACATCCTTAGGTAAAGCCCAAATCCCTCAAAGGGCAATTTGTTCTATGCATTCAACAATTATCTATTGGTGATACCATCAATGAGGAGATACACCTGCTATTATGAAATAGAAGAAGGGAAACGGAATCATGCAGTGATACACACGAGCCCACAAAGGGAGCTTCCTGAAACACGGACTAAGTCCTGCTTACAGAAGGCATTCCCCAGAGAAGAGCTCTTCAGTGCTAGGGATTTAGAGCTCTAACAGAGTTGTTCTCCTCATAAGGTGTGAAAGAAACTATAACAAAACACCAAAATGATTAACAGTCCCCCCCAAAACAGTCGTAGGGAATTTCTTCCTCACTTGAGAAAGATTATTTCTCTACTTTGGAAGGCAATACATAAATATACTCAATCTGAGAAATTCAGATGTAGATCATTTTTTCAGCAGTGGGAAGAGGGAGAGTAACATTGCCTTCAAACTTTCTTCTAGGGCAATTCTTGTTCACAGCTAAAGAACAGAATGTGCCAACCAATTCAAAGTTCTTCCCGCGGTTCTCAGGAGGGGGAGAAAAGGGCCCCACACACCATCCCACTTAACCAACAAACATTTGGAGAGGGGTTCACTGAACAAAGTTACTCTGGTAGGACACCTGCATTCTCACTTGTTCACAGAAGAAGAACGGGTGAGGACTTCCGCTCAGGTGAAGTGCAATGTCGTGGGAAAAGACAATGCTACTCTACACACAGAACTCTCCTGGCTGTGGGATGAAGGCCAGATTGCTGCGGACGGACTTGGAACTCTGTTCTCCCAGAGTTCTGCTGACAAGAAGTAGTTAATCCCCACAAGGCTGCAGTGAGAAACAAGGCAAAAGATCAAGCCCTGGGTTTGGGTCATCCCTGTGACTGCTTTTATTCCTGTGCTCCCAATAAATCTCACAGAATGACTGCCTTTCTCTCTACTAGTCACCTGAAAGGGGGCTGACTCACTGAATTCACAAATATTGAACAAGCGCCTACCATGTGCCAAACAGCTTACTGCCACATCGGAATATCAACAGATGCAGATACACTACAGATCTACTACTGATGCAGACATGACCCCATCTTCTTGAAAGGTATAGCAGTATACACTGTGCAAAGACACCTGTGAGTCCGTCATTTATGGGGAGCAGTGGTTAGGAGCACACAGCCTGGAGCCTTACAGCTTGGGTTCAGACCCCTGCTCCACCACACTAGCCATGTGACCTTGGGCAAGTGACTCACCCTTTTACGCCCTGGTTTTGTTATTTATAAAATAAATGTAATTACCGGGGCTTCTGGCTGGTTCAGTTGTACAGCATACGACTTTTGATCTTGGGACTGAATTCGAGCCCCACGATGGGAGTAGAGGTTACTTAAAAAATAAAATTTTTAAAAAAGTAATTATAGTACATTCCTCCTGTGATTAAATACATACCAAATACTCAGACTGGCAAGTGCATGGCACACATTATAGGTTGCAAACCTATTTGTATTACTTATATATTTGTACATTTGTATTATCATCTTACAAAGATCTTTGCCATTACCAAATTCACATTCAATGGTTTTAAGAGTTTTGCTAAGCCATATCAGAGTTCCCTGGAAGGGCCATGGGCAATGAAATGTGCCCACACCCACCACTCACAGCTCTGATATTCTCTATTTTGGATGAATCACATGTCATAATGATACTTGCAAATATGGAGATGTTTGAGTCTCTAGATAAATTCCTCTGGAATGTTAAGGGGATGTTGCCATTGACTCCTCTGTGGATGGAAGAGAAAAATCAATGTTCAGACCTTCTTCAGCAGTGTGGAAGGAGGTCTGTACCTGAGATACCTTTCTTATACTTTTAGCAACTAGCACATGGAAGATGCCCAATGAATTTATTCATTTACTAAAACTGGAAAAGTGGCTGAGTTGACAAGTCACAGGACTTGGGTGGAGACAGAGTGTGAGGCCAATCTCCTACCCTATGATTTACTGATCTTAGAACAGCCCATGTAGGGGCACCTGGGTGGCTGAGACAGTTAAGTGTCTGACTGTTGGTTTCAGCTCAGGTCATGATTTCAAGGGTCTTGTGATCAAGCCTCACGGCAGGCTCCACACTCAGTGGGGAGTCTGCTGGAAGATTCTCTCCTTCTGTTCGTTCACCTACTTATGTGAGTGCTCTCTGAAATAAATAAATCTTTTAAAGAAAAATAAAAACAAAAACAAAACAGCCCACGTAAACTTTCACAGAAGCTTCTTCATATGCTTATTAAAAGGATGGTGACAATATGTATCAATACTGTTTGAGTTCATATCTATGAGATAATTAATTTTATTTTAAATAACACTGTCAAAAAATAAATAACATTATCAAGTTAAGAAACCAAACACCAGTTTTATCTACCTAAGCTACTTAGTAACAGAGGTCTCAGGGGGCGTTCCCTAGAGGGGAAGATGATGGAAAAAGGAGGGGCAAAATCCTCCTTGCCTCCTTTTCACATGCCCATCACCACACTTCCACTCTATCTCAATCAGTGATAAAATTATAGGCTTACTGTTTAAATGATGGGATTATCAGTTACACTGTAATTATCTGTTCATTCGTTCACAATCCCAATTAAGCTCTAAGCTCTTCAAGGGCAAACCTCTGACTTCCCATTATAGCTGCAGAGAGCCTGGATCGATGCCTGACAGGTGGCTGATTACTGGTTAAAACCATGAATGAATGACTCCAGGCCTTTTCAGAGTTTCCTTTCGAAGAGCACTCAAATTTGTCTGCATCAAGAATCACCTAGAAGCTGTAAAAAACAGACACTGTGATCCCATCCCTAGAAACTTCTGGGACCCACTCCTAGAAATCTAATTCAACAGTCTAGAGGCTGAGAAATTAATCTTTTTGAAATGTTATTTAGATGAACAGCTTTCTCTGGGAACCAGTGCCACATATGTGTATATATATGTGATATTATACTATATACAATATATTTTATATATTAATATATAAATATTAATTATATACAATATATTATATTTTATAATATTATAAACATGTATGTTATGTTACATATTTTTAATATATTCTTTTTTTAAAAAAGATTTTATTTATTTGACAGACAGAGATCACAAGTAGGCAGAGAAGCAGGAAGAGAGAAAGGAGGAGGCAGACTCCCAGCTGAGCAAGAGCCTGATGTGGGGCTCGATCCCAGGACCCCGAGATCATGACCTGAGCTGAAAGCAGAGGCTCAACCCACTGAGCCACCCAGGCGCCTTTATTTTTAATATATTCTATAAAATAATATATATTTATTATATATATGTATTAACATATATGTAAATTAATAAATTGGGCTTTTGGATGCCAATAAATCCCCTGCGGTTCTTGAAGTTCTGTCACCCAGACAGTATCCATATATTGCATTACACTGACAGAGTCTAGACAAGGGCTGTGGTCTCAAGGACAAACTATTTTTCATTCTAACAAATTTTGTTACAATTCCCTGTTCGCTCTAAATCCACCAGCCAGGAAAAAAATAACAAAAAAGCCCCATTTCCTTTCAACCCATCTCTCAAGCTGAATGAAATAAAACTCCATTAGGTTAGAGACCAGTTCTCCCACCTTTCAAACAGTATGTTACGTAGGACACATCACATATAAAGAGCATGCATTAAAGGAGCCTAAATTCTATCCCCATTCTGGAATGTCTGTCAGTAAGAGAGAACCCTCATCTCTAGCACCACCTCCAGAGCCAGGTGGCAGTGGTAGGCAAGTCGGTAAAGCTCAGGGAGTGCAGGGAACGTCTCTCTCTTTTGCTCCCCGTATTCACCTACTGTGATTCTGGGCACACAGAAGGAATCTCGTAACTACCTGTTTCATCATCCTGAGCGGGCAGCACGGGATGCCACTGACTGGCTGCCACCACCAGAAATCACGGCACGTACTTGGCCACAGCCAACTGTGTATGTTCCTTGGAAGGGGACAAGGGGCAGGATGTGGACACTGGCTGAGATGTGGGTGCTGCCTTGGGCCTTGTTATCATCAGTCCTAAATGGAGCCTTTCTTGGTGACTCCATTGCCTGGATAAGATGGTCAAGGTTCCCGTCAGCGGCTCTGGTGTCATCAAAGGCAGCCTCTAAGATGCCCGCTGCCAAACAATCCCACTACTACACTGAATCAGGGCTGTGGGTATGACCAAAATAGCAAAAGGGATGGTGTATCACTTCTCAGATCAGGCCTGGAAAAACGCTGACTTCCACCTTGGTCAGTCCCTGTGTTCCTGTCTGTTTTTCAGATCGTGAGCCCTGGAGAATGCCAGCTGCCAGGTTGTGGGCAGTTGTACGGGGGAGGACAGCATGGCAAGAAACGGAGGCCCTCTGCCAACAACCTTGAGTGAGCCTGGTAGCTGCGGACAGCTGCACCACCACTCCGGCTGCATCTAAGACCCTGAGCCAGAAGCCCCGGGCTAAGCTTCTGTGGGATTCCTGAACCTCAGAGACTGGAGGGACATAGGTGATTGCTGTCTGAAGCTGTAAATCTTACAGTAATTTGTTCCTCAGCAACAGAGGCAAGGCTTAGAAGCCAACAGGTCAGTGAGGCTGATAGCAGAGGTCTTCGAAGTCAACACTCGTCCTCTTGCTGGCTTTCTGTCTGGTTAGGACACATGACCTGCACTAGTGGCAGCTTGGCCCTAAAGAACAAATGCTCCCTCTACCTTGACTAAACTAGAACTGGGAAGGCAATGAAAAGCACTGTTTCTAAAGTACAAAATATGATTATGAAAACAATATGAACACTTCAATTACTAGAGTGACGGGGAGCTAACATTTATTATTTATTTATAACATTTATTGATTACTACAGATCCAGCTTTTCAAAGGCTCAATAAAGATTTATCCTCATTTTTAGATGAGGAAACCAAAGTTCAGAGAGTTCAGATAACTTGTTCAAACAACAAAAAGGGCCATTTACTTATTCTGCAGATTACAGACTTGGGGTGGCCAACTGTCCTGGTTTATTGGAACTCAAGGGTTTCCCAAGTTACAAAATATATGGGGTGGGGGAACAAACCAATCCCAGGAAAGCCCCAGGCACACTGAGAAGGGCTGGTTACTGTACTCTGTCCACGTCTTGGGTGCTATGCAATTCACCACAGCTGACTTTTTTTTTTTAATGTACATTTAAAGCTATCATTTTGTCAGTTTATGTATTTCAAAATGCCACCTATGAAAATGAAAACCACAAACCTTTCTATATCTCACAGTACCCAAGACCATTTTTTTTCCTGTAAAAAGATAAACTGCTGTTCTTAAGATACAATATAGCATAGAAATTTTTCTACATAAGAGTTTCTGCAAACATTTGTTTCAAAATAGTACCCGAGGCCAGGAATGACAGGTAGGTACTCGCCCCGGGCCTCTGTAGGCCCTTAAGGCCACCAGCACAGCTCAAAGGGCTGCCAGCCAGATGGGATGCACTCCTCCCAGGGTTGCACAGCAGGTCAAGTGCTCTGGCTGGGTGGAAAGCAGGTTCACAATTTCACAATTGCCTCTGTGCTACAGAAACCCGGAGATAGCCAGCCTGCACCACAGAGAAGTAGCATGCAAAGGGTTTTCATATGTTAGGAGGGCCATCCAGCAGTAAGTTAGCATTGCTCAAATAGCTCTGGCCCACCTCTTAATAAGATCCACACTCACTAGGATGACTACAAACATACAGACAGACAATTACAAGCTGGTGAGGATATGGAGAAGTTGGAACATGCATACATTGCTGGTAGGACTGTCACCTGATACGTCTGCTATAGAAAACATTAGGCAGGTCCTCAAAAAGTGAAACTCAGAGCTACCTTAACATCAGCAATTCTACCTCTAGGCAGATACCCAAGAGAAATGAAAATATATGTCCACATAAAAACCTGCACACAAATATTCACAGTGCCATCATTTACAATAGCCAAAAAATGGACACATCCCAAAAGTCCATTGACTGATGAACAAAATATAGTATATATACATCCACACAACAGAATGTTCTTCAGCCATGAAAGGAAGGAAGTATTGATACACATGTGCTACAACATAAATGAACCTGGAAAACATTATGCTAAGCAAAAGAATCCAGAGACCAAAAAAAAAAGGTCACATATTGTATGACTCCATTTACATGAAATGTCCACAAGGGACAATCCATACAAAGAACACTAGTGGTTGTCTGGGGCTAGAGAAGGGTGGGAGCGGGAGTGTAAAGTGCTGACCTATATGGTGTTTTTGATGTTAAAAAAAAAAAGAAAAAAAAAAAGCTTTGGGATTAGATGCACTTAAAATAACGTTAAAAAAGCTTAAAATTAAAAAAAAAAAAAAGCTTAAAAATTTCACATACTCAAGCCCACTTCTAGAAATCCTTATACTAAGGATATAAAAGCAGATGTGCATTACAGTTTATCTACAGGACTGTTATCAGTGATGAAACAGAAGAAAAACAAAAGGTGGGGTGGTTTAAATATCCATCTAGAAGTACCAGCTAAATAAACTGTGGTACAAGCATACAATTAAATATTAAGCTACCATTAAAATAAAATTATTGGTTATTTATAGAAGTGAAAACTTATGTTCACATAAAAACCTATACTTAGGGCGCCTGGGTGGCTCAGTGGGTTAAGCCGCTGCCTTCGGCTCAGGTCATGATCTCGGGGTCCTGGGATCGAGTCCCGCATCGGGCTCACTGCTCGGCAGGGAGCCTGCTTCTCTCTCTCTCTCTCTGCCTGCCTCTCTGTCTACTTGTGATCTCTCTCTGTCAAATAAATAAATAAAATCTTTAGAAAAAAAAAAAAAACCTATACTTAAAAACCTTCACAGCAGCTTTACTTGTAATAGGCAAAAACTGGAAACATTCATGCCATAAAACATTACTCAGCAATAAAAAGGAGCACTCTGCTGACAGACATTAAAATCTGGACGAAGTTCCAGAGAAGTACGCTGAGTGAAAAAGGCCAATCCATTTATATAGCATTTTGAAATAACAAACTTACAGAGGTGAAGAAGAGAGGAGTGGGTGCTTGGGGTCAGAGATGGTGTGAAGGCAGGAGGGAAGAGATGTGGCTAGGAAGTCTGTAGCTTGACAGTAACAATGTAAGTATTGTGCTTGTGACACAGAACTACAGCTCTGCAGGGGAAACTGGAAAAAAGGTACTTGGGTTCTCTATTATTTTTTGTAACTGCTTAGGAATCCAGAATAATCTCAAAAAGTTGAATAAAAAGAAAAAGATCCACATTGGGGTGCCTGGGTAGCATAGTCAGTTAAGCGTCTGTCTTCAGCTCAGGTCATGATCCCAGAATCCTGGGATCAAGCCTCATCCATGCAGGGTTCCCTGTTCAGAGGAGAGACTACTACTTCCTCTACCTCTGCTCCTCCCCACCCCCCACACTCGTGCTTACTCTATCAAATGAAATCTTTTAAAAAATCCACAAAAATGAGGAAAACAAATAAACAAGACTAAGCATTTGATTAAAAAAAAAAATTCAAATACCATCCCCTACACCTCCACCCAATCCAATGACACATGGCTGTTGTGACTTTCTGTGTAACTGTAAAGGAAAGTTTGTTCTGGAAAGGAACTGTCTGAACTGCGACTCAATTCACGAAAGCTTAACCTCTTGACCAAAGTGCTGGTATTTTAACTAAGTTTAATTTCCAGTCTAATGTAGCTTCTTGGTAAATGCTTATTTATATCCAGACTACTCAGGCTATGGGGAATACTGTTTTGATCAGTGTCAAGTTCTGATTCACTTCAAGGAATCACAGAGCTCACATAGGCCAGTTTTCATAGAATAAGAAAATCATTAAGTATATTAAATAAACTCTTCCTTGGGGCACCTGGCTGGCTCAGTTGATAGGGCAAGTGACTCTTGATCTCAGGGTTGTGAGTTCAAGTCCCACACTCAGTATAGTGCTTACTTAAAAACAACAACAACAACAAAACCAACCAACACTAATAAAATCTCCCTAAATAAAATTAACAATGATTCAGAGGGGTTCTGTCATGTTTGAGTGTTTCAGAGTCAGAATTATGAATACCAAATTCCATTTTTCAGGTCTGCAGATAAGCAGGCATAGATAATTTGGATAAATCTGTAAATACACTATGCCTCTGTGGTTTTAAAGAAGTTCCAACAATCAGTCATTTCCTTGCCACTTTCCATTCTCATAAATGGAATGTAGGAAACTTCAGATAGCAATCGCTCAGAGCTGTCAGATTTTAGATGTTTGATATTAAGAAAAGCTTACTGCACTATGAAAAATAAAAACTGTGCTTTCCTCTATTTTTTGGACCATTTTCTCTTCAATCCACTGAGAAACAAGGAGGTTCAGAAGCACTTGTGTAATGCGGGAGAGTCCCCATCATCATGCTTCTGCCGTTCACTGGGGTGTGGGTTGTGCACCCCCCACACGTGAGCTGGGCAGTGGCTCTTCCTGCGGCAGACAGGAGGGAGTCGTTCAACTCCCACAGCTCTCGAGAGGACATGGGCACTCCAGAAAAGGCTGAGATGACTTCTCCTGTAAGCCTCTCTGGAAATTCTCCAGCAAGATTAGATCTCTTCCTAGCAATGCTTTTCTTCTTTTCACCGAGTGCTACTTTCAACAAATGTGCCACTGTGTTTAAAACCCCCTTGACGACCATTAAAGGTGAAACGCTGAGAATCAGGCCCTACAGTGATTACATTTTAGTGGAACTGCAAGTATTTTAGCAAGTCATATTTAATGTAACTGAATATTCCAACTGGCTAATAAAAAGATTTTCCCTTCATTTCAATTCTCCCCAAGTACCAGTTTTTAACTCCGAGCTGTCATAAAAGCCAGGTTGCTGTAACAAAATGAAAAAAGGGAAGCCAGCGATCAAATTAACATGAAGTCAATCAAGTGCCCACCTACAGCCAGAACAAGGGAGAAATGCTAACAAGTCCCAAAATGAAAATGAAGGACATAGTTAAGGAGGAAAAAAACAAACACCTGTTTGTATATAGAACTTATAAAAATTCTTTCCTGGAGAAGTCTAGCAGGTGAAAATTTTAGGAAAAGAATTTAGGTTGCAAAATGGCTTGTATCATTGTTTAACAACATGCCTTTACAGAGCACCAAATGTGTTTATCGCCTTGTGGTCGCTGGTAGAGAAAAGAGAACATGGTCCTCTCCCTGAAGCTCCAAGACCTAGCTGTCATCCAGTCGAAATCCACATCTTTTAGTTCATTTCAAAATACAAATTTAGCACAAATCAACAACAGCTCAACACCTCTCCCCCCACCTCTGAAAGGCAAGAATGTTTAATTGGTGGTAGGAGGAACACATATAAAATGATATATAATATCCCACCTTGGTCAGGAAAAGCCATCACATTTTCTCTATAGAAACTAAATGAAAACAACTATTTGAAGAAAATTAATGTGATTACAGAAGCAGTGACATGTTTAAAAGGTACTATGTTTTTCTCCAGATTTTTTTTCACAGACATGAACAACTTAATACATGCCACCAGGGAGGAGAAGGGAAGATAGAGTGTCCTAGTCCAGGCAGCTAAAACAAAATACCACAGCCAGGTGGTTTAAATAACAGACATTTATTTTTCACAGTTCTGGAGGCTGAGATGTCCAAAACAAGATGCCAGCAGACTAAGTTCCTGAGGAATGTACGCATCCTAGGTTGCCAACACCCATCTTCCAGCTGTTTCCTCACAAGGTAGGGACAGAGGGCGCCTAGGTCTCCTCTCTTCTCTGAAGGGTACTAATCCCATAATGGGCATACTCATGACCTCATCTAAACCTCATTACATCCCTAAGGTCTCACCTCCAAATATCAATATATTGGGGTGGGGTGGGGGGGACAATGTGTGTGTTAGAACTTCAAAGTATGGATCTGGTTGTGGGGGACATACACAAACATTCAGTCTAGAGCAAAGAGGCAATTTTCCGTTTAAGACCTAATAGGAATGATTATATTACAGTGTCTAAAGACAACTGCTGCTTTTTAAAAACCTGGTCTCTTAGGTGAGTCCTTTTCATTCATTCAAGTTATCAAAACACATAATCTCTACTTGACAAAAGGGCTGTGTTCCAGATGTTAACTTATAAATGAATCTTCTGGTTTTTGGAAAATTCTATTTTCTATAGAAATAACATTCTATTAGTAGTTATTATTAACCATTTGCAGATCCCACACCAACTGTAAAAATCTGATGAAAGCAAAAAAGAGACCTTTTCTCTATCCACAAATGATAAAACTGACATTTAGAGTCTTCCAAATCCTAGGGATCCCAGTCCCCATATTAGGAACCCTATGTTTAAGTGGTTGATAGGTCATGTCACTTAGAAGATCACCAGATGGGCCCTCTGCCACTTAACTCATCATGACGTGGCCCCTATAGGACTATAGATTCTCAGTATTTCTAGGAGAAAATATAATCTGTGATATGTATAATTTGAGTTACAATCCTGTGCTCTGACACAGCACTGTAACATAGGATGCTTGGAAAGCTGCTCACCTGTACAGACCTCAGTTTCCTCATCTATAAACATGTACACAGTAATGCATAATACTCCTGGGGTGGTGGTGAGGATTAAGTGAGGTTATCTACAACACCCCGCATGGTGCGTGAGCACCTTCATTCCTGGCAGCAGCAAACATCCATCAAACATCTATTTAATGCATTGTAATAGAGAAATCCACGAGACAGTAAACCTGCCTCCAGAGAGGTCAGAGTCTAGCAAAGGGAGAGAGAAGCGATAAATAACTGTAATAAAGTGATAGAGCTGCCTTGACAAAAAGGATGTGCAAGGGAAATGGGAAGATAAAAAAAGAATAGTCAATTTTACATAGGGACAAATGGGTCAGGTGAGGCTTCAGTATCATGTTTGGGTTAAGGCTTGCCAGGGGAGGATGGGATTAAGGGAAGGGGAGAGCAAAGGGAAAGAGGATACTGGAGAAGCAGGGAAGGGCTCTACTGTTTATTTGAAACTGGGGAGGTGGGGTGAGAGTGGGGGCTGTGTGGGAGCCTGGAAAGAAGGTGAGGTGAAGGTCACGTCACTTAGAAAATCACTGCTGTAGCCCCCATCAGAGGCGGAGGACATCGTTGGGCCACACTGGGGAGGGAATGCAGGGGCCAGAGAGAAGAGTTGTCCAGAGGTGGGCCACGTGAGAGAGAGGTAGGGGTCCAAGCTTCTGGCTTCCCACTCCGCACCCTGGATGGGGTACTGCCCAAGAAGTCAGGGAGCACAGGGACAAGCAGTCTGAGAAAAAGGAACAGGAAAAGCTCTGACCATCTAGAAATGTACTGGTCCAGTACTAATCTTATTAATCACAGATCGATTATACAGTTCCATACGTGCCTGCTGAGTTAGGAAGCTCCCCATACAATCTGAATGCCCGGAGTGCAAATTACTGAAAATTCACTGAACTGACATGTTCTCTTATAAGGGAACCATTTGGAAGGTGAGCTGTGCACTGAGTTCATGATGTTAAGTGTTGAAGTTCAAGCTTATGCTGGGACTTTTGTTTTTTTTTAAGATTTTATTTATTTACTTGACAGAAAGAGAGATCACAAGTAGGCAGAGAGAGAGGGGGAAGCAGGCTCCCTGCTGAGCAGAGAGCCCCATTCGGGGATCAATCCCAGGACCCTGAGATCACAACCTGAGCCGAAGGCATAGGCTTAACCCACTGAGCCCCCCAGGTGCCCCTATGCTGGGACTTTTGTCACATATTTGTTTAGAGACATATACTCATGTCCTAAAAACAACAACAACAACAACAAACAGACCAGCAATGCTCTAAGATGAATTACAACACACTTCTAGAGGCTGAATTATTTAGCAAACTGCTAGTTCCTTTACTAAATTGTTTGCTAACGATTGCTCTAAAGGAGTTTCTCAAGTCACTTCCCCATCACATCAACATCTAAGAGAAGCTAACAATCATGGACAACCTAACCAGCCCACCATTTCAAATGATTTTTTTCTTATTTTCAAGCCAATTTCTTTGAAGATCATAATGATTATAACAATAGCAACTAACACTTAGTCCCTACTATGTGCCAGTAGTTTTTCTGCTATAAATTTACTAGGCTTGTCTCAATTCTGTCATTCCTTCACACATCCCCCCTGCACAGAGTTCACTGAGGCAGAGGGCAGTTGAATCACTTATCCAAGGTCAAATCAACAGCAGACAGAAGGACTCCAGAGCCTGCTCCTTTAAGGGCCACACTTACTCCCTCCCCGATGTTACAGTAAAAATAAAAAAATGTTTACTGCAGAAAAATCTGTCAAGTTTTTTTGTATCACTTTATTTGATTTTATTACTATTATTTTTTTTAAAGATTTTATTTGTTCATTTGACAGAGAGATCACAAGTAGGCAGAGAGGAAGGCAGAGACATAGGGGGAAACAGGCTCCCCGCCGAGCAGAGAGCCTGATGTGGGGCTCGATCCCAGGACCCTGAGATCATGACCTGAGCCGAAGGAAGAGGCTTAACCCACTGAACCACCCAGGTGCCCCTATTTTACTTTTTTAAAATATTTTATTTATTTATTTAACAGACAGAGATCACAAGTAGGCAGAGAGGCAGGCAGAGAGAAAGGAAGGGAAGCAGGCTCCCCACTGAGCAGAGAGAGCCCAATGAGGGGCTCGATCCCAGGACCCTGAGACCATGACCCAAGCCGAAGGCAGAGTCTTTAACCCACTGAGCCACCCAGGCGCCCCTTTTTTGTATCATTTTCAAGTGAAAACAAAAAGCAATAAGAATGTGGCAGAATCCATGTTCCTCTTCTACCATTTACTAGCAGAGTGATGGTGGACAAGTTGACCTCTGACAGCCTCACTCTCCTCACCTGGCATATTCCCTTCAAATGGGACTAAAAATAATACCTTCAGATGAGATGGTTCATGTAAAGCATTTAGCATGGAGCTATGCTAATATTCCATAATAAACATACAAATATTTAAAATATGAATCTTTCTTTTTTCTATGCTTTAAAAAAGCACATACCTGCAATCCTGCAATTTGACACTGTAGTAATCATCTCCTTCAGAAATCTGAGTTCTCGAATATTTACATAAATGCTTTAATTATTTTCCCTATTATCAGTCATTTAATCTGTTTCTAATTTTTACTATTCTTAAATAATACTGCAATGAACATCTTTGCACATAAAACTTTAGCTCTATGTTCTTTCCTTGGATGAGATTCCCAGAAAACGGCCATTTAGGTTGAAGGGTCAACATATATTGCAAAATTTCTTTGCAAACATTTTTACCTATCACATTCCCACCAGCATCGTCTACAGGAACAGCCTATATAACTGCATCCTGGTCAAGGACTAGGTAATCAATCTCAAGGAAAAAAGATTTTTCCCCCTAAGTTAGTCTAATATAAAATGCTCTGTGTGTGGCTGAATAAACACCGAATTATACACGGAAAATCTGGATAAAGAGTCGTTTCCGGATAATGCTCAAAACAGAAAAGGAATAATGAATACTGTGTATCCTCCACTTCTAAAGGATTTATTTGTGAACATAATAAGCTGATATGTGTTAAGAGGTCACTTAGGTTAGGAATCTTTATTTCTTTCAGATTACTAGTTAGTGGAATTGTCTGCATGCCACAAAAATTCCCCCTCAAACCAAGGAACTAAGTCTAGTTACCAATCCGTAAAACCTCTCGGAGAAGCATTCCATCTTACATAATCAATAGTGATCTTCGGGAATAAGTGTGGATTTTAAACAGCATAGTTAAAGCATTTGTTGTCTATTTTGTCTAGGGACATGGACCTTTTTTTTTTTTTAAACTGAATCTACTAACCCAACCACAAGGGAACCCCTATAAAACAGTAAATTTGATTCTAGTAAGATAGGCTCATAACATTAGCTTTAAAATAACTAAAAGTTTGGGGCGCCTGGGTAGCTCAGTAGGTTAAAGCCTCTGCCTTCAGCTCAGGTCATGATCCCAGGGTCCTGGGATCGAGCCCCGCATCGGGCTCTCTGCTTAGCGGGGAGCCTGCTTTCTCCTCTCTCTCTCTCTCTCTCTCTCTCTCTGCCTGACTCTGCCTACTTGTGATCTCTGTCAAATAAATAAGTCAAATCTTTAAAAGAAAAATAACTAAAAGTTTAAAAAATCCAAACCCAAAACCACCCCAAATGTTCTATGTATTTAACAACTTGAAGAACGAAGACTTACCAATTGGGTTTTTTGGGTTTTTTTTTTAAACTGTGTACACCATTTTGCAGAAGATAGGCCATTTTTGTTAATCAGTACCAGAGTTAGCCAAATTCAGTTTGTGTCATTACTAGTTTTGTCAATAAAGCATCATAAAACAGCCTGATTTTTCTAATCCCATGTAGAGGCACTGAGTGAGCAGTCAGAAAAATACTCTGGCTTACAGAGAAATTTGATATGCATTTCACAGGACACAAATGAGAAATCCCAAAGAGTTCTCTTGCTGGACTTTTCACTCAATCACCACATCCAGAATAAGTAAGTGGCACAGGATCCAACAGCTTCAATTTAGAATGAATCAACTCCTACTTGGGTCACAAAAATCCTCATGATGACAAGGGGCACACTGTCCAAGAATTCCTTTCCTTTCACAAAGAAAGGAAAACTTGTTCAGCAAAATGTCAGGCAGGCACCAGGATAAGCTATCCAAGGTCTAATAGGATGAAATGGCATTAACTCCATCCTCATTTGTTCCAGCATCAAACAAATCTTCGACCATTATAGATTGTAACGCCTCACTAATGAGTTAAGAGAATTTCATTATGAAACCATAATATTCTTCCTTTAGAGAGTCCCTGGCTTCAGGATGGTAACATTATTAAAAACAGAAAACATGACAATGGTAATCATAATTGTAACTAACACTGAACACTCAGTGCTGCTAAGCAGGCTACCATGCACTTCACATGCACTGTTTAATCTTCTCATTAGCCTTGTAAAGGGCTATTTTTCTCACTTTCCAGAAAAGAAAATGGAGGCTCACACACCAGTGTTCTTTGCGCACTGTCACTGAGTCTGTACCTGCTGTAGGGGCGTCAAACCCTGGCCCTCTGTTTCCACAACTTGAGCTTGTAACTCTCTCTCTTTGCAGCAACATTACACTAAGTTTAACTTAGCTAGGAAATTAAGCAAGTGCATCAAAATAGCAACTCACAAGTACCTGTAACACACTACTGGGTACTAAGTAATAATGTTCTGTGGGGAACAATTTCTGCCCAAGGCAACCTAACACCAAGACAATGGTATACAACAGTGTCAGTGGGCAGATGGTTACAACTGATGGCAGTGCTTCTGTGACACCCATTCGATTTGGGTTCTCTCCCCCACATAAATGAATCATCATAAAGACCTTGGTATCCTGTAGACAGTATAAATAAGGTCCTATTAATCTCAGGTAGCAGGCCTGCTTAGAAATGACATAAAAGCAAATAATAATGATATTGTGATTTCAGCCATGCTGGGACTAAAAAAATAAGTGAAGACTTCTGGTAAGGGTGTTCTGGAGGTAAATGTGATAGGGAATGAGAAACGTGTCCATCATGTTTAGTACTTGTCAGTTTCTAGAGCAAGGATGAATAATGAGCTTTTCCCATATCCCTTTAAAATATGGATATGCAGGCATATGAAAAGATTATAGATATATCTTATCTCTAAATATCAACTACCTAAATTTGTTATTAAAATGCACATTAAAAACATGGGCATGTACAGCTAAGAGATTAAAAAAAAAAAAAAAAGAAAAGAAAGAAAGAAAACCAGGACTATGGGAATGAGTTTGAAATAACTAGGCTTTGGCAAGACAAAAAGTTGAGGGATGAGCTATCATAAAAACAAAACAAAACATCAAAATTTATTTCCAAAGAAGATAAAAAAGTAGTAACTTGAGGTTTGACATATAAAAGAGCTTCCAAACGCGCACAAACATTAGAAAAAGCCTGCATAAAAAAAAATCCCACCCCTCTGGGAGTATAAATTAACCCAAGGCCAAAGACATTTTTCAGACACGGATAACCCTAGTCCACACAGACTGCGCTAAACTAAGTCTCCCAACTTTGCCCCACCCTCCAGGCCTACTATCTAAGGTGAAAATCCCATCCCACTGTTAAGTTCTTTCAGAAAGGTCAGTGTACAACTTCTTTTCCAAAATGCCATGTTTCCCACTCAATTTGACTGACCAGCTTCTCACATGTTTAGATGTCCTACCCAAGCACAAAACAATTGATGGAAAGACACAGTAAAGTAGAGTCATCTGGGAATTATTCTTCAATCTGAAACGCACGTTCTAGGTTGCTACCCCTTATCGCATCATAAGCCAAATATATGATATTTATATTCAAATGCTGTGCTTTTTTTCTTTTTAAAGTGCCTATATCTTATCTATTGTTCATAGAAATTTACGAAGATTATAAGCCATGTGTAGATACTTATGCATGCGAATTATTTCCAAGTACTCTCTTGGATGGAGTGGACCTTAAGAGTCTGTAATTGTCTAATGTAACTGGAATCATATACACATGGAAAGTTAACACCACAAAAGCACCAGGTAAGAGGAGAGCCAAAGGGGTGAGAGCTAGGGCGAGGAAGCAGAGATCTGGGGCTGGGCCATCAAGAGACTTCCCCAGTGCACTGGCTTGGCCTGACACAAGATTAGTAGGTGTGGGTAGGCCAAGGAATGAGGGAGGGGTATTCCAAATGCAAAGGCACGGAGAGAGAAGTGGGGTGCCATACTCTGGGAAGAACCACGATACTGGGTGAGCCTGAGGAAAGTCTCTGATTTTACCTCAACTACATCACGCAGCCCCCATAGCTGACCTGCAGGTGAGAACACTACCTTCGCTAGAAAATCAAGTCAGCAAGGAGTTGAAGCACTGTCAAACCTGTGAGAGCCCCACGAACACTTGTTAAATGGATTGCTTCTGAACAGGACACTGGGGAACCCTCACACAAGTGGCATGCGACCAGCTTATTCAGGATTTTTCAAGGCAGAAGACCCAGGAGGCAGAGTGTGGATGGGTAGTTCACACTGAAGGAACAGCACGGGACGAGGCATGAAGGACAGAATAGGAAAAAGGCTCAGCGCTTCAGTCACCTTCTCACCTGGTGATGCCATCCCCCACATTCCTTGTCAACATCCTCTTCCCACCTGTACCACAATTCCTGACAGCGGACTTCCAGGCGTTCACTCCTGTCCCCTCCCATCCATGCCCACACTGCGCCAGAGTATCGTTAAGCTACCAAAATTAATCAGGCCACTCCTGCGTAAGGCACCTCAACCTTGCCCCTTAATCTTAGATACAATCAACAATCCTTCACATTGCTTAGTGCCCTCTTCATGCACCAGCTCACAACAACTTCTAGCTCAGCTTCTGCCCTTCCCTCCAGTGCTCTGCTCCCCAGCCACACCCATTTCCTTCCCCCTTCTCCACCGCAACCTTTACTCTGGCAAATTCTATGCATGGAAGTGCCCTCATCCACCTGTCCCACTTCCTGTTTCCCTTTATTTATGCTGCAACCTTCCTATAACAGATTGGTCACTCTGGAGAAATCTTCCCTGACTCCTCCCCCAAAGCCCAAGTCTAGGTTAGGACTTTCAGCTTACTCTCCAATCACACCCCAAATACACATGAACACCTACTTTAGTATGTAAGTCCTCGAGCGCTGGGCCTGGTCTGGTCACAGGAACCCATGAGCTCTCTGTGGTACGCTGGGTTGTGATGCTGGGAAGCAGACTGGGGACAAAACGGGGAAGACTCTGAAAGCCAGGAAGTCCTTAAAACCTCATTCTGGGGGCGCCTGGGTGGCTCAGTGGGTTAAAGCCTCTGCCTTCGGCTCAGGTCATGATCCCAGGGTCCTGGGATCGAGCCTCACATCAAGCTCTCTGCTCAGCAGGGAGCCTGCTTCCCCTCCTCTCTCTCTGCCCGCTTCTCTGCCTACTTGTGAGCTCTGTCTGTCAAATAAATAAATAAATAAAGTCTTTAAAAAAACAAACAAACAAACAAAAACCTCATTCTGGAGACAGGAGGAGAGAGCTGGGCCCTGCAGTGGCTTTGCTGTCAGCACTGCTCAACTCCATTACTAATCTCAGCACCAACCAGAATGGCTGACTCAACCTCAAAGAAGCAGAAAGAAACTCCAGGTCTGTCACCCTGCTTCCACCTGAGTGAGGAGCCCTCAGAGAGCAGCAGCGCTGCATCAGTCCCCAGCAGGCCACAGCTGCAGAGCCTTCCACCTCACCTGCCTCCTCGGACACTTGGATCTGCGCACCTGCTCACCACAGCAAGCAGTTCTGGGTGACCCTGACTTATGAACACAAGAGATCACCCCCACTTTAGATGGGCTCCTGTTTCCACATCTATTCTCTAACTTGGGACCCCAAATTCACCCTTGAAATAGGACACTCCTCCCCCCTCTTTAAAGCAAGTTCCTTCCCACCCACCCCTCCTCCCCACTCCCCCCCATTGCAGTCATTTTGCTCCTGGTGATTACCACCACCAGATTCAGACCTCTGACCCCCCACCCTCCCAGCTCTGGCCCCTGCGAGTGGCTCCCTGCTCAGAATGGACCTCAGAGTCAGCCATTCCACCAATACTCTCGATGCTGCGTCCACCTCTGCGAAGCCTTAATCCTATGGAACTCCAACTGGAGGAACTGTTGATTTAGCTGAGATTCGGGATGTCAAGATGAACTGGCATTTTTTACCTGCTACCACCTGGATGAACCTTGAAAACATTATGTTAGACGAAAGAGGCCAGATACAAAAGATTACATTTGTTGTATAATTCTATTTACATGAAATATGCAGAAGAGGCAAATACATTAAGATAGAACGATTAGTGGCTGCCTAGAGGCTGTAGGGGCAGGGAGAACAGAGTGACCACTAACAGGCCCAGGGTCTTCTTAGGGTGTGGTAACAATGTTTTGGAATTAGAGGCAATAGGAGCACAACACTGTGGTTGAACTAAACACCATGAGTTGTCCACTTTAAAATGGGTAATATTATGTGACTTTTCACTTCAAGAAAAGTTCATATACTTTTAAAAAAATCATTCTTTTCCCTTCAAATTCATAAAGAGTGGCTTTCCACCTTCCTACCTGAACTCTGGATCCTTTCCTGCCTCTTTCAAGAATTTATTAAACTCCCATTTCCTTTTACCTTCAATTTCCTCTGCCTATAAGATGATTCTTTCTGCTGACAAATCTGTTCAAGCCTCCCCAACCTAAAAATCCTTCCCTTCACCTTGTTTTCCCCCTTAAACCTCACCTAGAAGCATCTCAAAATCTCATAAAAAGCAGCCAACATCAACAGTCTCCATTTCTTCAGATCCAACATTCCCACTAGTTCCCTCCCCAGGGATAAGGCAATCTACAGATAGTGAAACCTAACTCCTACAATACTTCTAAAACTGTCAAAATACACCAAAAAGCTCCTTCTAAAAATGAATGGACGAGGCTGCAAAAAAACTGAGGTCAAGAATGAGCCACGCATGAGTCATTAAAAAGAAGCTGCCAAAAACCCTTGGGGCTGCACTGCCCAGTAAGAGGGACATGACCCCCATGTGGCTATTTAAAAGTAAATTAATTAAAATTAAACTAAAAACTCAGTTCCTCAGTTGCACTAGTGATATTTCAAGTGCTGAGTAACTGTGGCTACAAATGACTATTATAATGGACAGTGCAAAATACATCTCCTGGAAAAATCTTGGAATGTACAAATAGTGCAGTTCAGTATGTACCTGATGTACATCCTAGAGCCAGCGGTATGAAGATTGTTCAAAGAATCCCCTAGAGTAAAATCAAGAAGAGGTGTATGCAGTGCTCACTGAAACCCAACTACAGTTCTACGTGATCAGACATTACACAAAAAAGGCCAGAGGGACCTTTCTTTAACACATGAAATTATGAAAGTTAAATGGAGTAAACAGAACAAGATGGAGAAGTGGGACGGGATGCAGCAAATTTTTATTAAAGCAAAAGCACTGTCCAAAATCAGCAGTTAAAAAAAAAGTCAGATAGGCAAACAGTATCAAATAGGTATGAACAAAAAAATAAATTCGCTATTTTTAAAAACTATTCCAAAAAACAGTCAATTTAAAAGCCCAAGTATTAATGTATAAATAGCAAACAGAATGTGATAAATAAAAAAATAAAATGAGCATCTAAAAAACTATTTATGCTATTGGGACCAATCTCTTAATTTAGTCCTTTCTGCTTTGGATTTTAAAAAACTGACAGCTGACAGTCCTCCAGGATCATTCACACAAGCAACCAGCACTGTTAGAAGGCATGGATTTACTTTTAAATATCATCCTAAGTAGGGTACCCCACATATTTATTTGATAAAGTGACCCAAACCAACCTACCTAATGATGCACTAATTTTTTTGTTTTGGAAAATACAGGTTACTTATATTATCATGTAATGGACTCATTATTATTTAGATGTATTACCATTTAAATTTTTTTTTTTATTTAAAGTTTTTTTTTTTAAAGATTTTATTTATTTATTTGACAGACAGAGATCACAAGCAGGCAGAGAGGCAGGCAGAGAGAGAGAGAAGGGAAAGCAGGCTCCCTGCTGCGCAGAGAGCCCGATGCGGGGCTCAATCCCAGGACCCTGGGATCACGACCTGAGCCGAAGGCAGAGGCTCTAATCCACTGAGCCACCCAGGCGCCCCTAAATTGTTAATAAAAAATAATTTCTAACAGTAAATTTCAAGATATAACCCACATAAACAAAAGCTCTCTGAAGTTCTTATTAATTTTTAAAAGTGTAGGTCCTAAGACCAAAAATTTGAGAGTAGATGTATTAACAATTATGTTTAGAATTTTTCCCTCTTTACAAGATTTTATTGCGAAAAAGGTATTATAAGTTTAGCTTCCCAATTTAACAGTGACTATCCCAAATATACTTCAAAAAAAATCTATCTTTATATTTTAGTGGTAGTTAAAAACTACACCCTCAAATACTTGAAGCTCGTTTAAATGTAGTCATTTTGTAGTCATTTTGAAAGCAAGCTAACAGTAATGAATGAAAC
The DNA here is from genome assembly GCF_002288905.1 of Enhydra lutris kenyoni. Classification (NCBI taxonomy): domain Eukaryota; kingdom Metazoa; phylum Chordata; class Mammalia; order Carnivora; family Mustelidae; genus Enhydra; species Enhydra lutris. The sequence continues at coordinate 23,847,610 of NW_019154112.1, read as the reverse complement.
TTATAATAAATATATTTTAAAGTACCCCATGAGATAAGAGACTCTTAACTATAGGAAACAAACTAAGGGGAGGGGTCAGGGAGTGTTGGGGAACTAGGTGATGGGCGTTAAGGAGGGCACATGATGCAATGAGCACTCAGTGTTATATAAAACTGATCAATCCCTGACCTCTATCTCTGAAACCAATAATACACTATATGTTAATTAAATTTAAATTAAAAAATAAAATAAAATCCCCCAGGAGATAATTAAGTTCTTACGGTTCCCCACCAGCTCAAGTTATATATAGTATGGTATGATAAGAAATTCAACACTGGTCAGACAGGATGAGCTGATTACCATGATTACCATGTGGGCATAAAAACTCTGGAAGTTTCTTTAGTCAAAGAATATTAACTCCTCCCTTTCCAAATGAGGCTACTCCTCGTGGACACTGTTACTCGCTCAAAACTGAAATTTAAAGTCATAAATAACAAGAGCGGCAAGTTTCCTGTGGCCCAATCACCTTATGCAGTTCTGCAGGGACAGTATGTCCACTCATCAACCATGACACAAAAGCTGAAGTAACTTATATATTCTTTTTATAGAAAGAGAAAATACTAGCTTAAATGAAAGTCAAAAATTCACTTTCCTGACTTCAATTTGCCACAACAAAACACCTTTTAAAAAACCAGACTTCCCATTTGTCTGCTGTCACCTCCATTGTTTAATTTTCACCAAGTCCTCGTTTGACTCATTCTGCAATTCAGTTCAAGTTAGCATTGTGCAGGTTTTTCAAAACTTCAAATTGTAGCCACCTCAGAAAGAAAGCCTCCCCCCCCCCCCAACCGCCAGGCTGGAGCATGGCCTCTGTCTAATCCCAGCACCACTGGCTGGCCTGTGCGCTCACCTCCTTTCTTCCTCTAAATGAGGTGTCAGGTGCAGGTATGGCCCTGACAGTGCACAGAAATATAACTAGCAGAAGGAAAGCAGAGTCCCAGCTGAAGGAAGTTTAAAGCAGGTCAGCAGAGAGAGACAAAGAATGCATATGAATAAAAGAGGGAGAAAACTGCACGACACTCCCTCCTCCTCCAAAATAAGAATCTAAGAGTGACATTTCACCTCTCCAAGCATGACTCCTTTCACTGTTTGAAGCATATTTATTTGGAACAGACAGAGCCAATGAGAGAATAAATCTTGTGTGAAGCTTAACACTTACTTGCTCAAAGGTATATTACCTACTCCCATCTGTTAGAAAGAAACTCCATACTTTTCACCCAAAGCTCAGGGCACTCACCTTTAGGTCAGAGTTACAGAGCAGGTATTTTTGTAGGTTTCTCTCTACAAAATCTTTCCTTTATTTGCTTTCTTAGTTTGGAAGATGTTACTGAGAAACGCCTATAAGCCAAGTAGACTATTTCACTAGCGGAAACGATTCAAAGAAAAAGTTGACATGCTAATGGGCACTGAATGGGACCAACACTTTCTCCTTTCTTTCCTTTTTAAAAGGGCTTCAAACCATTTTGCACTTGGTTTTTGCTTTCTCGGTGTTTCGGGGGGCTCTGTCTTATAAGGATACCGATTAAGGTAAATGCAACCTACATTTTAGCACACATAAGTCTTAATCAAAGGGCAAAGGGAAGGGAGAACAGAAAGTTAAGTTTTGTCAAGTCAGAATGAATGCGATTTCTTATTTCAATCTTGTTTCCTTTTTTGAAACTTTTTTTTTTTTTTTTTTAGATTTTATCTATTTGACAGAGTAAGCACAAGGAGGGGGAGCAACAGAGGCAGAAAGAGAAGCAGAGCAGGGGCTGAGCAGGGAGCCCAACACAGGGCTCGATCCCAAGACCCTTGGATCATGATCTGAGCTGAAGGCAGACTCCAAACTGACTGAGCCACCGAGGCACCCCACATTTTTTTTTGAAGAATGAAATATAAGTAGCTCAATGAAATCAAAGTGATTTCATGGGTGGTTTATGGAAGTCATTATTTTATTAGTCATACCTCCTATCTTCACCGGCTTTAAAAAATTTAGATTATATTCAGTACAGCCTTCACTAAAACATCTTCCTTTTCTTCTTTTAAGCTCCAATTACATGGTGCAAATGCCACCAAGTAAAGGACAGTGATCAGATGAAGCAGCATCAACAGACAGGTGGGAAAACAATGTGGTGCACAGAAAAAAAACATCTGTCATCTCAAAAAGTTCTACATAGATGCCCTGAAATGGTTTCTCTCCCATTTCCCAGGAAATAGGCTGTAATTTCAATCACTATAATCAAACTCATTATGAAGAACAAAAGAATGGCAACCAAGAACTTTCAGGATGTAACCATGTCTAAAATAGGGGTGTACATAGTTCAACAGCAAATTGATACAACAGCTGTTGTAATGACACAGGAAGAAACATTCAGGACTCTTTTTCCACACAAGCCAAGTTTTGTTTAGGGCTCTATCCTACCTGACTTAGTAAGGGAGATCTGACAGTTTCAGGACCGGGAAATAGGACCCTGAGTGACTAGCAAGGTGATATAGACCAATGTGAACCAGAGAGGCTTCTGGGAAGGTGGCCTGCAGCACAGAAAAAAATATGCAAGAAGGGTCACAGAAGTTTAATTTTATTTTACTTAAATGTATTATTTATTTAGTATTAACTTAATTGTATTTATTTAAAAAATTTAAAGGTATACAGAATCTGAATGGCGGCAGAAATAATTTTGGTAAAGCACTAGAAAAAACAACTTAACTTTAAGGAATATAACATAACTGGATTTTTAAAAAGGGTCACTGAGTCTCTACCCTGGGGAAATTTAAAGAAACAATATAGAGTAAAATCATGACCAGTGATACCCAATCCTACACCCAGTCCTGGACATCAGGGGCCAGTTTACATCTGCTCTCTCTCTACCTACACACATGTGATGCTCCTGAACCCCAAATTCAGTAAGCCAGAAACTGAATTCATCATACTTCTCTTCACAATCTTCTCTTCCTTCTGATTCCCATATTTCTGTTATTGGCTCTATAACTTTCCCTGAAGCCCAGCCCCGAAAACACACTCCATCCCTCGCCCGTCCTAAACACCTGGACACCCAGGCTTCCAGTCCTGTAGAAGTTCTGCGATTTCAGCTTCCCCTCCCTTTCTCTCCTCCCTCCCTCCTTCTCCAGTTTCACCCCATCAGTCTTTACCCCTCTACCATGCAGAACTCCCTCCTAGCCAATCCCTGCAACAAATGGATCTGTCACATTGATGAAAGTGCAGCTCTCCTTCGCTAGGCAAACAAATACTGACCACTGTTTCAGTTTTCCATGGCTACTGTAACAATTGCCACAAACTAAAGAGCTTAAAACAACACAAACTTCTCTTCTGTTTCAGAATATCAGAAGTCTCAAATGAGTCTCAGACTAAAATCAAAGATGGCAGCAGGGCTGCGCTCCTTTCTGGAGGCTCTTACAGGAGAATCCTCTTCCTGCTTGCATTTCTTGGTTCAAGGTCCCTTCATTAATCTTGAAAGCAAGCCTGGGCCAAGTCTCCTTGCGCCATCACTGTTCTAGTCTTCTGCCTGCCTCTTCCATAATCGAGGATACCTGTGATTACCATCAAACTCACCTGGATGCTCTGGGATAATCTGATAATCTCCTATTTTAGTTAGCTGATCAACAACCTCAATCCCATCTGCAACCATAATTCCCCTTTCCCTATAACCTGGCATCTTCACACAGGTGCTGGGAATTAGGGCACAGCCATCTTTGGGGTGCTGCTATTCTGCTAACCACAACTACTCGACACAAAGCACCCAGACAGGCAAAAGTTTAAAAAAAAAAAATGCAGAATTTGCCGTCAAGAAAATCACACTAAATCCTTTGATACCAAGTGTTAATTGGCTCCCTAGTGCTTAAAGAATTAAGTCTAATCCACTTAGTCTTACATTAAAGGCTTCCATGATTTCAAAACACTTCTGCAGCATTATCTGGTACTACTTTCTTCTAGTACCCTAGGACTGGACTCAAAAACTGCAGAACTTGGGAGCACCAAACACACCTGACATTGCCCAGTCTCATGTAATTTGCTCTATCCAGAGGCCCTCTCCATTCTCCTGTACAGATATTCTCATCTCTTAAGACCCAGATCCAAAGCCACTCAGCTTCACCTTATCTCTGCCCTCTCAGAAGCCCACGATGCCCTGTTCTGTAGTGGCAGATCATCAGTGACAAAGGGGAACAAGTTTAGGCAGAGAAAATTTCAGATGCTGTTCCACAGTGGGCTGGGTGACCCTGGGCAAGCTATTTCAACCTGCAACCTTGTTTCAACATCTGTTAAGTGAAAAGGCAGACCAAATGATTTCTAAACTCTTTCCCAGTTTTTTTCTTTCTTTCTTTTTTTTTTTTTTTAAAGATTTATTTATTTATTTTCACAGGAGCAAGAATGAGTGCGGAAGGGGCAGAATCTTTTGAGCAGACTCCGGCAGAGCTTGGAGCCTGCCCCTCGGCTCGATCCCATGACTCATGAGATCACGACCTGAGCTGAAACTGAAAACCGGACTCTCAACCAACTGAGCCACTCAGGGGCCCCTCTTTTCCAGTTTGTAAGCTCCTATGAAACTGGTGGGACTTGTATCCACTTCTCTCCAAACCCAGAGCCGCTCTTCTGGTCATCTCGAATGGATTAACGTACTCCCTCCCAATGCATCATCTCTGCCTTCAGTCCAGTATTGCTCCTCATCCCCCAAAAGCATCTTGCTGGGTTACTCACCTCCTCACAACCAGTGAAAGGCTTGCGGGAAATTGTCCACACTTCTCAGTGTGGCCCCCAGGACCCACATAATCAAGGTCTCTGCTTCTTCTTCTGGTTTTCCTGACCTACGTTTTCAGTTCCTCACATGTTCCTCCATCCCCCTGCCCCTCTCTCTTCTGAGCATCTATAGAATACTCTGCCCATTTCCTCCTTCCGTCAGACTGACTCCTGCTTATTCTCCAGGCAACCTTTCCTGATCCTCCCCATATGAATTAGGTGTCCTTCCTGTTTGTTCTCATGGCACACTGCACTGAACTCACGTATATCCCATCACTGTAGGACTGATACCTATTCACTTGTCAGTATCTGCTCCCTCAGTCTAAATTCCACGGAGGCAGAGGACTGTCAATCTCCCCTACCACCTGTGGTACAGACTGGGGGTTATTGCCTAAATTCTGTTGAGAGCAGCAGGACTTTTGGCTGCGTATGGCCAGAATCCACTGAGATTTTTCCAGCTTCTCTTGCTTAATATAGCCACATGTTTAAGTTCTGACCAAGGGGACAGGCAAAATTATCCAGGGGCAGTTTCTGGGGACCTACCCAAGAGAAGGCATAGATGGCCCTTCTGCTCCTTCTTTCTCTCTTCAGCCTGCTGGCTGGAAGACAGGGATATCACATGCTAAGCCTGATGCACAGTGAGCTGGCAGGGAGCCCATGTAAGGTTAAACCAGTCCTGGACCACCTCCGCAACCTTTCATCGGAGATACAAACTTCTACCTTATTTTGAGATCCCCCGGTTGGAGCCACTGTTATTTTGAAATCGCCATCACTTACAGCCAAACCTTACTGTAAAAGACATGGCCATTTCCACAGTACCAATAATTATCCTGACTCAAGTACACATCTCACCTCTTCTACTGGATATTATATAATCTCTGCCAGTGTGTGTACAGTCACGTGTCACGGCAGGATCTATGCTCCTTAGCAGAGGGTAGCACGCAAGAATCCTCAATGGCGAGAGACTGTGAACGATCAATGAATTAATGACCATGTGACTACTGACACAGACAGGCTCTGTGCAACCTATACAGTCTACTTCCACCTGGAATTAGTGTTGTGGCCAACCAAAATAAGGTTTAAAATGTGTGTCAGCGTCCTTCACTATTTTAGAATAAAATAGCTGGACATCAAGATACCAGAGTTGACTCTCTTCCTTCCCTGGGCATAGTGCCATGGGTGTGGTCTATCACTGGCATAGCCTACGTGAATGCTTTACAAGGTAATAAGCAAATAAGCAAGGTTCTTTAAAATAATAGGACGTGTCACCTTTGCTCCTGGCTAAGTCGGATGTCCGGCAATTTGTATGGCCTGAGGGCTATTGCTGCTCTTTTCCCTCAGCTTGGAGTAGGAAACAGTAACCCTACAGGCAGGGAAGCCAGTCCTCCACAGTCCCCTGCTAGGTGGGCTCCTCATTCCTGAAATATTTTACATTCTCAGGCTACCACCCATCTTCACACAGCCATTAGCACAGATTACTGAACTGATACATGAAAGCTACATTTTTTTTTTTTTTAAGATTTTATTTATTTATTTGACAGAGATCACAAGTAGGCAGAGAAGCAGGCAGAGAGAGAGGGGGAAGCAGGCTCCCTGCCGAGCAGAGAGCCCGATGCGGGGCTCGATCCCAGGACCCCGGGATCATGACCTGAGCTGAAGGCAGAGGCTTTAACCCACTGAGCCACCCAGGTGCCCCGAAAGCTACATCTTTAAAGGCACATTCACGCAAATAATTGCCAAACAGCTACCACACGCCTGATGCCTGATGGTATATACGTCCCGAGGACACAGAGATAAATGTGCCAGACACTGAGCAAAAAGAAAAGGAAAGTCATCCTTACATTAAGAATGAGGAAACTGGGGACGCCTGGGTGGCTCAGTTGGTTAAGCGGCTGCCTTTGGCTCAGGTCATGATCCCAGTGTCCTGGGATCGAGTCCCACATCCGGCTCCTAGCTTGGCAGGAAGCCTGCTTCTCCCTCTGCCTCTGCCTGCCGCTCTGTCTGCCTGTGCTCGCTTGCACTCTCTCGTTCGCTCTCTCTCTCTCTCTGTCAAATAAATAAATAAAATCTTAAAAAAAAAAAAAAAGAATGAGGAAACTGAGGCACACAAAGGTTAGGTATCAGAACCAAGGTTATACAAGTAGGCAGGGGTGGGAACATTTGATTCAGTCAAAAAGACCACAGGCTCTAGGGTGTGAGGATTTGACTCATGAAGAACAGAGCTTTTTCTGCTACTAAATTGGCTTTACTCTTGTATGTGTCCGTTTGCTGGGGAGCAACTGAGGAGGAGGCATTCAGACACAGCCTGTGCAGAGCAGAGATGGGCACAGACAGGCACATGAACAGAAATGAAGTCTGTGGTGTGTTCAGGGTGAGAGCTGCAGGCAATCAAGTGGCAGGAAATGAAGGAGAGAAAATGAAGCTTTTAGGATGGAGTGAAAGGATCCTATTAACGTGTCCTGACATTTATAAATGTCCTATTAACGTGTCCTGTTGTCACTGCTGTGACAACAGCATATGGACCAGACCAGAGGGGAGATGGGAAGGAGACATGGAGAAACTGTAGTTGTCCAGTTAGGATCCAAAGTGCTACAAGGGTTGGATGATGGTGGGGGGGGGGGGGGGGGGTGGGGGGGGCTGCAGAGAGGGACTGAGAGGACAGTATTTGGTGACTGACAGCTAGAGTGAGGGAAGGAAGGACATGGCTGATGAGAGAGAAGGACCGAAACACCAGTGCCAGCTCGAAGCTTGGGCAAACTGGCGGATGGTGGTAACCCTGACCACGCTGGCCAACAGGACAGACATGTTTGTTGGGCATCCAGGTGAACCTCGCTGAGAAGTTGAATCTGGAGCTCAAAAGAGGTGGATTAGAAATAAATGAGATGGAAACTAGGTGGACAGTCAAACCTATGGCCACGTATATCACCCACTGAGATTGGTCTTCCAATAATACTTTGCAATTACTCACCTAAATCTTGAATTTGGGTAAGTCCTTTAACATATGCCAGTCCCATTTCTCAAAATGATGATAAACTCAATCATGAAGCTCTGTACCAAGGCTCAGTGAAAAGCACATCTCTGTGTACTGCATTCATAGCCATCTTCATTTGGGGTCACTGAGCCTATTCCAAACCTACCAGTCCTTGCCAAGTAAACAAAAAGGAGCTGCTCTGAAGAGGAAGCAAGCATAGTATTTATAGCATTCTCCTGGGGACATAGAAGTCCTGAGATACCGTGTTTAAGGTGGCTCTTTGGAGAAACTCTCATCTGTTTCACAGGGCAACCACTGTCTCCTCTATAAGCATGCTTCAAGAAAATCAATGGCCAAAGCCCATCATGGACATTGAGATATTCTGCATGCCTCTAATGGTTGTCTTAAAGACTAAGCTTAAAGAGTTCAAGAAATGCTTCATATTCCTGAACATCTAAGTCAGACTGCCAACTGAAAATAGCTGGGAGGGGCGCCTGGGTGGCTCAGGGGGTTAAAGCCTCTGCCTTGGGCTCAGGTCATGATCCCAGGATCCTGGATCGAGCCCCGCATTGGGCTCTATGCTCAGCAGGGAGCCTGCTTCCTCCTCTCTCTCTCTCTGCCTGCCTCTCTGCCTACTTATGATCTCTGCCTGTCAAATAAATAAAATCTTAAAAAAAAAAAAAAAAAAAAGCAGGGAGACAAACATTTAAGGGACTTTGAAGCTTTTCTGCTATGAGTGGCTATTTATAATTCTTATCTGATTGCGGTCTCTTAACTGATGTGATTACTTGAATATTCAAAGTAAATTATCATGTTCTTCAAGCTAATTCATACCAATACACAAAGGCAACATCATAGCCTTGGTTGAAATTAAAAGAGGGTGGAAAAACACAATTAAGATAGGTTATGCAACCCCCAGAAGTCTTGAAGGATTTAAATTTGAGCCTGTCTAACATAAATAAGGCACATGACAGGCGAACACATTTCTTTGTTTAAACTGAATCCAAACACCCACATTTTATAAATGTTACTAGGGTATGGAGGTGAATGAGGAGAGGGAGATGCAGAGTTCAAATATGTTTAAAACACACGCACGTGCACGCGCGCGCGTGCGCAGTTTGGGGCCCCTGGGTGGCTGACTCAGTGGGTTAAGCATCTGCCTTTGACTCAGGTCATGATCTCAGGATTCCAATATCCAGCCCTGTGTGAGTTCCCTGCTCAACGAAGAGTCTGCTTGTCCCTCTCCTTCTGCCCCTCCCCCTGTTTGTGCTCACTCTAATTAAAAAAAAAAAAAAAAAAGTCTGCTACAATGTGGCATTTCTAAAAGCAAACACAATCTGGTAATCATTTATTTGTCTCTTCTACAGAGTATGTCCAAAGCCAGCAGTTACCACCTGGTCACAGTCCACATTAATATGCAGGCTACTCTGAATTTTGTGATTCTCTTATTTTAGGAACATAACCATCATGTTGTTAGATCTACTAACCCCACCCAGAAAGAAAATCAAAAAGTTCGAAGAGACTCTAATAACCTCAAGAGAACTAAGGGTGGTGATAAACGTGTCTATCTTGAGCCTGAACAGGTGGCCTTTAACAGGGCCTGTGTCAGAATGACCTAGTAGATGTTTTCAAAATCCACATGACTTACACCTCTGTCCAAGGGAAATCAGACAAGCTGGAGACAGAGGCTCCTTAGAGGATCTAGGTGCCCTTCCCTCCCAGCCCACACCTCTCAGGTCTTATACACCTTGTAAATCAAACCAGCTGCAGCTGAGGCCAGGTAAGGAAACTGATGCTAGATGCCCATGGCCAGTCACACCAATCCAGCCTATTGGCAATTGAGCTTTTGAGCACGGATTTTTTTATACCAAAGATTCTAGAACTCTTCTGTGTCTGTGCTGCTGATTACACCAAAAAGAGAATGCTTAAGTGCAGAATTGTGAAAAAAGGACTCGAGAAGAAACAAAAGTTTACCCTTTCAAGGACTGATCATAAATGTTATTCTGTTAGCTTTCTTTGTCTAAACCTGTGTTTAGTTATTGTCAAAAGTTCTATATTCACTATACTGTCAACCTCTCAGAATGTAATGATGATTAACAAACAACTTTGTTTCCTCTAGTTCTATGTCTACAGCTGCAAATGGAAAGATGGCTACCTAGTCTCCCAGGCTTAGAGAGTAGCAGGGTGGCTGAGAGCTGTCTAGGGCCAGACTGCCTGGATTTGAAACCTGGCTCTGCCAGCTACTGGCTGTGGAGCCTTGCACGAGTCACTTCACCTTTCTGTGATTTAATTTCTGCATCTGTAAAATTGGGGTACTTACCTTGTGGGGTTTTGTGAGATCAAAATAAATGAATATAGGTGGAGAACTTTAGAAAAGCACCTAGTATGTGCTGTTGAACAGCTATATTCAGCACCCACAGAAAAGGCTCATTCTTTTTATAAGCAGCAACTGCTTATTGCCCAGCTGTAATTCATTCTTCTGAAGGACATTTACCCTATTGTATCTTGCAATCTTTTATTATATACAATGCTTCAATGGACATCCTATACAAGAGAGATCTTTTTACCATGATTATCAAATTCAGCCCCCAACTTAACCTTCATGTTTACTACTGATGGTTTGAATACCCTTCCAAAGTAAGAAAAGATATTACCACCTCCCAGTTCTACCCAGTCATAAGTGGCAGAGCTGGAACCCCTCTGGACATGTGGCTGCTAACTTGAAAGGCAGTGGCTTTAATCGACTTCCCACAACTTTGCTTACTTAAAAAAAAGGCATACTAGATGCTCTTACAAATGTACCTCAGATCCACAGTAAATATTTAGAAGCTCTGTAAGAAGTAAAACTCAAATTTTCACAGAGGTACAAATAGCTCACAAATATGGCAGATGGAGGTAACAACTTCTGTAAATATTAATTTATTTCCTCTGCCAAAAACTGAAGCAGATGTACCCTGAACACTACCCCCTAGAGACATACACCACACTGCCAAATTCCCAGAGAGGTAATGAATAATTATTGAATTTGGTATCATGAGAACTGTTCTTTGGGGAAAGAGAAATTTGTAACAATTACTCCGTAGTAGCATTTGCTATTATGCCAAGACAAGAGGAGAACAGGTACTCTGTGGTTCAGCGTAACAGATACAATAAACACTTGAATGGCCAATTCTCCAGCATGACTTTAATTAGGTCTTTTTAGTATGGGTTTATAAAGATTGTTCTGACAGGGTGAAATTGTTGACAATGGGGACAGGAAAGGGCAAAGGTAGAACTTCACAGAGATGGAAACTGTAACCAGCATGTGCTAGCAGGAAGGCGCTAATGTAGTAGGATTATACTTAGAAACTGCAGGTGTTTCAAGAAAATGGTTATTCTCCTAACGAGAGAAAGCATGACAGTATCAGCACAAAAACACTTTTTAAAAAGAAATATCCTAAATCTCTGTCAGGAAAGACATCAAACAAAAGTACAAATGTCTAATTTAAGAAAGAAGGTTACACATCACTGTACTTCAAACACAAATGGAATGGGGCTGGGGAGGAGGAAGGGTGGGAATTTAGTCTTTCTGAACACTAAGTACCAATACTTTATATACAGGGACCACACAAATATAAAAGGAAATACACGAGTCAAAAAAAAAAAAAAAAAAAAAATGTTCCCTCTGAGGAAATATACCAGTAGGAGACCAGTGGGAACCAAACAGTTTGTTAATGATAACATTTATGGGTTCAAAGGGGGATCGGGGATATGTGTGGGTGAGTGGGGTGGGGGGGTTGTTGTATTACAAATACTCAAAATTAGGTCAGGTTACTTTCCCAAACAATTCACTTTGCTAGGCCAGAACATGTCCAGCAGTCAAGCTTAACCTCAAAGAGAAAACTGTAACTTCCATCACTGATTTTGCCATCGCCTTTCTAGGACCTAAATGATTTCAACTTCCGTGCTCTATCCCTAGTCAAACAGAGACAAGGGATTTGCTCTTGGTAAAAGTAAAAATAAAAAAATTTAGTGCTTGGAAGTCACCTTAATCTCTTAAAGAAAAAGAGACCAATACCCAGAGCTGATTTTCTCTTGGTTGGTGGCAAGTTAGGATAGGAAGCCAGGTTCTATACAAAGGTGAGGCCCCCCCCCTACTTAAACAAATATGCTTTCCTGTCTTCTCAAATTATTTCAGTTGTAATAAGGAACTATGCATACGCTTTACTATAATCCTGTATCATGAGGCATCACTGATTTTCCTATCTATTACACTAGCTGAGGTAAGTCAGCTGAGGGATGGAGCCCAGCAGCCTTGGTTCTTACTCCTGGCTCTGCCAGAATCAGCTGCATGAGTTTACCAATACTGGCTTTTCCTACTCTCACCAATGATACTTCATTAAAAGTTGGGAAGCATTCTGATTTCAGTAATATTAATATGTGAAGTGCCTGCAGTGATTTTAAGAGGCCATGGGGTTGTAAGTCGCGTCTCTCCCAAGATATGCTGAAACATGAGCAACACTGAAAATGGATGAAATGTGGAAACACGCAGCTGTGAAGGGTGACAAAAAAAAAGTGGCCAACAGAGATGGGTGTGTGTGTGTGTGTGGGTGTATATGAAGCAGCTTGTCCAGATATGTATCTGGATAATAGCCGTCTGGATATTCCACTTGATTGCAAAGCTTCCTTTTTCTTCCTCTGTAACGCCACGTTTCTTCGACCAGTTTTATGAGTGCTCTTCATCTTGTTGGCCCTCAAATCCACTGGTCTCCAGGTCTCATGTACTTATTCTAGAAATAATCTCGTACAGTTATGTAGCTCTCCCCAGCCTGTGCTCATGGCTGTGGTTCCACATGGGGTTTTCTCACTGCTCTGGCTGCCTAACAGCCTCCCAACCCATCTCCAAGTCCTAGCCTCCGTCCAAGCTAATCCATCCTACATAGTCTGGTAAGAGTCATACTCCTGGAGCGCCGCAGTCACACCGTACTGCTAGTTCGAAAACTTCGGTGCTACTCTGTAACCTCAGGAGAGCAGCCAGGCTAGGGGCTCAAGATGACCTGGGCTGGAATGTTTAGTGATCCTGGCCAAGGGTCTAAACTTCGCTAAGCCTCCAACTCTTCATCTGTAAAGCGGGGAAGGCTCACAGCATCAATTAACAGCAACTGGAATAAATCCATGTAATGCATTCACTGCAGGGTTTGACACTAGTAAGAGCTCAGTAATAAAGAGCCATTATTATCATCAACAACTTGCCTTTGTAACCTTTTCTTTCACTTCTGCAGTATCAGCTTCAGCCAACTGGGCTACTCGATTTTTGCCCAGTGATTCCACAGATGTTTGCTCTCCAAACTCCTTCTGTCCTGGAATGCCTGTCCTATCTCTTCAAATCAGTAAGACTCCTTTATGAAATTTAAGGCTACATTCAAATGCTGATTCAATTCTACCCACTTTAATCCGATCATCTCTTTAGGACTGACATCCTTGGAGGCCCTTCCAGTTCACAATGTGGCTGACTTCCCTGTGTCCACACTGGTCCTCACTGAAGGTACGGTGGCAGCTCAACAGGTGAGGTGAGATTTAAATCCACTTCCTCAGTTCTGGGGTGGGCCCCCAGGTTACCAGATTTCCAGGCTTAAGTTAATTCCCTCAAAGCCAAGGACCCTCTTTGGAAGGTGATGGAAAAGGATGTTCCTACATGAGAATATGTTAATGAGCTCCAGATAGTTGCTGGCAGTCATCTTGCAAAATCAGCCTCTGGACATAACCATCATCTGAAAGGACTGCAGAGACACTGATAGAAACTTTTGCCCCCAGAATTTTTCAGGTCTTGTGGTCATTTAAGCCCATTTGAGTCAAGTCTTCTGTTTCCTGTATGTACTGAAAGCAACCTAACCAATCTTATGGTGGTAAGCGTTGATATGTCTAACATAAATAGCTCTGCCACATAAAGCTTTCCCAGACATAGTTACACAAGTCCTCCAGAAATCTGTGTTTGCCCCCTTTTTAGTGCAAGGCATAGATTTCGTACAGGTATGAAAGGATTAACATGTAAATCAATTCAGGAAGACCTTTGGAGTTAGAACTGTGTCATTCAGCTTTGTATATAACCTCTCCCAACACACACAAACTACATATAACTGACAAGTCAATGAATTAAAAAGATATCTAGGGGGAAAAAAAAAAGGAAGGGAAGAGATTTTAGGTAGATCTGAAAGATGACAAACTCAATCCTAGGTTGACTTGGTTACATTTTTAAGTTACAGTGTAACAGAGTTATAATTAGACACAGCTGACTGAACAAATCCTAGAAGTACAAGAACAGGAGTGGGTATGATACTGGAGACAAGGCTTTGTGAATTTGGACAAGTCACTTGGCATCTATAGGCCTTAGGTCTCAATTCTTTCAAAGAAGAGGTAAAGGACAGCACTTTTCAAATAGATAAGAACTACATATGGCAAACAACTATTAATCAGAAGGGGCTCTCATCGATTCCAGAAACTGAATGCCCCTCAAAAAAGAAGACGTATTTATGGACAACTACTGGAAAGATCATCCCATCAGTAACAGAAGAGTTAGCAGCACAGAAGAGGAATTCAACATCAAAATGTCCTAGGGGAGAGGATGTGGCCAAGTAAAAAAAGAAATAAAACTATCACTCACACTCTCTACTATCTCCTTGGACATCAAAGTTGCCTGAAAGGAAGGTAAACAGTTCTGCCTTGATTATATAATTCATCTGGAAAATAAGACATCCAAGGATTGAGACTCACCTCTAGCAGCAGGATGGCAATCAATATTATGCTGAAGGCATAATATTTAAAAGATTGAATAATATTGAAAATATTGAAAAGATAATGGGGGAAAAAAAATCCTTGCATACACATTAAGGTCTCTAAGAGATCAGATGGAAAAAACGAGGCTCTGCTAGTTCCAGGCAATGAGATAACTTACCTCACTTCAAAAGTGACTTAAGAAGGATACTGGAATTTGTATCTGTGAAAACCTAAAGTTTTTAATATTTTCCCAGTTACCTGAGATTCTTGAGGTTTATTCTTGGCCACATCCTCTAAATCTCACTTTCCCAGGAAGAAAAATAAGGAAACATTTATTAAACCACTATTTGGTGGACCCCAAGCCAGACTTCGATTAGTAGCTCCTGAAATCTGTAAAAATTCTGCAACAGAAAACACCCATTTATACATAAGAAAATTGGGTCAAGGGGACGAGGATAGTGTTTGAAGTCATAGGACACTTTTCTTGAAAAATCTGACAAATTTTAATATGCTTTCTACTTTCACTTTTCAGTGAAGTTCCATATTCTGTAAAATTAGCCATCTGTAGCCATCAATAACATTTTCCTTTTTGTCTTCAGTTAGAAATGGGAAAGAAAATGCGAAAAGAGAAACAGTACAAGAAAAGCTCCCGGCAATGAGAATTTATAATCTGGGGTAAGAAGCTAAAATGGACGTGAGCTACATTTCTCCTTCAAGCGCGGAGCTTTCCAGGAGAATCCCAGGCAGCATCTGAAGCTGACTACAAAAGGAATTCACTCGTGTCCTAACCGAAGATATAAAGTTAAAGTGTACGTCCACAGCCATAGAATGCAAAACCGGCCATGTCGGTATCTGCAGATTCTGCACCAAATGCTGTTGACTGAGATGTTTAAGTAAAACAAGTGTAAACCAACAGGTTATCTACCAAGCAGTTAGAAGAACAAGTTACTCTCACAAGCAACATTATCTCTTCCGCACAACCCTAAAAAGCACTTCCTGCCTCGGGTCCGTTATTGGAGAATTAAGGCTGCT
Organism: Enhydra lutris kenyoni; assembly: GCF_002288905.1. Lineage (NCBI taxonomy): Eukaryota > Metazoa > Chordata > Mammalia > Carnivora > Mustelidae > Enhydra > Enhydra lutris. The sequence continues at coordinate 23,832,083 of NW_019154112.1, read as the reverse complement.
CCCTCGCCACAATCCTACCCGCCCCCCGCCCCTCCAACCCCCACCGCTGGCACCTCTCGGTTCCCCAGCCCAGCTATAAGTCAGGCACCGGCTTCTTCCATACCGGACCCCCACGTACGGAAGAGTCGTATTCCTGGAGCACCAAAGTTGGCCTAATGCATTCTCCCAATCTGCAATCAAGAAACCGGGAGATGAGCTTAACTACAGTCGTGAGAAGGGGAAACCACCCTTAAAGTGCAAGAGAACGGAACGGTTGCAAGAAGACAATTTAAAAGAACAACTCTTGCTTCAGGCACAACTCCCCCCTGCCCCACCACCACCCAGACGCGGGCGGGCGGGCAGATGCGGCACAGAGGAGCGAGTCTTGCAAGCGTGGAAACTGTAAAAGGGCACTTTCCCTTACAAGTCTCAAAAGCCACGACCTGGGGCTTCGCCAGCCCAGAGCCGCTGCTGCGCTGCGCTCCTCCTTCCCGGTCCTCCGCTCCCGCGCCGGGACTCCCCAAAGGGCCGCCCAGATCGCCCTCGAGTCCCCGCCCCCCCTCCCCCTCCGCTTCCCCGCCGGCCTCATCCCTCCCCGAGTACCGCCGGCTGCAGCTCTCTGGTTTTAATAAAACCCGAGTGGCCCTGAGCTAGCGGGCTTCCCTCCGGGAGGCAGAGGCGGGGAGAGGAAGGGGAAAAAGGAAAGGCCGGGGCGGGGGGGTGTCCCCTCACTGCAGGCTCCGCGGGCTCCGCGCGGGGAGAGGGAGGGCGCGCCCTGGCTCTAGGTGCCGAGCGGACCCAGGAGCCGGCAGAGGTTCTCCGAACTCATCGAGGTTCCGTTCTGCCCCAACGAGAGCACTCGCTCTCCCGGCGGGCGCTTCCCTGGTCCTCTCATCTGCGAGTTCATCCCGACAGGGCGGGCGGACTCGAGCTCTGAGAGCCCTCCTCCCGCCCGTGGTCTGGGCACAGCGTGGGTCCCCGCGGCGCCTGTCAGCGAGCAAACGTCCCCGCCGGCGGCTTCCCCTCGCCGAGCTGGTGAGCCTGCAGCACGGGGGAACTCCCGAGGCGCCCAGCCTCGCGCCGGCACCGCGCTCCCGCACCGGCCGTCCGTGCCCCGGGAGCCTGGCTGGGGCCCGCCGGGGCCGCCGGGCTTCTCCGCCACGCGGACGCAGCGCCGCGCCGGCGGCCGTAACTGCCCTGGGTCCGGTCCCAACGGCGGGTCGCAGCCCTCGCGTCCAGGGCCCCGCGCCCGCGCGGGTGTCATGGCCGAGCGGCGGCCCCAGGCGAAGTTTCTGGGAGCTGACGGCTTACCTCGTAGTCCGAGGGCAGCTTTGCGAAGCGGCGCGGCGGCGGCACGGGCGCCCGTGGCCAGCGGAGCCGAGGAGGATGTGAGAGTGAGGCTCCGGTAGCGCGGAACCGCTGTGATGGGAAGAGGAAGGCGCCGGGTATCTACAATCAGAACGTGGGCTGACCGTGACGTCACAATGGCGCGGCCAGCCAATCGGCGCCCGAGGGCTGAATCAAGCGCTATGATGTCATGCGGCCCTGGAGCCAATAGCGAAACAATAGAACTTTCGTGATTGTAAATTCCAGAATCCGAGGCAGTGGGGAGCCGAGGCCCGGGATGGTGCCCTCGGGTTCACGTGTCTCCGGGCAATTTTTCCCTGTTGCCTCCTAATAAGCCTGCGTGGAACGCAGAGCCTGCGCAATAGCGGCGGTGAAGTTCCTGATGCCCCGAACCCTGCATGGCTGAAAGCTAGGCAGGGCAAGGTTGTATGGCCGCGTTTGGACGACGGGAAGCCCACTCGCCTTTATGATTCTGAAAGGGATCCAGTTCCCCTTGGTTTTACCTGAAAGGGTTAAATACCTACGCAGACCACCAGAGCGAAGGTCTGCAGTTGAGCAAGACAAGGCAACAGCGAAAAGCACTCACAATTGATGTTACAGGGGCGCCTGGGTGGCTCAGTGGGTTAAGCCGCTGCCTTTGGCTCAGGTCCTGATCTCAGGGTCCTGGGATGGAGCCCCGCATCGGGCTCTCTGCTCAGCAGGGAGCCTGCTTCCTCCTCTCTCTCTGCCTGCTTGTGATCTCTCTCTGTCAAATAAGTAAAATCTTAAAAAAAAATTGATGTTACAGTTAGCTCCCTTACTGTGATTTTTCTTAGGGACTCTCTTTCTCAGAGGTCATTGCCAACTTAATTTCTACTCTGGAAGTTTTTCCAGAGGTTTTTAAAAGGAGGAAAGGTGGCCAAGTAAGTGACGCCTTTTCAGATAGACAAATGTAACCGCTTAAGGCGGAGTACTTTGTGCTCCAGGCACAAATAGATCCTCGCTGTTTTTTTTTACAGGTGTTGGGTAACTTCAGGCCTTTGTCATTCCAGTTGTCCACCCTTGCCCCATATCAAGCCCCAGAAATTAAGCCTTTTTCCTTGCGCCCTCTTACTACCCATGTCCATTGAGCCAGCATAGTCAACCATTTAATGTAAGCAAATTCTTTTACATAATTACAGTGTAGTGTTTATCATGCACCGGCTGTGTTCCAGGCACTGGGCCATTGCAGTAAGAATACAGGTGTACAAACTGTATACAAATAAGGTAATTTAAACATACACAGGGGTGCCTGGGTGGCTCAGTGGGTTAAAGGCTCTGTCTTCGGCTCAGGTCATGATCCCAGAGACCTGGGATGGAGCCCTGCATGGAGCTCTCTGCTCCGCAAGGGAGCCTGCCCACACCGCCCCCGCCCTCCGCCTACGTGTGATCTCTGTCAAATAAATAAATAAAATCTTTAAAAAATATAAACATACACAAATAATTGAGACTTTTAATAGTCAATTGTCATTCAACTCCACAAACACTGAATGGCTTCAGTTTGTCAAGTTCCATGCTAGCTGTTAGGAATAAAACACTTCAAGGAACCCCTCTGCCTGTAAGGTGATACAGTCAGGAAACAACCACCATGCAGTGGTAAATGCTACAATGGAAACCGAGATACACAGATTAACTAAGATTTCTGATAAGGGGCATGTGAAAAGTAAGTGCTAGAAACATAGAAGAGTTTGGCAAAGATATTTTATTGATTCTTCACTCTTCTGCTAGCAACCCAAGGCTGGCATTGGTTCAGCTCTCTGCTACCCTATTCTGTTCTGTCTTTCCCGGTTTTAAAAGTTTCAAATTTAACTTGGTATTCCAAAAATATTAAGTTTTACAGTACACTCAATTGTTTTTATTGTGCTCACTTATCAGTAAAATGTTTTAAGCCTGTACTACCAAAATATTTGTGTTTATTTTTAATTATGGACTTAAATAACTGTCAAATCATACATTAAATATTTTTTCTTAGGTTAAGGCAAAAGTTACTACAAAGTTCTAATATTTTATGCATGTTGTTTCCTGACTGTACCATCTGGCTCAATCCATGGGACGCTTGTACCCCCGCTTTAAAGATCACTGCTTTAGGTTGTAAACTCCATCGGGAGGGGAAATGTGTTGAATTTTGCTCACTGTTTACCCACAGATCTTAGTACAGTCCCTGGTATATACTAAGAGCCTAGTAAATACGTTTTGAATGAGTGAATGAATGAATTCTTCTCCTCACCGTCACCATCACCCCTCTGGTGCTTCCATGTTCTGTTCTAGATTTCCAAACTTCTGTCAGATGGTGTCCCAGGACTATTGATTCTTCTTAAATCTAAAGTCATAAAGTCATGTTCTCTTTCTTCCTCCAGCCAGACTTAGGGTTCTGAATACATATATGATTTAGGGAGAATTCTCCTCTCCCCCTGGCCTGAAGCTCATCTTACACCCAGCAGAGTAAACTACCTTGACCACAGTATGAATTATGGTAGATTGCAGCACTATCACATTCATGGATAAAGCTTTAAGGAAAGCAGTAGACCTGAAATTACTCCCCAACTTAAACGTGTGTTGTTTTCTTTTTCCCAAAATAAATCAAAAGAATGCCTAGGATTCAATGCCAGGTTCAAGAAAAGTATCTTAGTTACTGTCAGAATCAGATTCTTGGCCAACCAGGTTCTAGACACTGTGCTGGAGTCATCCTAGTCCTTATAACCAACCTATCAAGAGTAAACCCAGGTACGGTGCCGTAAAAACAAAAACAAAAACAAAAAACCCTATAACTCTTGCCTTTTTCTTTACAACATCCATACAATAGTCCTTAAGAAGTGATTGTCGAATTGTTTTCATTAAATAGTTAACTATTTTATTCCTTTTTATCTTCCTCTTCCTGTGTCTCTTTATTTTTAAATTCTAGTAACATTTTTTCCTTCTGCTTTTAATTTTCATCAATGGTCTGATATCTCCTCCAACCACACACTTCCAAACATATTAGAAAGTTACTCCAATATTGCTCTTGAGAAAGAATTTAACATCTTGGGAAATATATTCCACTGTTATAGCATCTGTAGTTGAATTAAAAAAATACAATTGAGAGGGGCCTAGCTGGCTCAGTCAGTAGAGCATGCGACTTGATCTCAGAGCTGTGAGTTTGAGCCCCACGTTGGGTGTAGAGATTACCTAAAAATAAAATCTTTAAAAAAATACAATGGAAGGTTTCATTAGAATGCAATTCTTCTTAATGAGACTTGTTTCATTTCAGGATGAAATACTGTAAGTGCTCAGGAGGTATTTGCATAACAGAATGAAACCTGTCTTTGAGATTAAATATAAGCCTATGTTTGTCTCTGGACATTTGAAAGTTGACTAACATATAGGACAAGCATAAGCTAGTTTATGCTAAGGATGTCACTATGAAGTCTCTACTGGTTCCTACTCCCTCCCCCTTCCCCTTTTCTACCATCTTACTTTTTTCTTATCTCCTAATTTGTATTTTCTGTTATCTTGTTGCCAGGGGTTCCCATTGGCCTGGCTTATCTTTGTTAGAGGCAGATAGATTAAAGGCAGTTTCCTTTCCTCCCAGAACAGGGAGTCATTTCTCCACACCCATTGTTACTCTGAGGACTCCTCTTCACTGCACTGGGGTTTATCTCTATTCCTGTCCTTGAGTGTTCACCCTGATGGAAGTGAACTACTTGAAGGCACGGCCCATGCCTGGTCTGCCACGTTTTCCCAAAGGCTGGTAGAAGCTCTGGTGAAGAACAGATGCTCAGAAGTATCTGTGGAATGAATAAACAATCTGAACTATTTCTGGATTCTCTAGTTTTGCTTCTCAACTTCCTTTTATACACTCTTTAGTACTCTATCCAGGAGTGACTGGACAATGAAAGGGGCCTGTGTCCTCAATCCTCTCTATATACATTTACTTCTTAGGTGTTATTATCACCGTCTTTCATGACCTTGGGTTCTATCTATACTTTACTGACTCCCAAATGTATTTCTCCCAAGTGTATTTTCCCCTGAAGTCTAGACTTTTATACGTAACTGCCTATTAATGACTTATCTTGGATCTCTAAAAGGCATCTCAAACTGAAATGATAAGAAAGAAACTCTTGATTTTCCCTCAAATCCATGGATTTTCCTGGCTTTGTAAATGGCAACTCTAATTGTTCAGTTTCCCAAGCCAAACACCATGGAGTTACGTTTAGCTTCTGTCTTCCTCTGACGTCATACAGGCATGCATCAGCTAAATTCTGTCTACTCGATCTTCAAAATATATCCAGAATCTTATTACTTTTCACCAACTTTACCACAACCACTGGTTTATGTTACCATAAGCTGACGCCCAGAATTTTCCAATAGCCTGAACCTTTACTGCTTTTGCCTCCTACAGTCTATTCTCAACACAGTAGCCTGAGCGATCCTCTTAAAACCAAAGACAGATGGTGTCACTTGTGTACTTAAACCATCAATCAACCTCTCATCTCAGTTCAGAGTAAAAATCGAAACTCTTACAATGGCTTATGAGGGTGCTTCTTGACTTGGCACCTGTGTCATTTCTCCTACCTTCTAAAGCTACTTTGTCTTCTACCCACAATTACCTCCCTAGCACTAGACTTGTCTCAGGGCCTTTATCCTTACTCTTCCACCATGCCAGAAATCTCTAAGGCTTACACTCTTACTCCATTCTCATCTCTCTAAATATCATCTTCCTAGAGTGTTCTCCTTAAACTCCCTAAATTTGCAATATCTCCCTCCCTGTCTCCCATATTCTAGAACTTTTTTACACTGCTTAATTTTTCTCCTTAGCACTTAGCACTGTCTGACATACTATCAATTTACTTTTAATATTAAGATTGAATTTATTTTTATTTTTTTAAAAGATTTTATTTATTTATTTGACAGACAGAGATCACAAGTAGGCAGAGAGGCAGGCAGAGAGAGAGAGAGAGAGAGGAGGAAGCAGGGTCCCCGCAGAGCAGAGAGCCCAATGCGGGGCTCCATCCCAGGACCCTGGGATCATGACCTGAACCGAAGGCAGAGGCTTTAACTCACTGAGCCACCCAGGCACCCCAAGATTGAATTTAAATCTCAGTTCTCAACTTCTTCAAATCCTTAGCTATGTTAAAGATAAGATTTTCAACCAGGACAGATTCTCAATGTGTCTTTTACTTTGTTGGTTATTTCATAACTTTCATAACTTGATTTTTAAAAATTCTATCACATATTAAAGAGCTAAGGATTTTGGGGAGTAGACAAAAGCAAACAATAACCAAACTTCTAGCCAAAAATCAAGTGCTACTGGCAAAGAGTAGCCATGTGGTGTCTATTGTTATGGAATATGTTCTGGTTAAGCGGTGTGTTCTGTAAGTGCTCCTTATGATTTTAGTACTGGGGATAGAGTATAGAATATGCTTTGCCCTTATACTGTCATTCACAAAACAGGTTCTCCAAACTATGATTTAGTCATGCTAAAGATCATGTGATATTTTAGTTATAACTATTATAAAAGGCCTTGCTTTTGTGCCCTTGCAGTATCAGACATGCCCTTACATGTCAAAAACTGGTAGTACAATTTCTTTTTACAATCTCAAGTTCACTGTTTGCCAGGAGTGAATGCATGCCGATTCACCTAAAAATCTACAAGAGTGTATTGCAATGCAATTATTTTGCAAACCATTGCTCAGCATCTGGATGTGAAGCACATCTTTTTTTTATTTTTTTTCCCAAATTTAAGTGCATTCCCTAAGGTTAGTTTCATTAAGTCAATTCTCTTTCAGCTAAAGAGCATTACAGGATTGTCTTCTAATCTGAATGATTAAATAACACACTGCACTCTGTTGGATGTATCTCAATAAAATGAACTCAGATATAAAACTGAAAATGCTGTCAGATACCCTAGAAGCATATAACTGAGGCAATTTTAGGCTATTTAAGGTCTAGAAATAAAAGGTACAGAAGTATGTCATTACTTTTGCATTTTGCTGATCAATAAGATTAACTTCTACATAGTCTTAAACTATATGTAATCTTTTCTTGGTTTTTTTGTCTCCACCTCTCCCACCCTTTTTGCTTCCTTGAATTTGACCTAGAACAGAATGTTTCTTTCCTATCTTTTCATAATCAGAGTGCTCTGTGCAGCCCCCCCCTTTTTAAAAAGATTTTATTTATTTGACAGAGAGAGAGTGATCACAGGTAGACTGGGGGGGGGGTGTGGCTCGCGGGAAGCAGGCTCCCTGCTGAGCAGAGAGCCCGATGAGGGGCTCCATCCCAGGACCCTGAGACCATGACCTGAGCTGAAGGCAGAGGCTTAACCCAGGCGCCCCAGGCCCTTTTTTAAAAAAATCACTTATAACATTAATACTGTAATTATTTGCTTATATCTCTCTTCCCCAACTCAAGGCCAGAAAACGTGTCATGTATCATCTTTGTTCCTCTAGCTTTGTGGTATGCCAGATATTTAGTAGGCATAAAAGTTTACTGAACTAGACTCTCAAAAGACCATTCACTTTCTTCATGATAAAGATAGCAAATAAGACGTAGGAAGCTGTTTCACGATATTCAAAAAAGACTTTTAGAGTCCTAAATTCATTTCAACAGCTTAATGGGCTCTGACAATATGATTGGAACTTTTTTTAAAAAATATTTTATTTATTTGTCAGAGAGTGAGAGAGAGATCACAAGCAGGGGGAGCTGGAGGCAGAGAGAGGAGCCGGCTTCCCACTGAGCAAGGAGCCTGATGTAGGACTCCAACCCAAGACCCTGGGATCGTGAGATGAGCTGAAGTCCGATAGTTAACCTACTGAGCCACTCAGGCGTCCTGTGATTGGCAACTTCTGAAAGTGCTCCCCATGATCTCTGGCACCTGTTCATCATGCCCAAATGCTGGACCTAGTAACTTGCTCCTAACAGATGGAAAGAATATGGCAAAAATAATGGAATGACCTTCCAAGATTAGGTTAGGAAAGAACTGACTGCTATCTTACTGGCACTCTCTATTCAGTGTTTTAGATTGCATACTTTGAAGAAATAAAGGGGTCATGTTGGAGATGCTCACAGATCAAGAAATCAAGTATGCCTCTGGCCAATAGACAGCTAGGAACTGAGGTCCTCAGTATGACAGTTCACAAGGAACTGAATCGTGCCAGTGACCACAGGAGTGAACTTGGAAGTGCTTCCTTCCTTATCAAGGCCTTAAGATGACTTGAGGTCCAGTTGATATCTTGATTGTAGACTGTGAGAAACCCTGAAACATAAAACCCAGCTAAGTGAACAATGCTCTAATTCTTCACCTATAGAAACGTTGGGAGAAAACAAGTCATTTGAAGACACTGTTTTGGGATCATTTGTTACAAAGCAATAGACAACTAATACAGGTAAGTCAATAGTTTTACTTTTTAAAAACAGAATCAAATGAATAAAGTTTATTTATTTGCTGGAACAATCAATGTATGCTTAGTGTTTTGATAACTATGTCACTATTTTAGTTATAAGAAGTTGCCTTTCCCAATGTGCTTCCAGGAAAACATTTACACACATGGGAGTAGGTTGACAAATTTCAAAAGGAGGAGGTGGAGATCAAGGGATGCCCCTCTGTAAACAAAGCAAGGTACTGCTCTGTGGAATGAGGGCTTACTGAGAAGGGACGTACATTCTCAGCCCAACACCAACAAACATTTTCTAACTCAGTGGGCCAGTCAAGTCCTTCAAATTTTCATCTCATTTATTGCTTTGAATTAAGGAATTGCAGGTTAGTTAGTAATAAAACACAAACAGAAAAACAGACACAAACATTATATAACAAGAATAACACACTGTACATTCACTTACTAATAGGTAGGCCCAGTTAGTTTATTGGATCAGTCAACTAAGCTCTGAAAGCATGAAAGCCTGGAAAGTTCCTCGCTGTGGTCAAGAAAAATTCCCAAAGACAGGAGTGGATGCTAAGTATATATTTACGGAATATTCTTTGGGGACCTGGTATGTAACAGGAATTGAGATAATAACACTACAATACTTGGTAAAAAGTGTTTGCACTTAAGAAGTGCAAAAAAAAAAAAAAAGTCCTATGAAAAGTCAGATGTTGCAGAGGATGAGAAAAGGGGATTGAAGCAGCAGGGCCTTTGCAAAGGCTATACTCTCACCTTAACACTGCTCACTTGCCCCTTTTCCAGGTTTCAGTTTAGAAGTCACCTTCTCAGATTGGTCTTTCCTATTATCCTGGGTAAAATCAGTCTCTTCTCCTTGCATTTCCCCTTCCTCAGTCACTAGCAAATACTCAGTTCATAGCACTTTGCACAATCTGTAACTGTTTTGGTTGCTTATTTTTATTCCTATCTGCCTAATTAGCCTTTAAACTCCAGGATGTTGGGAAAGAATCTGCATTGCCCACTGGGGTGTGTCAGGCATAAAGTAGGCACATAATAGATATCTGTTGAATGACCGAACGTGAAAAATGAAGCTTAAAAAACGGTACTGGTGGGGGCGCCTGGGTGGCTCAGTTGGTTAAAGCCTCTGCCTTCGGCTCTGGTCATGATCCCAGAGTCCTAGGATGGAGCCCCGCATTGGGCTCTCTGCTTGGCGGGGAGCCTGCTTCCCCCCCTCTCTCTCTGCCTGCCTCTCTGCCTATTTGTGATCTCTGTCTGATAAATAAATAAAATCTTAAAAAAAAAAAAAAAGAAGGGCATTGGTGTAGGAATGGAAAAAAGCTGCGTGTCCACACAGGGAGGTCCAGACGAGGATTCCAATCATAGCTCTCACTCCGAAGAGCAAGGCCCTCTTTAAACAATACGCTCGGAGCACCCAGAAGGGATTCTCAGGAGGCCGGGGATGCCCTTTGCCGGTGCCCTGGGGGAAAGCGCAGCTTCTCCCTTTCCCACCCCCCACTTCCCTAGACTGCATCGCAGCCCCCTGGCGCCCCGATCACTTCAGGGCCCCCACAAGACCGCCGCTCCCGGGAACCAGAGCCCGCCTCTCCCGGGAACCAGAGCCCGCCCACTGGGCCCCCCTCCTCCACTCGCTGGGTGTAGGGACCGTTGGCTGGCCGCGGCACAGGGCGGTGCCGCCTCCGCCCCTTGCAGCTCTCCCCCCACCCCCGCCCGGGGCGCCCTCCGCGTCCCCGCCCCGCTCCCCCGCCGCGGTCACCCCATTCATCCCGCGGCCGCACCCGCCAATCACCGCGCACCAACAGTGCCGCATCTGGCGATGGGGCGGGGCCTCGTGAGGCGCGCGCTCGCTCCTTCCTCGCCCCGAGCTCGCGCCCAGGCCGGGTCATTCCCGGGCATTGACCGGCCTCGTCCTGGCGCTGACCGGGCCGGCGACTGCGGGTGGGAGAAGCGCTGAGCCAGGGAGCAGACAGTTGTGGACTGCGGAGTCCTGGAATGGAGGATGGCCGGGGCCTTGGGGGAAGGATGGAAGGTGGCCTTGATTCCGGGGGTCCCCCACGCCCCTCACACCCAGCCCCGCAAGCATCCAGATGGGCGCGTATTACGTTCCCAGTCCCCAGACGCGCGACTGGGTGCAGCTGTGTGGGGTGGGCCCAAAGAGGGAGATGAGGAAGCAAGAAAATGTGTCTGTGAGCAGCTCAGCCCAAGTCTGGTGCTGGGGAAAAGCCTCTGGAGAGAAACTTCAAATCGTTACTCATCTTTGGTCATTTTATTATTTTTTTTAAAATAATCGGTGAATTTGGGGCGCCCAGGTGGCTCAGTGGGTTATTAAGCCTCTGCCTTAGGCTCGGGTCATGGTCGTGATCTCAGGGTCCTGGGGTAGAGCCCCACATCCGACTCTCTGCTCAGCGGGGAGCCTGCCCCCCCACCTTGTGATTCTGTCAAATAAATAAATAAATAAATCTAAAAAAAATTCATTAAAAAAAATACTAATCCGTTAGTTTGGCTTGTGTAGACTTTGTTAACGTGTGTCCACTCCGGAGAGTGAAGTATAACAAAAGGCTGCCCCTGCTGAGGTTAAAATTATATTTACTTGTTGTATCCTCATAAATTGTGATACTGAAAATTTCTTTTGGAATATTTCATAAATGGGCTCTCCCAGTCTGATTTATCTTCCATTATGTCTTATTCACCAGGAAAGTTAACAGGATACCTAGTGGCTTTTCAATTGGTGGCAAAAGTCACTCCCTCACCCCCTCTAACCCCCCCCCACCCCGTCCCCCAAACACTTAAAGGCACCGAAAGCAGTTTGATCACTGCTGCTTGATATTTTCACTTCAAGTTTAATTCTCCTAGCCAGTCTGTAGGAATAGGTATTATCACTCTTTTCAGATGTCAGAACAGGCCCCAGATTAATCTGGCCAAGGTCACAGGTTTGTAAATTTAAAAGTTTGGATCCTGTCCACATTTCTTCTCCTGAGATGATAAAATTTCAATCCACTTTAAGTGGAAGGTGGGAAGAAATCTAACGCTTTTGGAGTCCTTAGCTAAAGACAGTACACCTAGCCAAGTGCAAGCACCTCTTGGAGATGAGTTTCTTTTTCTTGAGAACTCTGTTAAGTGCATACTTTTCATGCCAGAACTTTGAGGGGTTCTGGAAGGAGAGTTCCTTGAAATGCCTGGTCACATGTGGGCTGATGCCTTTTGCAACCCTTGCTTTACCTGAAACAAATACACTTTTCGTAATTAAGTATAGCCAGAAGGGATGCTGGAAGGCTCCCTGGGTCTTGCTCAGGGACTTCAGTTTTTGTGGCAAACAGAGTACAGAAAATTTGGATTAAAGACAGAGTTAATTAGGTCACAGAATGCTTTTTGCGGGCAGAAAGAAGCAAGCTATGATCAGACTTTTAACAAAATCTGATTTAGCAGATTGGCTGAGTGTATCTGCTCCATGCTCCATGTTGTGGGTACACAAAGATGAGTGAGAAGCTTTTCCCACCTGCTGGAAAAGGTTCCAGTTGGATTAAGGGGCATTAGTGACTTAGTGTATGGATAACAGTAAAGGAGGGCAGCACATAAAGTGACAATAGGTAAATACAAGGCAAGAATTATGGTTGAGCTCTCACTAAGAAGTAGGTCAAAATACAGAAGGAAAGGAAGACCCCTGTAGGCTCCATGCTGAAGAGTTAGGACATTTCTTCACCAAGCAGCCAGAATGGCCTTAAAAAAAAAAAAAAAAAAAAAAAAAAAAAAAAAAGCCAACCCAATATCCCTCAACATCCTTTAACACCCCATTGTACTTGGCCCCAAATCCCAAATCCTCCTTATGATGTGAAGCCCTGCATGAAGTAGGTCCTGCCTGCCTGCCATCCTCCCAGGGCACCATTGTTTTACTTGCACAGTGCTCAGTTCTTCTCTTTGTTTCTGAGATGAAACTTTTTCCCACCTCAGTTGTTTTACACGTGCTCTCCCCTCTGCCCGGTCACTTCACTACCCTGTCCCCTTTCTGTACCTCTTTTCCTAGCTCATCTGTTCTTTGAGTCGTTTCCTTTGAGAAGCTCCCCTTCTAAATAAAACCCACTGTTGCAACTCTCATCAGATCTTTTTTTTTCTCCCCGTACATTTTTCAAAAATTTCTAAGATATTGTTATTTGTGTGATTATCTCTTTGATATCTGCCTGTGCTGACATTGCACCATTTTTTCCTCAGTGGGCTTATAACAATATATAAGATAGAGTTATTTCTGAAATTACTTGTTTTTATGTTTGCTGGCCCCACTTGTTTCAGGCTTCATGCGAACATGGTTTTGTTTCCTATCATATCCAGCAGTTAGCAATGGTTGGCACATGGTCAGTGCTCAATAAATATTTCTTGAATTAATGCTGAGACTCTGTCTATCTAGAATCCATGCTGGGGAAGAGTGGGAGGCGGGCTGAGAAGGCAGGCTGGAGCCTATGCCGGGGCAGAGAGAAGCATTTCTATCTAGCCTGTCAGTTAGATCCTCACTGTTTAGTATGGAAGTCACTGGCCACAAGTGGGGATTGAGCATTTATGCAACATGTCTGAGGAACTGAATTTAAATTCTGTTTAATTTTGATTTATGGACTTGTCCTCAAGTATATCTGGGACAACATGGCTATGTGATTCTACTTTTGTATAAGTTTTATGAAATCTAAATAGATGAATTTCGGTGAAAATTTATCATCTCAACTGGATTTTGACCTCATACAAAAGAAGATTATGAAAGATCTCATTCTTCTCTAAAGATTACATGTTGAAATGGTACTATTTTGGATATATTGGGTTAAGTAAAGCATATTTTTAGAGTAATTCTAGGTATATAGCCAAAGAATTGAAAGCAGGGACTCAAACGTGTACTTGTACACCACTGTTCACAGCAGCAAATACCAAAAGATAGTCACACCCCAATGTCCATCAACAGATGAATTCATAAGCAAAATGGGATATATATTTGAATATTATTCGACCTTAAAAAGGAATGGTATTTTGATCCATGCTACAACACAGATGAACCTTGAAAGTGAATTAAATGAAATAAGCCAGTGGCAAAAGGACAAACATTGTTTGAGTCCACATATACGAGGTACATAGAATAGGCAAATTTATAAGAGACAGAAAGAAGAATAAATGTTACCTGGGGCTAGAGGAATTGGGGAGCTACTATTTAATGGGTATAGAATTCCCATTTGGGTTAATGAAGGTGTTCTGGAAATGGACAGTGATGATATTTGCACAGCACTGTGAATAGACTAAATGCCTCTGAATGTGAATTTTATGTACATTTCACCACATCAAAAATTAATTTCACTTATTCCTTTTTGATTTCAAAAAATTTGGCTACTACTAAATTTGGCTACTAATTTAAAAGCCACTTTTAAATTACAAAAATGGCTTCCTCATCCATGTTCTTTCAGACAGCAGTGGGCTAGACAATGGAGGACCTTGGGAGAGGATGAATACGCATCTGTGGTGAAGAGTTCACCAATGTCTGTTGCACCAAGAAGGCCGCTTGCAAGGAGGGCAAGAGGGTAGCACATTATGATGAATCCAAGAATTTAAGACTTGGCTGAATAGGTTGTGTATAAAAAGATGCATACAGAAAAGCCTGGATGGGGAGGGGGAGGGGACGCACACTAGGATTTCGTCCAGGAAGGGCTTTTTTTTGTGGCTGAAGTGGGAACCTTCTAGAGATAGTTTTCTCTGCAGTAACAGGATAACTTGGCAGTCATTCCAGCGTGATGTTTCTTAATTGTCGTGGGATCAAATGAATACCACATGTGAAAGAGCTTTTTAATCTGAGGTGAGGGGTACAGGTGAGGTGAGATACAAGGGTGAGGCACAGGTAAGGTTAATCACAAGAGTTAATCTTCAGTGTGTTCTTGATGGTATTTTCCATCTGCCCTGGCGTCTATAAAGAAGCACTGGCTTGGGAAGTTTTCTCTTAGTGCCACAGGATCTTTTGTATAAAACTGTGAGAAGGGTCATCCATCTTGACTCCCTCAGTCCCTTGACTCCATTTCTCCAAATCTGCACCATCACTATTTTTAGAAAATTGCTCTTGGAGAATGATTATCTTCCCATGTTCAATATTGTCCTGTTACTCGTGAAGTTTCCAATCACCCAGAAGCCAGGTAAGTGTTGACCCCAACTCAGGAGTGCGTCCCGGGTTTCAAGGACAAGTTGTATCGGAGAAGGTGAGAGGACAATAATGGGAGACAAATTTGTTCAACTTGGTCTGCAGCTCAGGGAGGCCAGTGGGAGATATAGGATCCAGAACTGCTTGAAGGCTGATCTTGTGGGTACTCAGGAGTTTGAGCTACACTGGTCCCCTGGACCTTACTCCAGCATATCCTTAAAGCCCACCCACAGTTTAGGAAACAGTCCAGTTCTGCCCCAGATTAAGAATGGCCATCACTGGGGCCACAGCCCCAGGTCCCCCCAGATCAGAAGGATGTGGACCGCTCCAGAATTAAAATTTCACCTGAGTTGGGCTGACGCTGGGACGATACTGGGGAGAAAACCAAGTTTCCTGAAGAAAAATCCATATCCTCAGAATATGAGTTTACTACTCTACAAAACAATGCAGGGGCTTGCTCTACCCAAATGAAATCAGAAGCATGTAGCACTGCTAAAAATCTTGCACCAAATAAACTTTTTTTCTCTCTGTATATTTTATATTTATTGCTGTTTTTAGGTTTAGTGTGCCTTCGTTCTTTTAAAAGATCCCTGTAAGGCCTAGGGTTATCTCCTGTCCGACTTGTCTTGACTAACTGTGTATAGCATTGTTGCTGGTATGGGATGACGGAGCAGGTTTTTTGTTTTTTTAAGATTTTGTTTATTTATTTGGACACAGAGAGACAGTGAGAGAGAAAACGCAAGCAGGAGAGGAGGGGGAGGGAGAAGCAGACTCCCCAAAGAGCAGGGAGCCCTATGCCGGTCTTGATCCCAGGACCCTTAGATCATGACCTGAGCCCAAGGCAGACACTTAGCAACTGAGCCACCCAGGTGCCCCTGAAAGAGTAGGTTTTTAATATCCAAATTTCTACAGCCCAGCTTTGGTGTAAACAGTGCCTTTGGTGGGAGTTTACCCTTAGCCCTGATTATATTGATAGGGTCATGGCTAAGAGTTTGCATTATGTTTGTAAATGTCGCAAGTAATTGAGTTACTAGAGTACATTGTTTCTTTCTGTCCCTTCAGAGAAGAAAGCTATTTCTGGGCTCTGAGGTTCATGGCTAGGTTTGCTCTCCACAAAGTAGGAATTAGAGGTAGTTATCTGAAAACAAAGAAGATGGACTTTGGTCTGAATCTTTTTTTTTTTTTTTTTTTAAGATTTTATTTATTTATTTGACAGACAGAGATCACAAGTAGGCAGAGAGGCAGGCAGAGAGAGAGGAAGAAGCAGGCTCCCTGCGGAGCAGAGAGCCCGATGTGGGACTCGATCCCAGGACCCTGAGATCATGACCTGAGCCGAAGGCAGCGGCTTAACCCACTGAGCCACCCAGGCGCCCCTGGTCTGAATCTTTTATGTCACAGCTGGTTTAACTCAATCTGGTAATGATTCTAGCATCCACCACGCCTTCGTTAATGGGACAGAGGAGCATGACCCAGTTTCCGAGGGAAGTGAAGAAGCATGGGGGAAAGGTACTCAACTACTAAATGCTTAAATTATTTGAGATTAAGATTGGGCTCCAAACAGGAGACTACTAAAAAAAAAAAAAATCACTATTTTATAAATTAGCAAACTTCTTGGGGTGCCTGAGTGGCTCAGTCATTTAGGTATCTGTTGGTTTCAGCTCAGGTCATGATCTCAGGGTCGTGAGATTGAGCTCCATGTCGGGCTCATTCTGGGCGTGAAGGCTGCTTGAGATTCTCTCTCCCTCTGCCCTTCCCCACCTTCTTTAAAATTAGCAGACTTATTGATTCTTCTTGTCTGTAGTACCAGAGAATGCAGTTCAGCTACAGGTGCCAAGGGATTAAAAAGGATACCTAAACCTTTTAATCTAGCAACACTAACGAATGGTAAAGTCAAAGTTCTTTAATCTTTTGGGTGGTTCTGGGAGAGCCACAGTAGTTTTATATGTGTGTGTCTATAATATCTGCACACTAAATTGTCAGGATGCCAACATTTCTGCGTTCTCAATTTCTGGTAGTAGTTCTGTAGTTGTCGCTTTGTGATTTTTATGATAAGTTAATGGCATGGTTCTGCATTGTGTCTTGTCCTCTTGTCTCCTGACAAATAAGCTATTTTGCTAAAGTCCAGTAACTATTGACTCCACTAATTAGTAATGTTTATGGGAAGGGCAGAAACAACTGCTATCAGCTGTTTGTTTTTTCTGAAGGATTCATAAAATCTCAAATCCACATATTGCTTGATTCTGAATGAACATAGATTTTTTTTTTAAAGATTTTTTTTTTTGACAGAGAACACAAGCAGGAGGAGCAGCAAGCAGAGGGAGAGAGAGAAGTAGGCTCCCTGCTGAGCGGGGAGCGCAATGTGGGGCTCGATCCCATGATCCTGGGATCATGACCCGAGCCGAAGGCAGCCGCTTAACTGACTGAGCCACCCAGGTGCCCCTGAACATAGATTTTTAAAAAAAGATTTTATTTATTTATTTGACAGAGAGAGATCACAAGTAGGCAGAGAGACAGGCAGAAGCAGGCTTTCCGCTGAGCAAAGAGCCCGATGCGGGAATCGATCCCGGGACCCTGAGATCATGACCTGAGCTGAAGGCGGAGGCTTAACCACTGAGCCACCCAGGTGCCCCTGAACATAGATTTTTACATCCTATAAGCAATTATCATGTTTTTCCATATTGCTACATTATCTTTTTTAAGATTTTATTTATTTGAGAGAGGGAGCATGAGTTGAGGGTGGGGCAGAGGCAGAGGGAGAGGGACAAGCAGAGCCTGCCCCTATGCAGGGCTTCATCCCAGGACCCCGAAGTCGTCATCTGAGCTAAATCAAGAGTCATTCACAACCAACTGAGCCACCCAGGTGCCCCTACATTATCTTTTTTAAAATGTCCATTTAATAATTGCACCATAGGGCACCTGGGTGGCTTAGTGGGTTAAAGCTTCTGCCTTCGGCTCAGGTCATGATCTCAGGGTCCTGGGATGAGCCCCACATTGGGCTCTCTGCTCAGCAGGGAGCCTGCTTCCCTTCCTCTCTCTCTGCCTGCCTCTTTGCCTACTTGTGATCTCTGTCAAATAAATAAATAAAATCTTAAAAAAAAAAAAAAAACTAATTGCACCATAGCCATTGCTTGAGCCATTGGGGCTCAATGCAAATTTCTAGGTGTTGGACCAAATCTACTGAATCCAAAAAACTGGGGGTGAGCTCAAGAATCTGTTACATGAATTCTGCTTTACTAGAGCTGGGTTAAAAGCGATGATTCTCCATTGTTGTAAATAATTTTGCAGTAAATGTCTCTGAACTTTTGTTTCCCTTCTTTGAATAATTTCCTTATTTTTGGTATGTCATTTTTTTTTTCTAAATGGGATGAACCAAAAGTACTTATAACAATCTATTTTCCTAACTTTCTTATTTTCTTTTCTCATACTAATCAACAAATATTTCCAACAATAATAGACTCAATTTTTACCTACATTTTAAATTCTACACATGAGACAGGCAGTAGTTTAAATCTAGGGAAGTTATGAGACAAAAGACAAAGTCTTTCTACACTCTACTTGGTTGAATAGGTTAGGAAAGAAGGCAGTGGAGGTGCAAAGTGGGTTTGTAGCCACACATATGGGAATAGTATTAACTAATGGAAGGGAATGTTCTTCATACTTAGAGAGCAATTTCACATACCTTTTTTAAAAAAAGGATTTTAGGGACGCCTGGGTGGCTCAGTTGGTTGGACGACTGCCTTCGGCTTAGGTCATGATCCCGGGGTTCTGGGATCGAGTCCCACATCGGGCTCCTAGCTCCATGGGGATTCTGTTTCTCCCTCTGACCTTCTCCTCGCTCATGCTCTCTCTCTCACTGTCTCTCTCTCAAATAAATAAATAAAATCTTAAAAAAAAATAAAAAAAGGATTTTATTTATTTGAGAAAGAGCACAAGGGGGTGTGGTGAGGGGCAGAGGGAGAAGCAGACGACCCACTGAGCTGGGAGCCTGACACAGAGATCCTGACTGGAGCCCAAGGCAAACGCTTAACCAGTTGATCCACGCAAGTGCCCCATAATTTCACATTCATTATCTGATTAGGTTCTCTTAATCCTGTGAGGCAGGTATGATTCTTCACACAATATGGATAAAAGGAAGCCAAGGCTTAAGGTTGTTAAGAAAATGCTCAAAGCATGGGTCATTGTCTGAATATGGAAGCTTTCCTGCCTGTTCTTTTCTATGCTGCCGCACATCATAGGATTTATTTACTGGGGGTACCCGTTTCTTATTTATTTATTTATTTATTTATTTATTTACATCTAATGTATTATATGCCCAGGGGTACAGGTCTGTGAATCATCAGGCTTACACAATTCATAGCACTTACCATAGCACATATTCTCCCCAAGGTCCATCACCCAGTCACCCTAACTCTCCCACCCCACCCCCCAGCAGCCCTCAGTTTGTTTCCTGAAATTAAGAGTCTCTTCTGGTTTGTCTCCCTCCCTGGTCCCATCTTGTTTCATTTTTTCTCCTCCCTTCCCCCCAGGAACCCCCATCAAGCTTTCAGCCTGATGACAGAAATACATAATAATAATAAAAAAATAATAAAAAGAGGTATAAGAATCATCAAGACCTGAAAAAGAAAAAGATTATAGTCCTTTAGAGGCAAGCTGTGATGGTTAGTATACATTTTTTTAAGTTAAACATTTTTTAGCATGTTTCCAAGGACCGTGGTCGACTATGGCCATAGGATCTCCAATTGTACGTGAGAGCAACCTGGGGCAGCTCTGACAGCATGGGTCTGCATAACATCTACCTGCAGCTGCTAGAATGGCTCAAGGGGAAAAGGAAGGGCATCCCCCCCGCCCCCGTAAATGGCAAAAATATTCATTGAAATGATCAAGTTCAGAAGTATCTAATAAATGTTGACTCTGTGCACCCAAGTGTAGGGATTAGACTATAAAAATCTTGGTGAATTCCTTCCAGGGGGATGGCAGGAGCTGCTGTTGGCTCACCAGCTTCCTGGAGTTTCCCTAGTGAAATCTGAAACCAGCCCCTGTACTTGGAGAGAGGAAAAGAGGAAGAAGAGGCCCCTCCAGATTTGTAGGTGGCAGGTTTAATAAGCAAAGGGAACTTGCATACAAGGTTTATCTTGGACTGCGGCAAGATGAGAAACAACAATTTTTTTTAGCAACAAAAACCTGTTTTATTTTTTTTCAAATACAGATACAGAAGTTTGCATGTTTTGCAAATATTGCTTCAAAGCAACCTTTCTGTACACAGCACCTTCTGTTCTCATAGCTCCTAAACACAGATATGTATCCACAGTGCAATGTGGGCTCATCAAGTATCCAACTTGCACAACCCTCATCATTTAAAGAGGCAAAATGATTAGTCAAATCACAACTGTTTTTGTCAAGGCAATTTTTAAAAAATATTTATTTATTTGACAGAGAAAGAGAGAGAGAGAGAGAGCGAGCACAAGTAGGCAGAGCAGCAGCAGAGGGAGAGGGAGAAGGCTCTCCACTGACCAGGGAGCCTGATGCAGGACTGGATCCCAGGTCTCCAGGATCAGGACGTGAGTGGAAGACAGATGCTTAACCGACAGAGCCACCCAGGCACCCCATAAGGCAATTTTTTATAGGTGAATAGTTTTTCTCTAAAGGAAATTTAGGTAGCGTACCTATTTCTACATGGTAACAATAATCTTTGCAAATAACACCTTCCAGTGTCTCCGCTTGGGGTTAATTCAGCTTGACCCAGAAATTGGAATGGAGCCTCTCTCAACATGACTTTAAATTAGACAGGCACACTGAGGTAATTAGAACTGGGAGTCATTCCTCCTTCCCTAATGACAAAAGGCACAGTGAGTGAAATGGGATTATTTTCTTGACAAAATTTAAACAACAAACCCAACCAATGATGGCCACTTGGCACAATGAGGGTAATTCAGTTTCTGCTTCAATCTTTGGAAAATAAATGAGACCGAGTCCCTTGAAGTTGTAGTTTCCCCAGAAGTGATGCTCAAATGTATTTTCAGAAAAGAAAAATCAGTAATTTAGTAATACCACAGTGCTCATACCTCACAGTTGTGGCTCACAGCCACCGGCCAAATCTTAAAAGTTTATAAGGTGGCCTTGACCGGCCGAGTTCAGTCATGTACAGTGTCAGTGCTCTCAATAACCACATCCCTATCTCAAGGCTGTGTCCTTGGAGTTGTCTCTGGGAGCAGGAAAGGCAAGCACCCCACATCCCAAGGACAGGGGAGGTGGGGAAACCTCCGAGTATGTGGGTCCAGCTTACAGGTCAATAGGCAGATACAGATACAGGAGTGAAAACCCATACCTATAAACAGCTAAGAATAAGATGGGCAGAAATGATTTGGTAGATCTCAATTTACTGTAGTCTACACTGGCAGACTGGAGATGTACATACTTAGGCAGGTTTTCTGCTCCTGAACACTTTGATGGAAACACCACAGTTTAGGCTTTCTTTGGGCTGGTCAGTCCCCCCCCAGATTGGCTGATGAGGGAAGCCTTTTTAAACACTGCAGCTGGGGTATCTGGGTGGCCTGGTTGGTTAAGCGCCTGCCTTCAGCTCAGCTCATAATCTCAGAGTCCTGGGATCTGGCTCCAGGTCTGGCTCCCTGCCCAATGGGCAGTTTGCTTCTCCCTCTCCCTCTGGACCTCTTTGCCTCCTCCCACTCCCCACCCCTCATGCTCAGGTGCTCTCTCTCTCAAATAAATAAATAAATAATCTTAAAAACAAAACAAAACAGGGGCACCTGGGTGGTTCAGTGGGTTAAAGCCTCTGCCTTGGTCCTGGGATCCAGCCCTGCATAGGGCTCTCTGCTCAGCAGGGAGCCTCCTCGCACCTACCCACCCACCCCCCACTCTCTGCCTACTTGTGATCTCTGTCAAATAAAATCTTTAGGGGAAAAAAAAAACCCAAAACAAAAACGAACAACAATAAAAAACAAGATTGCAATGGACATTGTAAGCAGCAGGACAAACCTCTTCTGAAACTCATAGGTTTTTTAGTACTCTTTTTCTGAGTTTATTTGATAAAAACAAAGATGCATCTTCTTCCAAACTGTCAGTGGTAGGTTCTTCAGTAAGTGGTATATGATAGCCAGGTTGTGTGGTAAACTGTTACTTCCTTCCACATACATAGGTGTCTCTGGAAGTTCATGCCTGGTGGAGCCTGATACAGATGTCATATTTTTAACTTTTCCTTAAAATATTCAACCTTTGCCTCAGAGTAGATACACACTCCAGCAAGTGTCAGGCATTACATCAGCTCCTGCTCTTTCTGACCAAGAATGCTTCAATCCGTGTACCTTCTCCTCCTCTCCTTGTTCTTTTTTTGTAGTTGACTCCTTTCTTTGTAAAATAAGCAGATGCTTCCTGTCTTCCAGCTTGGCAATATTTTTCCACATCTCTAGGATCAGAAGAATTAAGAGTCTTGTCCATGGTTCTCTTGGCTCTTTTTCTTTGTTGGAGATGATAAACTGTTTTATTTTCAGCACCTTTGCTTTATTTAATAATTGTGAGGCTGCCTTCTAAAGACCTGTTGACCATCAGTTGCAGACTGAGGTCAGGAGGTGTGATTTTGTGTCCTAATAGAGCTGCTGAGTCACTGATTCAAATTTGATCATTATTTGACCAGCAAGCAAGAGCACCTGTCCTCTCTTGCCTTTCCTGGTCTCAGAATGAGGAGACTTATTGGAAACATGAGCCAAACCAGACTTCCCACAGTCTCTCGGCCAAAACCTCTGCCCCATCCCTTGTTGGAGTAAGTTTGGCTAAGAATCATGATAGGGTCTCTATAGCAGGGAGTGTTGAATTTAAATCTTTTATTTATTTTTTAATCTTTAAAAATGTATTTATTTTTGCTTTTAGATATGCACTGATTTCAGCTGTTTGGGTTGAATGTCAGTTTAGTTTAAAAAAAAAAAGACTTCCTTTCTGTATGTGTTTTGGTGTATAAAAGTGATATAGATTCGTTGTAGAAAACTTGAATTATAGAATGCTAAAGTTTGAAGAAAATGACCCAAACTACCCATAACTCACTAGTGATGTTTTATTTCCTTTCTGTCATCTTTGTTTTCAAAAACACAATTTATACATATATACCTTAACAAGAAATGCATACATAAACATATGCTTAGTTTTTCATTCTGATTTTGCTTAGCAAGTTTTTTTGTGTTTTACATTTAAACAACCAATCCTTTGCACCCCAGTCACCTTTGGAGTTGTCTTTGTTACCCTCCTGTTACACATTTACTCAACATCTGGACTTTTGTGTCTGGTCAGCATGGGACCTTTGGCCACATTTCATTAATTAGGCAAATGCCCAGGAGGAGGGAATCACACCACTTTTCCAGTTCTGATTAAGCATCCTACTGCATAAGCTTTCATTTTAATAGCTTAATGTATGATATGATTACTCTTCTGAAGGACGGGTTGTGCCAGAAGCTGTGAATTTCATATGACTCTGACCTGACCAAAGTCTATGCCATTAAACACGGGCTTTAAAAACGACTTTCAGAGAATTCCTCATCATTTGGTCAGATGCTCAGAATCCCCAGTTGCTGCAGTCTTATTTATCTAAACCCAACAGTCTCATGGTTGATGACTGGCTCCAGGTGGAGACTAGTGCATTCAGTGAGTATGAAATTAGGGAATCACCTACCATCTCCACATTTTTTTTTTCTTTTTTGAGACTTTGCTCTTGGCCGCTTTAGCAGAGCCCAGACCTAGAACTTCAGTTGTATGATTGAGCTTCTAGAAACCATAAGTAACTGATCACTGTGATTGGTTCTCATCAGGTTTAGGTGGAAAGAGGGAAATAACCTTTCTGAGCTTTATTGATGCCTGGAATTTTCTAAGCAAGGCAGGTTAATAAAGACCAGTATCTGAAAATTCAGAAAAGACTCCGGTTTTGCCTTACTCCCTTGAGGAGCCTCCCGCTTGGTTGAAACTGGTTATAATGGCAGCTACCGCCATTGCCAAATCCATGCCCCATGTCCACTCAATTGCCAGTTGTAAGCATTATGTACTTCCATAGTTAATTGACACAAAAAAGCTTATGTTGTCAAAATTTCTTGTTTTAATCACTTTTGTTTCTCTGAGCAGCCTTGGCTCAAAAGTGCTTCATGTCCTGACAAAGAAAGATGCTATAACAGGGCATGCCAGTATCAATATTCTCTAATATGGTACCCAGTGCAAACTAGAAGATGACACAACACAGGCGTGTACATGTTGCTCATGACAACAGCAGACACTCTGGCCAATCTCAGAAATGGCTCTATAGCTGAAGGAGCAGAGAAATCCTCTTACCCTCAGAAATCAGTGGTGAAACCAGATGTGTGAAGACACGATCAGTCCGAGCACTCAGGAGCTGAGCTGGTCTTTCTCTGAGGCCTTGAATATCAATCAGAAAACTGCTGGCCCGAGAAACCCTTGAATTGGAGGCAGCTGTTGTTTGCAGAACTCTTTGCGATGGCAAAAAGTTGGACACAATCCAGTGAGATAAATTATAGGACAAGAGAACAAACAAGGGAATTCTATCCAGTTGCTGAAAAAAGAATGAGGCATCTCTTTATGTTCTGACACAGGAATGTATTTAAGTTTTTTTTTTAAATAAATGAAAAGAATAGATTAATAAAGGCATACACATCATGATTCCATGAGGGGTGGTGAGGAATAATACTATGAATGCCTATGCCTGCGTATACAAGTTCTCTAAGGCACAGAAAAACCTGTTGATGGATAACAGATACAGGAGCGCTAAGGAGAGAAGTGGGGGCGGGTAAGGCAGAGATTTTTACTTTTTACCTTATGTACATCTGTATTACTTGAATTATTTTTAATACACACATATTTTTTTAATTTTTTTTAATTTTAAGATTTTATTTATTTATTTGAGAGAGAGAGACAGTGAGAGAGAGCATGAGCAAGGAGAAGGTCAGAGGGAGAAGCAGACTCCCCATGGAGCTGGGAGCCTGATGCGGGACTTGATCCCGGGACTCTGGGATCATGACCTGAGCCGAAGGCAGTAGTCCAACCAACTGAGCCACCCAGGCATCCCAATACACACATTTTTAAAATGAAAATGAAAAAGGAGTTGAAACATTGTATCTATAGTTAACAATATTGTATCACACACTTGAAAAGTCAAGAGGGTAGATCTCCTGGGTTCCTACCACAATCAAATAAAGTATAAGGGAGACATGCTTGAGGTAGAAACTTAAAAATATCAAAAAAGCATAAGAAAAATGGAATTCACCTGTGAGTCTTTCAACTAGAGACAACCACTGTTAATATTTTGTGATATTCCTTCTGGTGTACTTTCTGCTGGCATATATACATAATTATATTTTGGATGAGAGCATACATCTGTAGAGTTTATTATGCCACATTTTTGAGCCTGTGTTTCTAGATTTAAATCTCTAAAACACCATTTATGATTATATAATGTTCTGTTTTGTGGCTCTATTATAATTTCTTTCCCCATTCATCTCTTTCCTCACCAAGCTCTTCCTCTTAAGCTCTTCTCCTTAATACTTAAACAATCCCCTGTGCGTGTTATTGGCAAAGCTCTGGGCTCTGAGCAACAGCAGAGGCTTGCCCTCAGCCTGGGGTGAGGATGGCCTTGGGGACCTCCTGGCAACATTTCAGGCACATGTTAGCATCCTCTAGAGAGAGCTACCTACAATTTGCCACTTGCAAATTACCATTGCCCTTTATCACTCTCTGGCTCCTTACCCAGGTTTATACTAGTGTTGTTAATAGTAGCGTAATGGATAGTGTTTTTGGTTCCTAGAATTGTTGCCACCTGGCCATGCCCTATAAGCCTTTGTTTGTGGTCTATCTCCCCACCTGGCCTCCACAGATGGCAGGAACTTTGTGTGGTTTTGTTCTCTGCTATGCCCTGCTGTGCCTAGGTCAGTGTGGGGCACATGGTAGGCTGTCAGTAAACATGAACATACAGAAGGAGGCTCTTCATTGGTCCTATTTCTCTTTTCTACTTAGAAAGGGTAATGACTGGGGTGCCTGGGTGGCTGAGTGAGTTGAGCGTCTGCCTTCAGCTCAGGTCATGGTCCTAGTATCCTGGAATCGAGTCCCATATCAGGCTCCCTGCTCGGCAGGGAGTCTGCTTCTCCCTCTCCCCCTGCCTGCTCTTCTCCATGCTTGTGCTCTCTCTCTCTTTCTGTCTGTCTCAAATAAATAAAATATTTTTAAAATGGGGTGAGTAGTTACTATTCAGGTCCTGAATATAAATATTGCCTAAGCAGCCTTTGTGAAGTCAGTATGCTGTACTTGTTGGATTTCCACACCTTGCTCTTAGAATCACCCAGTGTTAGACCTAATCTACCTTTCATCTACATAAAAGGATAACCTAGGTTCATCACAATAGTAAGGGCTGAAGAAGTGAAAGATGGAAGGAACAAAATGATTTAACTCCTCAAAAAATTTACAGTCTGGATGGAAGGAAGATGAAGATCTATGAGCAAATGGTAAACATTTGGTGGCAATAGATCATTATGTGTCAGATTGTACATGTAACTCCATTTCTGCCTTCCAGGATTTCATAATCTGGTAAGAGACCATTTAAACAAAGGGTATATTTATAGGGGTAAATATGGGGGAAGCAATAAGAATGGCAATAGAGAGACATTTGGGGGGGAAACTGGAAGGAAGAATTCCTTTTGCTTGGAGGAGTCCAGATGGGTTCCTGGCGGGAGGAAGGAGAGCTTGAGCTGATGTTATAGGCCATGTAAAGAGTGATGGTCAGGGGCGCCTGGGTGGCTCAATGGGTTAAAGCCTCTGCTTTCAGCTCAGGTCATGATCCCAGAGTCCTGGGATCGAGCCCCACATCGGGCTCTCAGCTTGGTGGGGAGTCTGCTTCCCCCTCTCTCTCTCTGCCTCTCTGCCTACTTGTGATCTCTGTCAAATGAATAAATAAAATCTTTTTAAAAAAAAAAGAGTGATGGTCAGAGGTGTGTGGGGAGGAGGGCCTCAGTACACTATGCAAGGAAAGGCACAGAGAAATGAAAATGCTCGGCATAACTGAAGAAAGGCAACTCTCTCACACTTAGAAAAGAGGAGGAGAGGGATCTAGGTGTTGAGGGCTGGCCTGAGAGGGAAGGAGTGATAGACTGTGAGATAGAAAATTTTCTTGGGCCAGATGCCTCTGTGCTGCAGGCTTGGACTTTATCAGTTAAGTAGTGTGGAGAGACACTGAGGGTTTCTCAGTAGAGATGTGACAAAATCAGATCTGTATCTTAGATGATTGATAGGATCTCTGACACACTGGGTTGAGCGGAGAGGAGAGCTAGAAACAGTGGAATGAGGAAGAGACTTGCAGTTGGTGGTTACAGTGTAACAGATCTGAGATCTCAGCCAGGGAAGCCTTGGAGATGGTTTCAGAGATACTTTGGGAGTAAATTGATTGGAAGGGGTGGGGGGACTTCCAAAAGCTGAGAGCGAGGTGGTAGGAGTGTTTATTTATAGGTGACCTAAACATGGGCTCTGCTATCCATCCACAATCTGAAAATCTCCAAAATCTGGAGATTTTCAGATTGTGGCCTTAGCCAACCAAACCAGGGGAGGAGCAAAAGAAAACTACACTACAAAACCATAACAAGAAACCCTGAAAAGTAGAAGGAAACAAAGTTTATCTCTACCAGCGTCCTGACCTCAAGTAACTGACTTCAAGCGACTCTGGTCCTTTGTGCTGTGAGATGCAGCACAAAAGCTACAGGTTGAAATGCTCAGGGGGTCTGATTCAGCTTTCCTCTTCCCTGCGTCCCTGGCTTCTCAGAATATTCTCCTAAGGGTCACTACCTGAGGCTGGAAAGCCTTTCCTGGTTTGCACACGGTCTCCCCTCTCCCTTGGTAGATCCTGTCCTTGGCCATGTTGGGAAAGTGCCCATTGCAGCTCAGGAGGACGACTGTCATGGGCTGCTCTGTGACTAAACCAAAAGCAGGTGTTCCCCTGAGTTACAGACTTTCTATCAAGCAGGATTAACTCCCAGTACTCCTTTGTTCCTTTAGGACCCTCACCCCTCCACTTTTGCTAAACTTGTCCGTCGCTCAAACAATATCCATGCCCATCACTGGTTTCCGTCTCTGGCAGGACTGGGTCGGCTGTAACCATTTGCTCTTTTAATTTATTTTTTAAAGATTTATTTATTTTGGGGGCAGAGGAGAAGGGTGGGGGAGAGAGTCTTAAGCAGACTCTGCACTGAGCATGGAGCCCAATGTGGGGCTCCATCTCACAACCCTGAAATCAGGACTTGAGCGGAAGCCAAAAGTCAGTTGTTTAACGGACTGTGCCACGCACGTACCCCCGCTCTTTTTAAAACTATGTGTATCCTCTCCTTGCTTTATCATAATGGATCCTTTCCAAAAAGCTTTCTTGATTCAGTTCTATCATTCTACTCCCAAATCTCTGCCACTCTTTGGTCTCCATACTATAGTAGCTGAGTTTATATTTACTGTGCGTGTGCTCTATCTGCTACTTGACTGCGAGCCTCTGTAGGCTCTACCCCGCTCACCTTGTTTTTGGTGACCGCTGAGTAGAATCAAAGACAGACATTAAAGTGGTAAGGGCAGATTTTAAACAGTAATATATTATTCCAACAGGGAAAAGAGTCCAGTGTGAACTGAACTCAACTTTGATCTGCACAGAGTTGGCTGGGCATCTTAAAGAGAGAACAAAGGAATAGGGAGGAGGATGAGTGAGGGCTCTAGAATTAGGAAAGCAAAAACTTACAAAAAGCCAGAGGTGGCGGTGGGTGTCCGTGTGAAACCCATCTGGGTTTGCTAACTGGCACTTACTAAAGTCAAGTTCCTACCCTCCCACAGAAACTGGGAGACAATAGCCTGTTCTATCTTCAGGTGTTGGCTGGAACAAACAATAAATACTTTTGGCAGCCTTGGATTGGCTCAGGCAGAAGCTTCAGGAGGGGCTAGGGTCATCCAAGGGATTTGGCTTTGAGCTGTTGGAAACTATGTTAATGTTTGTTTACCTCTTTATAGACCCAGGGTGGGGCCTAGTAAGGAAGAGGGCTCAGAGAAACCTGGCTAGAGTTTAGGTCAAGGAGAGAATCTTTGTCAATAGGTCAAGAAAATAAAGAACAAGTGGGAAAGTATCTACTCTGATCACAATAGAAAGTCTCTAGACCGGTAGAAGATATTATAAGGAAACAAGGGATAACTTTAATTACACTACCCCACAAAAAGATTGCTAAATTTGAATCACCAAAAATAACTAGGTTTATTGTCCATACTGTGTTCTGCTAAAATCCCAATAAATAAACTGTTTAGTTCATCTATCTCTGGTCTCCCAAAATAAATAAAAATTAATATTGTGAGCAGAATTTTAGTTTAAATAACTTGCACATTGTTAGTTCCTGATGATACACAGAAACAATTGTGCAGCTAGGCTTGTTATTTAAGACCTTGCTCCCTTAAAACTAAGGGAAAGTGACCTTTGCTTTCAAATATCTGGCTCGATCATTTAAAAGTAGTTAAGGGGTGCCTTGGTGGCTCAGTGGGTTAAACGTCTGACTTGGGCTCAGGTCATGATCTCAGGGTCCTGGGATCCAGCCCCAGGTTGGGCTTCCCACACAGCAGGAAGACTGCTTCTCATTCTCCCTCTGCCACTCCCCCTGCTTGTGCTCTTTCTGTCTCTTTCTCAAACAAATAGAATCTCTTTAAAAAAAAAATAAATTTTCATTCCTTAGCCTTTATTATGTATATTTTGTAAATGTACAATGTTCCTTTTTATTTTATGCCTCTTGGGGCGCCTGGGTGGCTCAGTGGTTAAAGCCTCTGCCTTCGGCTCAGGTCATGATCTCAGGGTCCTGGGATCGAGTCCCGCATCGGGCTCTCTGCTCAGCAGGGAGCCTGCCTCCTCCTCCTGTCTCTCTCTGGCTGCCTCTCTGCCTACTGTGATCTCTCTGTCAAATAAAAAAAAAAAGAAAATCTTTATTTTATGCCTCTTTGTATTTGAAATTGGTAATTTGATTTATGTTCTCTGATATTCTGGTCTGCTATGGTTTATAGCTAGTGATATAGTGACCCTTATTTTTCCACATGATGCTCCTGATAACTCTTTTCATCGTGGTCAAAAAGGAAAAAAAATAAAGGTGGGCATGTATAGGAATAGCTTTCAAATCTTTATGTTCTGTTTACTGAAAGTGAGAGCATTAAAGAGCTAGAGTTGTTTGCAGGAAATATGTTGTTTTTTGACGAAATAGAATTTAGAGACCTTGCAATGCACAGTCTTAAGCATACAGTTAAACCAGTTTTAACAAATGCGACAACACCCATAGAACTCACACCTCTACTGAGATAATCAAGGTATAGATATATTTCCATCAACCAGAAAGGTCCGTCACACCCTTGACCAGTCAACACCAGCCACTTACAGAGGTAACCACTGTTCTAACACATAAATTGATCAGCTACAGAACTTCACGAACCTGGAATTACACATTTTGTACTCTTTTGTGTCTGACTTATTAAATTTGGTATAACGTTTTGGAGATTTATTCATATAGTTAGCAGTCTGTTGATTTTTACTATTGAATAGTATCCCCTTTGTATGAACATAGCACAGCTTGCTTATTCTATTGATGGATAGCGGGCTATTTCCAGTTTTTGGCTATTAGGAATAAAGGTGCTCTGAACATTTTCATATAAGGCATTTTGTGGACATATGTCTTATTTTCTTTGGATAAACACTAGCATTAGCATTGCTGGGTCATAGGATTAGATGTATGTTTAACAGAAACTTCCAAGCAGTTTTCCAAAGTGGTTGTACCATTTTACCTTTTCACAAGCAATGATAAAAATTCTGTTTGAGAAAACAAAAATTCTGTTGGTTCCACACTCTTGCTGATATGTGATGTTTCCATTCTTCAAAATTTTAATCATTTTAGTGAATTTGCAATGATATTAAGGTTAATTTACACTTCCCTAACAACCAATCCTCATGAGTGTTTATATATATATATATATATGATATATATAATATATATACATATATAATCCTCTTTATGTGTTTATTAGATATTCATATGCCCTCTTTTTTGAAGTATCTATTCAAGGCTTGTACCCATTTAAAAAATTGGGTTGTTGGGGTACCTGGTGGCTCAGCCAGTTAACTGTCTGCTCTCAGCTCAGGTCATGAACTTGGGGTCCTGGGATCCAGCCCAGGCATCAGGCTCCCAGCTCTGCAGGGAGTCTGCTTCTTCCTCTCCCTCTGCCTCCCCCTGATTCCTGTTCACATACTCTCTGTTTCTCAAATAAATAAAACCTTTAAAGAATTGGGTTGTTCATCTTCTTATTAAGGCAGTATAGGGGTGCTTTACATATCCTAGTTAAAAGTCCTTTGTCAGATTTATTTATTGTGAATACTTGCTCCTAGTCTTTGGTGTGTCTATTCATTTCTTAATGGCAATTTTGTTTTTTTAAAGATTTATTTGAGACAGAGAGAGCAGTAGGGAGGGGCAGAGGGAGAATCTAAAGCAGACTCCATGCTAAGTGCAGAGCCCAATTCAGGGCTTGATCTCATGACCCTGAGATCACAACCTGAGCTGAAACCAAAAGTTGGATGCTTCACCATATGTGCCACCTAGGTGCCCCTTAATGACATCTTTTGATAAAAAGCAGCTTTTGCTTTTTTTTATGGTTTAAAGAAATTTTTTAATGCAAGTATAGTTGACATACAACATTATATTAGTTTCAGGTGTACAATAGACTATTCAGTAACTCTATCCATTATGCTCTGCTCATACAAGTGTGTGATGACTCACAAGGATGGGTCTAGGATGACCCTAGCCCCTCCTAAAGCTTCTGCCTGAGACAATCCAAGGCTGCCAAAAGAATTTATTGTTTGTTCCAGCCAACATCTGAAGATAGAACAGGCTACTGTCTCCCAATTTCTGTGGGAGGGTAGGAGCTTGACTTTAGTTAAGTGCCAGTTAGCAAACCCAGGTTTCACATGGACAGTCGCCAAACAATGCTATTACCACACCATCAATTATGTTCAGTAAACTTTCAACCTGTGAATTATTCATTAGATAACTGGAAGCCTCTACTGCCCACGAGCCTTCACCCATTTTGCCCAACTCCCACTACCTTTCCTTCTGGCATCCATCAGTTTTTTCTCTGTATCTATGGGTGTGTTCCTGTTTTTTGTTTGTTCCTGAGTTTTGGTTTTTAGATTCCACATACAAGTAAAATCATATGGTGTTTCTTCCTCTGGCTTATCTCAGTTAGAATAACACCCTCTACATCCATCCATGTTGTTGCGCATGGCTATATGTCATTCTTTTTCATGGCTAATGTATATATTTATGTGTGTATGTGTATGTATATACGCACACATTATTACTTCTTTATGCATTCGTCTATTGATAGGATGGATAGTTGGGTTGCTTCCATGTCTTGACTACTGTAAATAATGCTACAACAAGCAAAGGAGTGCATATATTTTTTTAAATAAGTGTTTCTTTTTTGGGGGGGTTAATACCCAATATTTGCATTACTGAATCATATTGTATCTTTATTTTTAAATTTTGAGGAACCTCCATACTATTTTCCATAGTGGCTGCACCAATTTGCATTCCCACCAACAGTGCACAAGGGTTTCTTTTCCTCCACATCCTCACCAATACTTATTATTTCTTGTCTTTTTGATTCTAGCTATTCTGACAGGTGTGAGGTGATATCTCATCATTTAAAAAAAATATTTTCTTTATTTATTTGACAGAGAGAGGGAGAGAGCATGAGCCATGGAAATAGGCAGAGGGAGAAGCGGACTCCCTGCGGAGCAGGGAACCCTACCTGGGACTCAATCCAGGAACCCTGTGATCACGACCTGAGCTAAAGACAGACACTTCACCGACAGAGCCACCCAGGTACCCCACTCATTATGGTTTTGATTTGCATTTCCCTGAAGGTTGGTGATGCTGAGCATGTTTTCATGTGTTTATTGGTCATCTACATGTGTTCTTTGGAAAAATGTCTATTCAGGTCCTCTGCCCATTGTTTAATCATATTATTCATTTTTTGGTGTTGGGTTGTACAAGCACTTTATGTATCTTGGATATTAACCCTTTACTGGATATACTATTTGCAAATATCTCCTATTCAGTAGGCTGCCTTTTTGTTTTGTTGGTGGTTTCCTTCAGTGTACAAAAGCTTTTTATTTTGGTCTTATACTAATAGTTTATTTCTGCTTTTGTTTCCCTTGCCCAAGGAGACAATAACGCAATGTCAAAGCGATTACTGCCTATGTTTTGTGTTAGGACTTTTATGGTTTCAAGTCTCATTCATTCCAAATGAATCCATTTGGAGTTCATTTTTGTTTATGGTGTAAGAAAGTGATCCACTTTCATTCTTTCGCATGTAGCTGTCCAGTCTTCCCAGTGCCACATATTGCAGAGACTGTCTTTGCAGTATTCTATTGTGATATTCTACTGCAATATTCTATTGGAAAGAATATACTATCCTTGCCTCTTTTGTATTTTAGATTGACCATATAAGTGTGGATTTGTTTCTGATTTATTATGTTCCATTGATCTACGTGTCTATTTTTGTATTAGTGCCATATTGTTTTGATTACTATACCTTTGTAGTCTATCTTGAAATCTGGGATTGTGATACCTCCAACTTTGTTCTTTCTCAAGATTGCTTTTAACTATTTGGGGTTTTGTGGTCCCATACAAATTTTAGTATTATTTGTTCTAGTTCTGTGAAAAATGCTTGTTGGTATTTGATAGGGGTTGCACTGAGTCTATAGATTGCTTTGAATGGTATGAACATTTTAACAATCAGTGTTAATTCTTCAGACCCATAAACCATACTGTGTCTTTACATTTGTTTGTGTTGCCTTCAATTTCTTTCTTCAGTGTCTTCTAGTTTTCAGAGTACAGGTCCTGTACTTGCTTGGTAAATTTTATTCCTGGATATTTATTGTTTTTGATGCAATTGTAAAATGGAATTGTTTTCTTAACTTCTCTTTCTGCTACTTTGTTATTAATGCATAAAAATATAACAGATTTCTGTATAACAATGTTGTATCCTGCAATTTTATTAAATTCATTAATTACTTCTAATAGTTTTTTGGTGGAGATCCCAGGGTTTCTATGTATAGCATCATATCCTCTGCAAATAGTGACGGTTTAACTCCTTCCTTACCAATTTATTTATTTTCCTTCTCTTATTGTTGCAGCTAGGATTTCCACTACTATGTTGAATAAAGGGGTGAGGGTGGACATCCTTGCTTTTCCTAGAGGAAAAGATTTTCTTCTCTATTGCGTATGGTGTTAGCTGTGTGGTTTTCATATACAACCTTTATTATGTTGTGGTATATTCCTTCTAAACTCACTTTGAGATTTGAGAGTTTTTATCATAAATCAATGTTGAATTTTGTCAAATGCTTTTTCTGTGTCTAGTGAGATAATATGATTTATATAATTTGTTAATGTTGTATATCACATTGATTTTGTGAATATTGAACCAATCTCACATCCCTGGAATGAATCCCACTTGATCGTGGTGAATGATCCTTTTAATGTGTTGTTTAATGTGGTTTTATGTGTGTTTATGTGTTTAATGTGTGTTTAATGTGTTGCTAATATTTTATTGAGGATTTTTGCATCTATGTTCAATATAGCTGTGCCTTTCCTATTTCTGTTTATATTTTATCTAATTCCTCCCTCACTCACTTTTCATCCTTCTCCCTTCTGCTGTCATTTATATTGTTCCTTTAAATATTTACCTATTTCTCTTAGTACACTATTTTCATTCTCTAATTTTCTTTTTTAAAAGATTTTATTTTTTTATTTCACAGACAGAGATCACAAGTAGGCAAAGAGGCAGGCAGAGAGAGAGGGGGAAGCAGACTCCCCGCGGAGCAGAGAGCCTGATGTGGGGCTTGATCCCAGGACCCTGGGATCATGACCTGAGCTGAAGGCAGAGGCTTTAACCCACTGAGCCACCCAGGCTCCCCTCATTCTCTAATTTTCATCCTCCAAATCATATTGCTTTCTCCCACAACAGACTGCAAGCTTTGTGAGGGAAATAACCATGACCATGTTCCTAAGCTGTAGTAAGAGCCTGACAAATGATTTATTCTTAGTAAATCTTGCCAAGTGAAGAAATAAAAGAAAAAACAAGATTTAATATATGCAATTCTCTCTTTACTTTATTTCTTTAAAGTTTAAAACCTGCCTTATAAACTGTTATTTTATCTCCATTAGGTTGGGTCCAGAAACTATTTTGTTTGAACTTAAGCATACTGCAGTGTCTAGTACACAACTATGTGAAAGTGGCTATATATGCTTTTTTAAAAAATCTTGTAATATTTAGGAATGAGAAATCAAGTTTGTATATATGGATAGTTTGAGGACATACTTTAAAAATTAGAACAAAGCAGAAAGATGTATAAGTATTTCTTAATTCTTTAATGGTAGCCATCCAGGATAGCATCTGTGACGGACCAGCTTCCTCTGCAAACAGAAGGTTCTGTCATCCCATCTTGTCCCTGATACAGTTGGTCTCAGGAGGCATCCCTTTGTCACACTATTTCTGGGGAAACTGGACAGGCAGATCACACTGTGGATTCTTCTTCCTTCCAGGGCACATCAATTTTGGTACAAAGAAATCAGGTTAAAACAAGTGTTAAGGAGAACATTAAGGGGAAAAGAAAAGCTTTAAAATGCAGATCAAAGACAACACATAGTCTTTTTACTCTCAGTCTACACTTTTTCTGGCTGAACTAAGTAATGCCATGGTTTCAACACCACTCAGTGTCTGAAACTCCCATCTTTCCAACCACTTTGTTTTCTCTGATACCTCAGATTCAACATGTCCAAACGAGAACTCACTATTTTGCCTCTCCCCTCACAAAAGTATAACTTTCCCTGCATTTTCATTTCCCTTGTATCACCAAAGGAAGATGCCACCAAGTCATCCATGATCTCTTCCTCTGCTCAGGTGCTAAAGCTCCATGAGTTGATCTCTCAAACTTCTCAGTCTTGTCTCCTCACACCCTTTCTTGTTTCTCTTGCTTTGATTCAGGATTTCATTAATTTGGTTGCAGTACTTTTTCCATTGGCATGCCTGCTTTGACCTAATCCATCACAC
Source organism: Enhydra lutris kenyoni (assembly GCF_002288905.1). NCBI lineage: Eukaryota > Metazoa > Chordata > Mammalia > Carnivora > Mustelidae > Enhydra > Enhydra lutris. The sequence goes on along the minus strand of NW_019154112.1, from coordinate 23,796,062 downwards.
CTTTGTTCATTCATTCAAAACAAAGATATTTGGTTCTTACTGCATGCCAAGAAGTAGGCCAGGCCTTTGAGACATTAAAACATTAAGACACAGCCTTGGATCTCAATGGGCCACAGTTCTTTGCACAAGGTAGGTATATGAACAAATGAGTGGAGAATCATTTGCTAATTGTAGTGATAGAAAAATGCCCAGGGTGTCATGACAGCATTGAGAAGGGCACAGAATCTAACTTGGGTGGTATGTGTGTATGCATATATATGTGTGTGTTCAGATTAGTGAAGACTTCTTATAAGGTGATGACTTGGTTGGGACGTAGAGGAGGAAGGTATGGGTAAGGTTGTGGAGTCTGGTCAGAGGACTGAAGGTTAGAGAGAAGGGACATTCCATCCTGAGGAATAGTCTTAGCAAAAGTGCAGGAGCAAGAAAGAAAAAGGATGTGTGGGTTTAGACATATTTTTAATTGCTAGTACATAAAATGTCCAGTTCAGGTGATGAGAGACGAGAACTATGTAAGTATGCAAAGGCCAGATCATAGAGGGCCTTGTATACCCAGTTAAGGAGCTTAGACTTAATTTAGAAAATGAAGGAGATCCATTGATGGTTCCATGCCTGGGAATAACATGGACATATTATCATTTTAGGTAGATTATTCTGCTAAAGTGGGCAAGTAGATTTGAAGGGATACCTGCTGTAGTAGAAAACCTGAACTACGACACAGAGATAGACATGGAGCTAGGAGGTATATGGGCCACATCATTGGCAGGGCCCACCAGTTACCTAGATATCCAGTTTGAGGAAGAAGGATATTAAGGTTAACATGGGTTTCTAGATTAGGTGTATGGAGGTACCGTTATTACAGCTAGAGCATATGAGATGAAGAGAAGGTTTGTTAGAAATGATAAATTCACTTTTTTAGATGAGTTTGAGATGTTTGTGGGATGTTCAGAATGCAGCTGGATAGAAATAAGTATCTGAAAGGGAAGGGACCAGCCCCAGATGTCCTGGTGAGAGGTCATCTATTGCCTGAATCCAGCTGTCCCTGTAAGGTGGCCATTGGAAGGCAGGTACAGTCCTCAATGGATAGGTAAAATGCAAAGGAGATATTGATTCCCTCCAAGCACTTCTATGAGATTTAAACCTGGGAGCATGATCCTTCTTCTCCAACTGACTCCTTCAAAAATGGCAGATCTGTTGGCTGGTTAAGAGTGAATTTTCAGGGTGCCTGGGTGTTTCAGTCTATAAAGTGTCTGAATCTTGGTTTCAGCTCGGGTCATGATCTTGCAGTAATGCGACTGAGCCCCACATGGGGCTCTGTGCTTGGTGGGGAGTCTGCTTTAGATTCTCTCTTTTTCCCTCCCACTCACTCTTTCTCTCTCAAATAAATCAATAAAATTTATTTAAAAAAAAGAGTGAATTTTCATTAATGATCCTGGTACTATTGATCCCAGAAAGAGTGTGAGTTAATAATTTTAAAGACCTCTTCTCACATACCAAAACTGTTTCCGATTTTTTTTTTTTTTTTGTCCCTGACATACTTGTCTAATGTAATTTATTCAGACTGTCTGGAGGATAAGTGGAGTGGCCCTAAAATGAAGACAGTTTTCCCTTTGGTTGAAGGAGGAGGTTGGGCTGGCAGAAGGAGGGCATGGTAAAGTCGGTACAAAGGACCATCAGACAGGCTGCTGGTTCTTAGTTTATTTTATCTGGCCTTCATTTGAGGTTGCAGTATTTTTTCAGTCTTTTCCTCATCTTCCCCAAGTCAGGTAAAAATACAGAGTGCTGTTCTTATAATTTCATTAAACATTTAACATTACTGAGACTCTGCTATGTGCCCAATACTGCTTGGAATATAAAAAGGATCATGACACAGCTCTTGTCCTTAAGAAACTCAGCCTGTACTGTTAGTTCTCAATGCTAGCTGTACTGTAGAATTATCTGGAGCTTTAAAAAACATGCCAGTGCCTCATCCCAGACCAACTGAGTAAGAGTCTCTGGCATAAGGTTTGACTATTAGAATTTTAAAAGAAATTTATTATGCAAAAAATAAAGGTAGAACTTTATCTACCAAGATAAAGATAGAATAGTATAACAATGCCTTTCCCTCCCATATATATATATTACCCAGATTCAACAATTATCAACAAATGGCCAATATTACTTCCTCCATAACCTCTCCCACTCCTCATCACCATTGAATTGTTCTGCAGAAAATCACCAAAAGTATATCATATCATCTTTGATTACTTAGATATGTATATCTAAAATTATATATAAAGCATAATATCTTTATCATAGCTAAAATAATAAATTAAATTCCTAATGTAACAAGTATCCAGTCAGTTGTCACATTTCCCCAATTGTCTCATCTAAAACTTTTTGAAGTAGGTCTGTTTTAATTAGGATCCATGCAATGTCCACATATTGCATTTGGTTACTGTACCTCCTACATTTATTTTAATCTAGAGGTTCATCTGCACTCTTTTCTTCTTTGTAATTTTTTTTTTTAAAGAAAATGGGTCATATGTTTTGTGGAGTATCCCACATTTTGGGTTAAATACACACATATATGTAAACATTTTTATATATGTATGGATTTATAAATACATATACATATATATATATAAAGCACATATATATACATATATACACACATATATGTACACACACACACAATTTTTGTCATTTATACCTCAAAAAAAAAATAAGCTGGGAGAAAAAGAAATCTCTGTGTACAGATGGCTTCACTTGTGAATTATATTGAACAGTTAAGGAAGATAAAATTCTAGTGATACATAAACTCTTCTGAAAAATTGAAGAGAAGGGAATATTTCCCAACTCATTGTACAAGACTATCAGATCTTGATAAAGACATCACAAGAAAACTACAGATCAATGTCCTTCATAAACATAAATGTAAAAAGTCTAAACAAAATTTTAGTAAATCAAATCCAACAATATGCAATAAGGATGATACCTCATGATCCGTTGGAGTTTCCCAGAAAAGCATGGTCATTTTTTCCCCTCTTTCAAACAATTGTTTATTTTATTCTTTAAAAAAGGTTTATTTATTTATTTATTTAGGGGTGCGGCAGGGAGAGAGAGGGAGTGAGCATGAGCAGGGTTAGGGGCAAAGGGAGAGGGACAGAATCCGAAGCAGACTCCTTGTTGAGTGCAGAGCCTGATGTGTGGCTCAAGTATAGGACCCCGAGATCATTACCTGAGCCAAAATCAAGAGTTTGATGCTTAGCCAATTGAGCCACCCAGGTGCCCTGAAAAATTGTTTATTTTTTATTAAATTGTAATTAACATACAGTGTTATTTTAGTTGCAAGTGTACAATACATTGATTTACATCACAATACAGTTCTATGCATCACTGAGTGCTTGCCAGGATAAGTGTAGTCACCATCTGTCATCATGCAATGTTATTACAATAATATTAACTATATTCCCTATGCCATACTTTTAATCTCTGTGACTTATTTAATGTATAACTGGAATTTCGTAATTCTTAATGCCCTTTATCTATTCTGCTCATTCCTCCCACCACTCTCCCCTCTGACAACCACCAGTTTGTTCTTTGTACTTAAGAGTATGTTTCTGTTTGTTTATTTTGTTTTTTAGATTTCACATATAAGTGAAATCATACGGTATTTGTTTGTCTTTCTTTGACTTATTTAACTTAACATAATACACTCTAGTTCCATCCATGTCCTTGCAAATGGCAAGATTTCATTTTTTTTCATGGCTGAGTAATATTCCATTATGTATTTTATATCTATATATCTCTATATATGGAACTATATAGGTGGTGTGTACATCTTCTTTAACCATTTATCAGTTGATGGACATTTAGGCTGTTTCCATGATTTGGCTATTGCTGATAATGCTGCTATAAACATTGGGGTGAATATGCCCCTTCAAATCAGTACTTACGTATCTTTTGGGTAAATACTTAGTAGTGCAATTGCTTGGTAATAGGGTAGTTCTATTTTTTAACTTTCTGAGGAACCTACATATTGTTTTCAAGAGTGGCTGTACCAGTTTGCATTACCACAGAGAGTGTAAGAGGGCTCCACTTTCTCTGCAACCTTGCCAAAATTTATTGTTTTCTTAGTTGTTATTTTAGCCATTCTGACAGGTGTGAGATGTTATCTCTTTTGGTTTTGGTTTATATTTCCCTGATGAGTGATATTGAGCATCTTTTCATGTGTTTATTGGCCACCTGGATGTCTTCTTTGGAAAAATGTTTATTCATGCATTCTGTCCATTTCTTAACTGGATTATTTGTTTTTTGGGTGTTGAGTTTGGTAAATTCTTTATAGATTTTGGATATTAACCCTTTATCAGATATGTCATTAGCAGATATCTTCTCCCCTTCTGTAGGCTGCCTTTTAGTTTTGTTGATGGTTTCCTTCACTGTGCAGAAGTCTTTATCTTGATGAAGTCCCAATAGTTTATTTTTGCTTTTGTTCCTCTCGTCTCTGGAGACCTGTTTAGGAAGTAGTTGCTGCCATTGAGGTCAAAGAGTTTGCTGCCTGTGTTCTCTAGGACTTTGAGGGTTTCCTGTCTGGGATTGAGATGTCTCCAGCTTTACTTTTTTTTTTTAAGATTGTTTTGGCTATTTGGGGTCTATTGTGGTACCATACAAATTTTAGGATTGTTTGTTCTAGTTCTATGAAAAATGCTGGTGGTATTTTGATAGGGATTGTGTTAAATGTTAGATGTCTTTGGGTAGTACAGACATTTTAACAATATTTTTCCTTCCAATCCATGAGCATGGAATGTTTTCCCATTTCTTTGTGTCCTAATTTCTTTCATAAGTGTTCTTTAGTTTTCAGAGTACAGATCTTTTACTTCCTTGGTTAGGTTTATACCTCAGTGTCTCATGGTTTCTGTTGCAGTTATAAATGGGAACAATTCCTTGATTTCTTTTTCTGCTGCTTCATTATTGGTGTTTAGAAATGCAACAAATTTCTATACACTGATTTTGTATCCTGTGACCTGTTGAACTCCTGTATAAGTTCTAGCAGTTTTGGTGAAGTCTTTAAGGTTCTCTACCTAGAATATCAGGCTGTCTGCAAATAGTGAAAGTTGGACTTTTTCCTTGCCAATTTGGATTCTTTTATTTCTTTTTGTTGTCTGATTCCTGAGGCTGGCACTTCCAGTACTATGTTGAATAAAAGTGCTAAGAGTGGACATCTGTGTTCCTGACCATAGAGGAAAAGCTTCCAGTTTTTCCCTCTTGAGGGTGATACTAGTTGTGGGTCTTTCATAAATGGCCATTATGATGTTGAGGTATGTTTCCTTTCTCCCTACTTTGTTGAGGGTTTTTACCAGGAATGGATGTTGTACTTTGTCAAATGCTTTCTCTTCATCTATTGACAGGATCATATGGTTCTTGTCCTTTCTTTTATTAATGTGGCATATCACATGGATTGATTTGTGAATATTGAACCACACTTGCAACCCAGGAATAAATCCCACTTGATTGTGGTGAATAATTCTTTTAATGTATTGTGGGATTCAACCTGTTAGTATTTTGTTGAGAATTTTTACATTCATGTTCATCAGAGATATTGGCCTATAATTCTTTATTATTATTTTTTTTATTTTTAAAGATATTTAATATAGATGGTGTAAAAAAGGATGTTCGGGAATTTTTAAGCATTCTTTTTCTTCTTTTTTTATTAATTATTTTTATTAACATATAATGTATTTGTTGCCCCAGGGTACAGGTCTGTGAATCATCAGGCTTACACAATTCACCACACTCACCATAGCACATACCCTCCCCAATGTCCATAAACCCAACCACCCTCTCCATACACCCCCTCCCCCCAGCAACCCTCAGTTTGTTTTGTGAGATTAAGAGTCTCTTATGGTTTGTTTCCCTCCCGATCCCGTCTTGTTTCATTTTTTTCCTTCCCTACCCACAAATCCCCCACTCTGCCTCTCAAATTCCTATCAGGGAGATCATATGATAATTGTCTTTCTCTGGTTGACTTATTTAGCTCAGCATAATACCCTCTAGTTCCATCTATGTCGTTGCAAATGGCAAGATTTCATTTCTTTTGATGGCTGCATTGTATTCCATTGTGTGTATATGTATACACACACACACACACACACACACACACACACACACACACACACACCACATCTTCTTTATCCATTCATCTGTTGATGGACATCTAGGTTCTTTCCATAGTTTGGCTCTTGTGGACATTGCTACTATAAACATTCGGGTGCACATGCCCCTTCGGATCACTACATTTGTATCTTTAGGATAAATACCCAGTAGTGTGATTGCTTGGTTGTAGGGTAGCTGTATTTTCAACGTTTTGCGGAACCTCCATGCTGTTTTCCAGAGTGACTGCACCAGCTTGCATTCCCACCAACATTGTAGGAGGGTTCTCCTTTCTCTGCATCCTTGCCAGCATCTGTCATTTCCTGAGTTGTTTATTTTAGCCATTCTGACTGGTGTGAGGTGGTATCTCATTGTGGTTTTGATTTGTATTTCCCTGATGCCAAGTGACGTTGAGCATTTTTTCTTGTGTCCGTTGGCCATCTGGGTGTCTTCTTTGCGGAAGTGTCTGTTCATATCTTCTGCCTGTTTCTTGATTGGATTATTTGTTCTTTGGGTGTTGAGTTTGATAAGTTTTTTATAGATTTTGGATACTAGCCCTTTACCTGATATATCATTTGCGAATATTTTCTCCCATTCTGTCAGTTGTCTTTTGGTTTTGTTGACTATTTCCTTTGCTGTGCAAAAGCTTTTGATCTTGATGAAGTCTCAATAGTTCATTTTTGCCCTTGCTTCCCTTGCCTTTGGCAATGATTCTAGGAAGAAGTTGCTGTGGCTGAGGTCAAAGAGGTTGTTGCCTATGTTCTCCTCAAGGATTTTGATGGATTCCTGTCTCACATTGAAGTCTTTCATCCATTTTGAGTCTATTTTTGTGTGTGGTGTCAGGAAATGGTCCAGTTTCATTTTTCTGCATGTGGTTGTCCAATTTTCCCAACACCATTTTGTTGAAAAGGCTATTTTTTTTTATTGCACATTCTTTCCTGCTTTGTCGAAGATTAATTGACCATAGAGTTGAGGATCTATTTATGGGCTCTCTATTCTGTTCCATTGATCTATATGTCAGTTTTGTGCCAATACCATACTGTCTTGATGATTACGGCTTTGTAATAGAGCTTGAAGTCTGGAACTGTGATGCCACCAACTTTGGCTTTCTTTTTCAACATTCCTCTGGCTATTTGGGGTCTTTTCTGGTTCCATATATTGGCCTATAATTCCTTTGAGTGGGGTCTTAGGTTTTGGAATCAAGGTAATGCTAGCTTTCTAGAATGAGTTTGGAAGTTTTCCTTCCTCTTCTATTTTTTGAAACCATTTGAGAAGAATAGGTATTAACTGTTCTTTAAATGTTTGGTAGAATTCCCCTGGGAAGTCCCTCTGGCCCTGGACTTCTGCTTGTTGGGAGATTTTTGATACTGATGCAATTTCTTTGCCAGTTGTGGGTCTGTTCAGGTTTTCTATTTCTTCCTGTTTTAGTTTGGTAGTTTATAGGTTTCTAGGAATTTATTCATTACTTCTAGATTTCCCAATTTGTTTGCATATAATTTTTTGTAATATTCTCTTATAATTCTTTGTATTTCTATCAGTTACTTCCCCTTTTGTTTCTAATTTTACTTATTTGTGTCATCCTTTTTTTCTTAATGAGTGTGGCTAAATTTTATCAATTTTGTTTACTTTCTCAAAGAACTAACTCTTGATTTCATTGATTTTTTTCAGTCCCTATTTGATTTATCACTGCTCTGACCTTTATTATTTTCTTCCTTTAAATAGCTTGGGCTTTGTTTGCTCTTCTTTTTCTACTTATTTTTAGATGTAAGGTTGTTTATTTGAGATTTTTCTTATTTCTGGAGGTAGGTCTCTATCTCTATAAACTTCCATCTTAAAACTGTTTTTACTGCATCCCAAAGATTTTAGACTGTTATGTTTTTATTTCTTTTGTCCCCATGTATTTTTTTGATTTCCTATTTGGTTTCTTGGTTGACCCATTGGTTGTTTAGTAACAAGTTAGTCTCCACATTTTTCTCAGATTTTTTTCTTTTGATTTCTTGTTTCATATTTTTGTGGTCAGCAAAGATGCATCATATGATTTTAATCTTCTTAAATTTATTGAGACTTGCTTTGAGGGCCAACATCTCTATCCTGCAGAATGTTCCATGTACACTTGCAGTATAAACACTTGAGAATGTGTTTATACTGCTGTGTTTGGATGCAATGTTCTGTATCTGTTAGATCTGACTGCTCTAATGTGTCATTCAAAACCACTGTTTCCTTGTTGATTTTCTGTCTGAATGATCTTAAGTCACTTACTATTGTTGTATTACTGTCAGTTGCTTCCTCTATATCTGTTATTTTTTTCTGTGTATACTTAGGTGTTCCTGTGTTGAGTGCATAGATATTTATAATTGTTATATGCTCTTATTGGATTGATCCTTTATCATTATGGTTGCCCTTCTTTGTCTTTTATTGTAGTCTTTGTTTTAAAGTGTATTTCGTCTAAGTATTGGTACTGCAGCTTTTTTTCTCACTTCCATCCCTTTCTTTTTAGTCTATATGTGTCTTTAAGTCTACAGGGAGTCTCTTGTATGCAGCATATAGATGGGCTCTGTTTTTTCATCCATTCCATAACTCTTTATCTTTTCAATGGAACATTTATTCAATTTACATTTAAAATAGTTATTGATATGCATGTACTTATTGACATTTGCTAGTTGTTGATGGTTGCTTTTGTAGTTCTCCGTTCCTTTTTGCCTCTTGCTCTCTTTGCTTTAATGTCTTTCTTCAGTATTATGTTTGGGTTTCCTTCTCTTTAGTTTTTGTGTATCTATTATAGGTTTTTAAAAAAAGATTTGATTTATTTATTTGAGAGAGCACATACGGACATGAGAGGCAGAGGGAGAGGGATTCCTTTTTGGGAATCTTTTTATCTCTCCTTCCATTATAAATGATAACCTTGCTGAATTAAGTATTCTCAATTGTAGGTTTTTACATTTCAGCACTTTGAATATATCATGCCACTTTCTCTGGTCTGCAAAATCTGACTGCTGAAGAATTAACTGATGGCCTTATGTATGTAACTGTTTTCTTTTCTCTTACTGCTTTATAAAATTTTCTCCTTATCACTACTTTTTGCCATTTTAATTATTAAGTGTCTTCATGTGGGCCTTTTTGGCCTCATCTTCTTTGGAGTTCTGTGATTCCTGGATCTGGATGTCTATTTCCTTCCCCAGATTATGGAATTTTTCAGCTTTTTTCTCTCTCTCTTTCTCTTTTTTCTTTCTTTTTCTATTTCTTTTCATTTTCTTTCCTATTTCTTTTTCCCCTTCCTTCATTCCTTCTTTCCTCATGTGCACACATGCACACACAGTGGCAGGGAAAGGAAAAGGAAGAGAGAGAGGGAAGAGGTATGGAACACAACATGGGGCTCAATCTCATGAACCGGAGATTATGACCTGAGCCAAAATCAAGAGTTGGATGCTCAGTTGACTGAGTCACCCATGTGCTCCTTCAGCTCTGTTCCCTTCTCTCTGTCTTCTTCCTCTGGGATCCCTATAATGCAAATGTTATTATGTTTGATTATGTTGGTGATTTCCCTTAACCTATTCTCATTTTTATTATTCTTTTTTTTCTTTTTTCTGTTCAGCTTGGTTGCTTTCAATTAATTTGTCTTCCAGAAAATCTCTTCTTCTGCTAATCTCTTCTTCTTCTAATCTCTTCTGCTCATCCAATCTGTTCTTGATTCCCTCTAGTGTCTTTTATTTTTTTAAGATTTTATTTATTTATTTGACAGATAGAGATCACAAGTAGGCAGAGAGGCAGGCAGAGAGAGAGAGAGGAGGAAGGAGGCTCCCTGCTGAGCAGAGAGCCCAATGTGGGGCTCGGTCCCAGGACCCTGAGATCATGACCCGAGCAGAAGGGAGAGGCCCCAACCCACTGAGCCACCCAGGTGCCCCTCCCTCTAGTGTCTTTTTAATTTTAGTTATTGAGTTCTTCATTTGTGATGGTTCTTTATATTTATTTCTGTTGAAGTTCTCAATGAGCTCATCATCTCTACACCACCATCTTCTCCAAACTCCTTACATTTTGAACTTTGCTGACTCATCTATATGGTCCTTATCATATTGCTTTATTTCCTGTATTTTGGGAAAATCAGTAATTAGATCTACTTCATATTCAGGTCGGAATTCTTAGCAAGGATATTTTTTAGGTGATAATGCATGTATTTCCTATTGTTTCACATCACCGGGGATTTCAAATCTGGTTGCCTTTCTCTGTGATCAGAGGATGGACCTTGGCAGATAAGATAGAAAAAATTCATGATGCTAATGTCATAAAGAACTAAGTTTTCAGGAGACAAAAAACAGATTTGAACACAAAACAAGATAGGTATATAAAACCTTTTTTTAAAAAGATTTTTATTTATTCATTTGACAGAGAGAGAGAGAGAGACAGATCACAAGTAGGCAGAGAGAGAGGGGAAGCAGACTCCCCGCGGAGCAGAGAGCCCATCATGGGACTCCATCCCAGGACCCTGAGACCACAACCCGAGCTGAAGGTAGAGGCCCAACCCACTGAGACACCCAGGTGCCCCTAAAACCTTTTTAACCCTAAATTTGAATTGGAAAGGTCAGAATAAAATTGTAATATATCTTCTCCTTTAAAAAAAAAAAAAAGACATAAAAAAATTAAAAAAAAAGACATGTCCTAACTCTGTTTACAAAAAAGGCATATAAAAAATAACCAGCTTAGAAGCAATAAGCACCTGTAAGCCCATATTATCCTTTGTAAACATGATTTCTCACCAAAAAGTACCAAAACTTTTTTGGATAAATACATGGGTTGAATCTGGGGCAGGAAATATAGTAAATGAGCCTGGAATTTTCTTACCTTTCCTGAATGGTACCTTAAGATGTACAAAAAGTAGATGAACAAAAGTTCTTTATGGAAAAATTCTAATAAATTAAAAAGGAATAAAAGAATTAGTTTGTCACCATTTTGCAATTCCCCAATGGACTAATGGAAGTAGTCAAAGTACAAAGTCAGGTTCTTTTGTTTCATTTTGCCTATTTTACTAGTTATTCTAGAAGGGAAGGAGTATAATTTTGGGATCCTCCTTGTGCCAATCTTTAGGGTGATCTGTGCCTTTTTTTAATACCCTTCCATCTCAGGTACGAAGTGGTCAGGCACAAAGTAAACACCTTTCTTTCACCCTTTTTTTCTTCCTTCCTTCCTTTCTTTCCTTTGTGTGTGTGTGTTTAAAGGTTTATTTATTTGTTATTAGAGAGTTTGCATGCGGGGGGTGGGGGTAGGGTGGGAGGAGGGGAAGGGACAGAGGGAGAGGGAGAATCCCAAGCAGACTCCCGGCTGAGCACAGAAACTAATGGGGGCTGGATCCCTGTACCCTGAGATCATGACCCAAGTGGAAACCAAGGTTTGGACGCCTAACCAACAAAGTCACCCAGCCACCCCAAGGTAAACATTCTTCAGTGATTATAGAAAGGTAATAGTATCAGGTGCTTGTGAACCTTCATTTCAGTGGAGTCCCTCCTTCCTCAGAAACTCTTGCCAGGTTATTACTAACAACAAAGGAATTCCATTCCAGGAGGTCTTTACCCCCTGAGTCTTCTGTTGCTGAGATTTCATGAGGTTTCAATTCACGTGCAATTAATGACTAACCATCCCAACAGCTGGCCATGCTACCTGAAGGAGGTTTGTCCTACCCCCTCATTGGACTTTGATTCCTGATCTGCTAATTATTTTCCAGAAATTTATAGTGAAATTTATAGATGGCCAGCTCACTGTATTAGTTGAGTGTAAAAATGGGCAAATGATCAAGTAGTGTGCATATCAGACCAGTTAGCACAGTACTCACTAGGAAAAACTTAAAAGATTAGTCTCTCTTTGCCTACCCGTGGTGGATCTGAACCCCAGAGTCCCTTCCTGTGCCGTGGGGCATTTAAGCTAAAAGATGGAGGAGGAAGCACTCACCCTTCCTCTGTCATCAGGACTGGATGCCATTGCAGTATAGTGAGGCACCTCCTAGTTCCTGGTCTGATCCTGCCAAATCAGTTTTTCAGGTTAGGCGAATCACCAGCCCTCCCACCGTGATCAGAGGGCTGAGGTGCAAGCCTTATAGTTATACCTCTTTGAGGTGGCTTTCTGGTGGCAGGATTTTCCACAGATGTGTTCAGGATTGAGTTCTAGCCCTGACCCTGGCATCATTAAGATGAGGCGGGGGGAGGGGAGTGGTGCTATTTAAGCCTACTGGAATTGATCATCTGAAGCACAGGGCCAAAAAGATTTCCAGGGAGATTCACAGGAGGCCCACTAGTTTTCTGGAAAACTAGCCTGCAAAGGTCCAGTCTTATGCATCTTAATCCTTTCTCTCTCAGCATTTGGGTTGTTTCCAAGCTTTTGCTATTGGAAATAGTGCAGCAATAATAGCCTCGTACTCACCTTCTTTTCAAAATTTACCATCACATCTTTGAAATTGAGTCCTGGAAGTAGGGATTGTGGGTCAGAAGCCACATGCAAATTTTCTAGAAAGTACTTATTCCCTTCTCAGCGGTTGTACTAGTTCATCAGAATTTTTAAAAAGTTCTCTTAGTGATTCTTATAGGCAGTATTGAGAAACACTGATCTAGAAGAGATTCCCCCAAATTTCTTATATCATTTGAAAATTACTTGTGCTCTTCTATTTCTTGGTAAATCTCTAATTGGGCCTTCAGTTCAAAAAAATCCCTGCAACGCATTAGCACTACCATTATGGGCCCTTAAATCCTGGCTGAATTTCACAGTAATACCCTATATTCAGACCACAGTTTCACAAACATCTTCTCGTTCAGTCCTCACACTCTTTCAGTGACATAAAGGAAACTGATGTCATTATCTCCATGTTATAGTTTGGTGCATAGAAGGAAGCCAGATATCTATACCATAGAGGACAGTCTGGGGTCCATGGGTGGACTTTGGAGGAGGGCCTCTGAGCCCCTTAAATTATAGGTAGTATTAATGTGGGCAAATTGCAGTGGTAGTAATGGAGGGAGACTTGGCCCATAGTTTTTATCAGATTCTCAAAGGGATCTGTTGCCCCAACATACGGCTAAGTGAAAGAAACATGGGATTTGAAATCGGAAGAAAAATCCTCCTAGTATTTCTGGCTGTATGATTGGATTGGAGGGAGGGCTGACTGCTGCCCACAGCTCAGCCAAGCTAGTTGAATTGACAAGGCCGATCTGTCTTTCCCATGCAGGGTACTCTTACTTTACTTAAGGGTGGGAAGAGTAGGATCTAAAGGCAGGGTGACCAAGATAGAAAACAACTCAGGCACTCACTTCTTATTCTTCATGGTGTTTAAACATTTTGGATTTGAATGATTTGGGTGGGAAACATTCTTGTATTCCACCACTCCCTGGTGTTTCCTAAGGTCAAGAGTCAGCCCATCTTATGTGAGTTTCCCCCGCAGTTCCCTCTTCCTGGGGAACCTCCTTTCTCAGATTCTCTTATGGCTAACTCTCTCATCACTGAGGTCTCAGCTTCTGAAAGGTTTTCCCTGGTCCATCTGGATCAGCAGCATTCAAAGGACATACGATGGGAGTCACAAATATGAGTCACACATGTAATTTTACATTACATTAAAAACAAGTAAAAAGAACCAGGTGAAATTAATTTTAGTAACATATTTTATTTCATCCAGTATGTTTAAAATATCATGTCAACTTGTAATAAATATACAAATTATGATTGGGATAGTTTACATTCTTTTTTTTTTTTTTTTTTGCAGTAAGTCTTTAAGATCCAGAGTATATTTTATACATATGACATACCTCAATGTGGAGAAGTCATATTACAAATGCTTAAAAGACATGTGTAGGCTAGAAGCTATCTTAGGCAAAGTGTCTCCCACCTCCACTCAAGAGGACTGTTTTATTGGTTTCATAGTATTTCTTATATTTGAAAATTATCTTACTCATTTGTACTGTATCAGCTTGTTATTTTCCTCTTTGACTATGACCTCCAGGAAGGTAAGGATTTTATACATTCACTACTGTATTCCTTGTCATCAATACTCAATAAATACTTTTTAAATGGATAGAGGAGTAAATGCTTATTTGTTAAAGAGATAAATGAATGAATGAATCAGTGATTGAAATAAAATGGATGAAACTGCCTGGTTTCTAGAGGCATTTGAATACATGACCCCTGCCTTAGCCAATCACTTGACTTTTCTCAGGCTCTATAAAGTAGGGGTAATTTATCAACTTCATAAGATTGTAAGAATTAAATAATAGTGTGAAATTGTTTCATATACTATAAAGTCCTCTGTAAAGGGCAGTTGTTAAGTGACTTGCCTTTCATGACCTACTGAAACAGAATCTTTAGGGAAGGGGCCTGGCAAACTGGATTTTTAGCAAACACCTCAAATGATTCTTATTATCAAACAAGTTTGGGGAACACTAGTTATGACATGACTGCTTTATCAGGGTTATCCTTGATTCTCATTAAGATATAGGTATCCTGCTAAGCCTTTGGATCTTGTTCAGTGTTTCTGAATGCATAACTTTGGTGGTGAGCAGCCATGAGAAAGCTGATAAAAACTAAAGAGGCAGTATCACTCTGGTGGTCAGTGGAATGAGAGATATCACTGCCAGCTCTTTCTCTCTCACCTGAAGGCTTATGTCGGCTCTGGCATCCATTACCTGATCATGGTATATTTTTCAGACCAGAAACCAAAATCAAGACCAAAGACCTTGGGAAGGAGCAGCAGTCTCTCTTTCTCTTATAGAAGTGTTAGTCATCTGGGACACCTGGGTGGCTCAGTTGGTTAAGCAGCTGCCTTCGGCTCAGGTCATGATCCCAGCGTCCTGGGATCGAGTCCCACATCGGGCTCCTTGCTCATCAGGGAGCCTGCTTCTCCCTCTGCCTCTGCCTGCCATTCTGTCTGCCTGTGCTTGCTCTCTCTCCCTCTCTCTCTCTGACAAATAGGTGAAATCTTTAAAAAAAAAAAAAAAGAAGTGTTAGTCATCAAAAAGAGGGACCCTTGTGGTGGCCACCAAGAAGACACTCGCCACCTGATGACAGGCCCTCAAATAGAAATCAAGGTCCAAAGTAATAGCCTTGTGAGTTGTGCTAGTACTTTTGGGTTAGAGTATAGAAACATCATGATAGCCTGCAAATGGCTGTTAGGCAGCTACAATACATATAATATCTTTACTCTCTAAGATGAATTTTAAAAACATTTATTGTCCTCTTCTAATGTCTTTTGAATATTCCTTAATATTTAATGAATATTTATTATTTGAAAGTGTTCCCATGTCTCACCTAAAACATACAATCCTCAACTTATAATACCACCTTTTTATCTTTTTATTTATCCAGTTGGTGAATATCTAAAAGTCAACATACTGCATTGGCAAAGATACAGGAATTAGATACTCTCATAGATTGTTGATGGGAGTATAAATTGCTACAAAACCTTCACTGCCTTGTGGGGGAGTGTGCAACTCAACAATAGACATAAAATTTGATCTCCTTGGATCAAATAATTCTATTTCTACCCCACGTATGTGAATATACATGCACAATATCATATGTGCAAACATACAATTGAATGTTGTTTAGCCTTAAAAAATAAATTCTGATATATGCTACAACATGGACGTATTTTGTCTCAGTGAAATAGGTGAAATAAGCCACCAGCAGCTTATAAATAAAAGGCTAAATGAAATAACCCAGATACAACAGGACAAATATTCTATGCTCCCACTTATATGAGGTACCTAGTCTAGTCAAATAGATAAAGACAGAAAGCAGAATAGTGGTTACTGGGGCCTGGTGGGGAGCAACAAATGGGGAGTTATTGTCTAATGGGTGCAGAGTTTCAGTTTGGGATGATGAAACCGTCTGGAGATGGTTGGTGGTAATGGTTGTACAGTAATGCCAATGTACTTAATGACATTGAAGTGCATCCTTAAAATGTAAATTTGGTATTTATGTCTTATCGTAATAAAAATATATGTGCAAGTGATTCATTATAATATAGTATTGATAACAGTATTGTTGACAACAATTGGAAACAAACTAAATATCTGTGAGCAGAGGACTCCTACATAAAACTCCCGAGTATAGGGGCGCCTGGGTGGCTCAGTGGGTTAAGCCGCTGCCTTCGGCTCAGGTCATGATCCCAGGTCCTGGGTTCGAGCCCCACATCGGGCTTTCTGCTCAGCAGGGAGCCTGTTTCCTCCTCTCTCTCTGCCTGACTCTCTGCTTACTTGTGATTTCTCTCTGTCAAATAAATAAATAAAATCTTTAAAAAAAAACAAAAAACTCCCGAGTATATTCATACAATACAATACTAAGCAATCATTAAAAATTAACGTTAATACATTGTCATGTATACAGGTTAGTGTTTACTTTCCTCTCCAAAATCTCTGTTTGCCTTCTTTGTCCTGTTTTGTTCCCTGGAAGGCTACTGTTTCTACAGTGAATCGACTGGGCTCCCTTGCCCTCTGGCTTCCATTGGTAAGGTCGGGAGGCAACACCAAGAGGAGTTAGTTCCTTGGCTCTCTCTCCTGTAGGCCTCAGGTTGGCAGTGGCAGAGTCTGTCTCCTATTGGACAGAGTTCTGGCAATATTGCTTCCTATCCAAGCCTGGGTAGAGGTAGCTCTGGGGAACTTCACTGTGCTGTGTTGTACATGGAGATATTTTACTAAAGTCTGGGCTTAGTATTGACATACAATCAGTGATACTGATATGTTGTTAGTTCCCTGGAATACTGTACAGGGAGAGGCCCAAAGGATTAGGGAGAGAAAAATGTTTCCATTCATTATTTATGTGCAAATTGCTATGTCTCCCTAGAAGGTCTGAGGAGACTCATTTCCTAAGACATTAGAAAGTACATTATTAGTGAAAAGAGCACCAGCAGTTTTGGAAAGTCCTGGGGCAGCTGTTCTCTCTGGGTTGGAAGTGAGGGTAGGAGATGCTGCAATTGAGTTTCAATGGGAATAATGAAATTCTGGAGTAGTGGAGGCCAAGTGGCAACAAGGGGCAAGGAGTACATTATTATAATAAGCCATGAGGGTTTCTGAGTGGAAATTAGAGATTTTGATCTGTAGGGATCTGTGATGGTGGCTAATTGATCACAGAGTCCTTAGGAATGAAATAGATGGGCAGACTTCTAAGGTTTCTTGAACTAGTAGCTTGACCTGAAAAGCAGAAAAAAAATTCTAGGGAAGGTGGGCAGAAATCTGACCTGGTGTCCTGTTTGGTTTCCAGATCTAAGATAGTACAGGCTTGGAGCCCATTGATTGAAGAGGTAAGGAAGAGGTAAGACCTTTTGAGGAAGGATTCTGCAGTGTGGCCACAAACCTTCCTTGGAGAACCTGTGTTCAATTAACAGGGTGGCTATACAATAGAAAAACTTTATAGCCAGACCCCCCTGGAGTTACCAAATATGGTTCTAATATAATGCTAATTTCTGGAGACCCCCAAATGCCACTGTAGGTTCCTCTTTTGAGAAAGGACTTACAGAATTTGGGTAATAGATGAAGTCTTGTTCCAGGCCTACTGCAAAGTGGATCCTGGACCCATCTGTGCTCATTTCCCTTGTCCCAGATAGTAGTGATAACAGGTACACTCTGGAAATTGATGAACCCTCATACTGGCTCCCTGACCCATTAAGTGGCATTAGGTAGCAAGAGATCAAATAGAATCCCTTGGTACTGCCCTCATCTGACCTCCAACCCAAGGTAGTAAACAAAAAGCAATGCCATATCTCTGGGGGAATTATAGACATTAATGACTCTCTCAAAGACTTAACACAGAATGGGTAATTCCTAACATATCTCCATTTAACTCACCTGTTTGGACAATGCAAAATCCAGAGCAACTTGGAGAATGTAGATGGTTTCAAATTTATTTGGGAGTAGTGCCAAGCTCAACTAAGGATCTGGATATAGTATCTTAACTGGCACAAATTAGCACTTCTCCTCATTACCCTTTACTAGTATTCTCTTGTTGATTTATCATAGATTTTTTTGTTCATTGCTATCAGCAAAGATAACAAAGGCTATTTGCCTTCACCAAGCAGGGATATTAGTATCTTTATTGTTTTACTTAAGGGCTAAGTCAATAGTTAATTCTGTTTCTGTCACAACATAGGCTAGAGGGAACTGGATCATCTGGATATCTCACAGAATGTCACATTGTTCTGTATTAATAAAGTTATATTAACTGGACCCGGTGAGTGAGAAGTAGCCAGGACCCTATTTGCCACAGTAGAAGGCATGCATGCCAGAGGATGGGAAATAAACCTAGCAAGGAGCTAGGCCACAATGGGGGATGTTTCTATGGAAATCCAGGGGACTTGGGCATGTTTGGATAGCCCCCCTGAAGTGAGACAGAAGTTTCTTCACTTTGTGTCTTGTACCATGAAGCAAGAGGCACAATACTTGGTGGGGCTTTTCTGATTTTGGAGGCAACACATACTTTGGGCTTGATGCTCTGATCCACATGCTAGGTCAATTGTAGGTGATACCCAATGAAAAGACTCCATCAAGTCAAGGCAGTGATACAAAATGCTCTGCCATTTATGTCCTACAACCCAGAAGACCCAGTGATCTCTGTGATAGACAGAAATGCTCTGTGGAGGCCCTGGTAAGACCTAGTAAAAGAATTGCAACCCAGACTCCTAGGATTTCAGAATAATGTCATGTTCACCCCTTCTGACAACTATTCTGTCTTTGAAAAGCAACTCCTGGATTATTACTGGGTCCTGGTAATGACTGAATGAATGTCTGATTACGGCATACTAATCAACTCTGTCCCAAAGGACCCGTAATCAACTGGATGTTATCAGACCCACAAAATCATAAAATTAGACACATGCAGTAGCATTCCAGTGTTAAATGGGAATGGAATATCCAAGACCAAGCTGAGGAAGTCTGGCAGCTCAGATCAGGCAGCTCAGACTCCTGTGATGTCTGTGGCCAATGCATTGCTATATCTCATTCAATTTACACTACAGGCCATGGGGGGATTCCCTATAAACAGTTAGAGGTGGAAAAGGCACAGGTCTGCTTTACTTATGGATCTATTACTTATGGTATGCTGGTACCAGCAAAGGCAGATGGCCACTGCTTCTCAGCCTTACTTAGAGATGGCCCAGAGAGTGTGGTGAAGGGAAGTTTTCACAGTGGGTAGAACATCAGATGGATTGGTTGTCCACATCTGGTTGTCCACTTTGCATGAAAGGAGAGATAGCCTGATGTATGGGTCATTCCTAATTTATAGGCAGTAACTAATGCACTGATCTACTTATGGTGGAGAGAACAAGACTGGAAAGTTAAGGCCAAAGAAATGTGGTGGTGGGGTGAAATATGTAGATTGAATGGCCACAGAATGTGAAAATATTTTTGACCCATGTGAACCTTCACCAAAGGTCATGCATTGCAGAGTTTTTTAGTAATTTGAAAACAAGATGACCAGTCAGCCTTTCTCAACAAACTTCTTTGCTTTCTTAATAGGACATAGTACAATATGTCCTTGGGAGCAAGGATTTACCCTCACCTACGTGATCTGGTTGTCAATACAGTTTTTTTTTTTCGACTTATATTTAGTGCAATTTTATTTTTTTATTATGTTAAATTAGCCACTGTATAGTACATCATTAGTTTTTGATGTAGTGTTCAGTGATTCACTAGTTGCATATGACACCCAGTGCTCACTATTTGAATGTTCAACCTATCAACAGCAGAGACCAGGGCTGACCTCCCAATGTGGCACCATTCCCTGGAGGGATCAGCCAGACACCTCGTGGCAGGTTGACTACATGAGATCCCTTTTATCATGAAGGGGGGCAGTAATTTGTTCTTAAAAGATAAATACATATTCAAGTTGTAGATTTGCTTTCCCTTCTCACAATGCTGTTCCCAGAATTTGTTGACTGGAAGAAGGTTTTTATCATTTAGCCTGGTATTCCATTTGGCATTGACCCTGACCAGAGTCACATTTTATGGCAAAGATGTTGCAACAAAGGACTCATGTTCTCAGAATTTATTGGTCTTGCCACATGTCCTATCACTCAGAAGCAGCTAGCTTAAAAAAATGGTAGGAAGATCTTCTGAAAGCTGAAGTACTTTTCCAGAGAATGCAGTATATGCCTTCACATAGGGACCACTCTGTGGTTGTATCGGCCTTATAGTCAGGATCCAGGGGTCCAACAATCAAAGGCAGAGGTGGGAATGGCCTCTCATTATTCTTTATGCCTCACTTCCAGAAGTTTCCTTTCCTATCCCCATAACCTTGAATACAGTGATTTAGAGACCCAGGTTACCAAAGGAGGATTGCTTTTCCAGATAAGACAGTCAGACAATCTTGTTAAATTGGAAACTGAGACTTATTCTTTGGCTATTTTTGGCTCCTCCCCGCCCCACTTTTTTTGGATAAATAGTTCACTGAGTGAACCACAGACTGTTTTTTTACAAATAGAAAACAAAATACTATATAACAGTTTTACCCATTGCAGGAATAATTACTGCAATTTTCAAAACATCAGATGAATAGGTTGGATCAATTGTTACCAGAGTAATTTTCAACCAATACAAATTTTCATTTGAGGTCTAGGCTTGATTTTTATATAATACTGCTCACTTAAATTCTCTCTACCTATTTATTACCAAAATGGGGGCTCTTGGAAGTTGAGCCTGACTTTGTCTTGTTTTCAAAGAGACCTATAAAAAGGTGACTCTACTGGCTGGAGTGACAAATCTCAATTAATAACGAGAAAATGGGTCACTGCTACACAGTGGATGCAAGGTAGATTATATCTGAAACCCAGGAGATTCACCTCAGCAATCAATCAAGATAAAACCTCCAAGGACTAAAATACTTCAGGAATGAGGTTGAGACTATATCTTAATCTGTTTGAGCTCATCATCACTAGCCATCAGGGAGATTCAAATCAAAACACATTGAGATACAACCTTACACCAGTTAGAATGGCCAAAATCAACAAGACAGTAAACAACAAGTGCTGGACAGGATGTGGAGAAAGGGGAACCCTCTTCCACTGTTGGTGGGAATGCA
>NW_019154112.1:23646081-23774800 GCF_002288905.1 Enhydra lutris kenyoni | reverse complement strand
GATGCCCTTCAATGGATGAATGGATAAAGAAGATGTGGTCCATATACGGAGTATGATGCCTCCATCAGGAAGGATGAATACCCAACTTTTGTATCAACATGGATGGGACTGGAAGAGATTATGCTCAATGAAATAAGTCAAGCAGAGAGAGTCAATTTTCATAGGGTTTCGCTTATTTGTGGAGCATAAGGAATAACATGGAGGACATGCGGAGATGGAGAGGAAAAGGGAGTTGGGGAAAATTGGAGGGAGAGATGAACCATGAGAGATTGTGGACTCTGAGGAACTAACTGAAGGTTTTGGAAGGGAGAGGGGTGGGAGGGTGGGTAAGCCTGGTGGTGGGTATTGTGGAGGGCACGTATTATATGGAGCAACTGGGTGTGGTGCATAAATAATGAATTCTGGAACACTGAAAAGAAAAATAAATAAATAAAAATTAAAAAAAAAAGCACAAAATACCATAAACTAGGTGGCTTATAAACAACAAACATTGATGTCTCACAGTTCTGGAGGCCAGCAGATCTGGTGTCTGGTAAGAGCCCACTTTCTGATTGATGCATGGTGTCTGCTTTAAGCGTCCTTACATTATGGAAGGGATGAGAAATCTCTCTCCAGGGCTTCATTTGCTTGGTTACGATTCCATATGTGAGAGCCTAATCACTACCTAAAGACTCTACCTCTTAATAATAATACCTTGGAAGTTATAATTTCAACATAAGAATTTTGTGGGGATAGGGGAGAGAAACACAAACATTTAGTCCAAAACACCCTGTGGGATAAAGAAACCCATTCACTTGAAGTCCTGGTAGAAGGTCAGGGGAATGAGTAGTAGAAGAAAGAAGCTATGATTCTCAAATTATGCTTTTAACTGGTTAGAAACAATAGAAGGAATGTAACAGCTGTGTTTTCCGTTGTCTCCCCCACTAATTTTTAATTATATTTTAAGTAAAATTCAACTCCCGTAACATAAAATTCACTATTTTAAAGTGTACAACTCAATAATTTTTAGTATATTCATTTTTTGTGCAACTATCACCACTAATTCCAGAAGATTTTGGTTATCTCATAATAGAAATCCCAATAGAAATCGTAATTTCCCCTTAGCCTTCCTTTCTCTCATCCACTGGCAATCACTAATGTTTTTGTCTCTACGAATTTGCCTATTCTGGACATTTCATATACATTGACTCATACAATATGTGGCTTTTGTATCTGCCTTACTTTACTTAGAATAATGTTTTCAAGGTTCATCCATATTATAATGTCGTGGCTGGCGCAAGAAATCGACCAGGAACGTGAGGGTAAGAGGATGAAGAAAAGAACTCGAGAAGCAGAGAGATGGGGGCAGGAGGAGCAATCCTCCTCAGTACTCCTCCTGCCCCCATCTCTCTGCTTCTTGAGTTCTTTTCTTCATCCTCTTACCCTCACGTCCCTGGTCGATTTGTCGCGCCGGCCGCGACATTATAACATGTATCAGTACTTCATTCCTTTTTGTGGCTGAATATTCCATTGTATGGATATACCACATTTTGCTTATTAGTTCATCAGTTGATGGAAATTAGGATTGTTTCCACCTTTTGGCTATTATGAATAATGCTGCTGTGAACATTCATGTATATATTTTTGTGTGGATATATGTCTTCTTTTGCTTATATATCTAGGGGAGAAATAGCTGGGATAGAGTAACTCTGTGTTTAAATTTTTGATGAACTTCCAAACTGTTTTCCACAGTGCTATGCAATTTTGCATTTCTACCAGCAATGTATGAGGGTTCAATTTCCTCCACATACTTTTCAGTATTTGTTGTTGTTGTTTTTATCATAGCTAACTCAGTGCCATCTCAGTGGGACTGAGTGACTAATGATGTTGAGCATAATTTCTCTAGTGACTAATGATGTTGAGCATAATTTTATGTGCTTATTGACCATTTGTATGTCTTCTTGGAGAACTGTCTATTCAAACCCTTTGCCCACTTTTTAATGGAGTTAATTGTCTTTTTACTGTTGCATCACTAGAGCTCTTTATGGATGCTAGATAGACACTTATCAGACACATGATTTGCAAATTTTGCCTTCAATTCCATGTGTTGTCTTTCCACTTGCTTGGTGTCATTTGACCCATGAAAATTTTGATGAAGTTCAGTTTATCTATTTTTTCTTTTGTTGCTTATGCTTTTGGTATACTTCTAAGAAACTGTTGCCTACTCCAAAGTCACAGAGATTTATGCCAGTGTTTCCTTTCAAGAGTTTTATAGTTTCAGCTCTTATGTTTAGGTCTTTGTTCCATTTTGAGTTAGTTTTCACCTATGGGGGATGTAAGAAGCCAAATTCATTTTTTTTCATGTGGTTATCTAGTTGTCCCAGGACTGTAACTTGAAAAGGCAATTCTTCCCCTATCAAAGGTCTTGGCACCTTTGTTGAAAATCAGTTGAATATAAATGTATGGGTTTTTTCTGGGCCCTCAGTGTATTCCATTCTATGTATCAATCCTTGTGCTAGTAGCAGTGTCTTGATTATTGTTGCTTTGTAGTAAGTTCTACAATCTGGAAATGTGAGCCTTTCAACTTTGCTCTTCATTCTGTGTGTGTGTGTATGAGAATGTATGGGTGTGTGAGCATGTGTGGGTGTTTTCCCTCCTTGGGGTCCTTTTCATTTCCTTATGAATTTTAGGATCAGTGTGTCCATTTCCACAATGAAGACAACTGAAATTTTGATAGGGATTTCACTGAATTTGTAGAACACGCTGATAATTTAAGTGAAGAGCAATGTAGTGACTAAAGTTTAATGATTTTGAAATATGACAGAATGATATTCCCCTACGATGGTATGGTAGCTGGTGGGACTTATGTTCCCTGTTTTGAGGACACATTTCTCATCTAGACAAAGGACAAAGTAGGTGCTGAGAAGTAATATGAGTGGACAATGCAGGATATTTTCTTTAGATAAACTTTCTACCTTTTTCCATATTGCTCTGGGCTCTAGGAGGCCGACATATATGCATTGTATCAACCAGACTCTCTTGCTCTCTGGCTTTTGGTTGGATTCAGCCAAAGGGAATTGAAGAATTGAAGAATGGTAAGAAGCCAATTCCTTGGGCTTCCTCCCTGATAAGGTACATGTTAGCAGTGGCTATGTTTTCTTCTGTTGGGTGACCCTGTCATAGAGCAACAGATTTTTCTGGGTTCTGATAATCAGTCTACTTACAGTTTCAGGCCTGAGGGTACTAGTGGCTTCTCTTCCCTTATTGGTTTCTCCTAACCCTGCAAAAATCATCATAAATAGTCCTGGTATTTTTGTAAATAGTCTTGCTATTTTTCTCTTGATCACCTGTTTATAGTGTATTATCTGTTTATAGTGTGTCATCTTCCCATCCCTGACAATACATAATGGAAAGAGCTACAAGATATATTAAGTCAAAGAAGCAAAATACAGAGCTATGTAATAATTTATTTATTTATTTTTGTAAAAGTAGGGGTAGGGAGAATGTATCTATATATTTTCTTAGATACTATACAGTTGACCCTTGAACAACAGAGGTTTGAACTGTATAGGTCTATTTATATGTGGATTTTGTTGGAAAAATACAGTATAGTGCTATAAATAAATTTTCTCTTAGTATTTAAAAAAATTTATTCAGAGAGTGAGTGAGAGAGTGCATGCTTGTGATCAGGTGGGAGTGGCAGAGGGAGAGGGAGATAGAATGTGAAGCAGACTCAATGTCGAGTGTGGAGTGCCACTTGGGGCTTGATCCCGCGACCCTGAGGTCATGAACTGAGCCAAAATCAAGAGTTGGATGCTCAACTGACTGAACCACCCAGGTGTCCCCTTATGATTTTCTCAATTACACTTTTTCTCTAGCTTATTTTATTGTAAGAATATAGTATATAATACATATAACATACAGAATATGTGTTAATCAACTGTTTATGTTATTGGTAAGGCTTCTAGTCAAGAGTAGATTATTTGTAGTCAAATTTTTGGAAAGTCAGAAAAGTTATATAGATTTTCAGTTTTATGGGGGAGGGGCCCTAACGCCCAGGATGTTCAAGGGTGAGCTGCACTACTTAGGAATTAGGTTTAGCTTCAAGAGATAATTCCCAAAAAGAACAATGATTTAAACAAAAACAAAAACAAAAAGATTCTTCTCTCTGTAAATGTCTGGGTGAAGGTATTCCAGACCTGAGATGACTCAGGCATCTGGGTTGCATGGCATACCCAGGGAGCCAGTTTCCTCCTAGCTCACAAGCCCCTTATCTTTAGGAAATGGCCTTTTCCGTAGTCCATCGATGCATCCACTTTCCAGGCAGAAAAATGGAGAATAAGAGGAAGCAGCAGCAAAGGGCCTACACAAAGGAAGTTTCCTGGAAACTGCCACATAGCCCTTCCTTTTATACGCCTTCTAGTCACACCTAGCTATAAAGGAGCCTGGGAAATATGGTTTTTATTCCTGGTAGCCATATGCCCAAATTCAAATTTCAATGCTATTTAAGAAGAGGAGAATTGATATTGGAAGTATTTAGCAGTCTTTGCCACGTATGTGTATTTAAAGTAACTCAGGAAGAATATCTAGAAACTAAAAGCTGTGATTCCTAGGGAGAGGATTGGCAAGTGAGAATAGGGCCAATGAAGGGTAACAGTGGTAGGAAGAGTTTTCATTATGTCTCTTGTTACATATTTTGATTTGTGAAACATGTATATGTATCTTCTACTTACAAACTCAAATAGATTAACTGAAATTTCCTCTCTAAAGGAATTTTAGATAAGTAAATAAAAGAAGAATAATTAAAAAATAAAAAATGTTTTAGCCAGTGTCAACTTTGGTGAGAATAAAGAAATCACAGAGTCCAGTGGACAAATGACCCCAGCAATAAAATGACCTACTTGAAAGTGGATGCATTAGTTTTCTTTTGCTGTGTAACAAATAAAATAAATTTAACAGCTCAAAATCAAAAATTTGTTACTTCACCATTTCTGTGTGTCAGAAGTCTGACATGTTTTTACTGGGTTTTCTGTTCAGGGTTTCATAAGTCTGCATCAAGATATTGGATGGCTCTATCATCATCAGGAGGTTCAGCTGGGGAAATAACCACTTCAAGTTTATTTAGATTTATTTCCTTGGTTGTTAGCTCTCAGCTCCTAGCCAAATGTCTTCTTCCATCTCTACAACATACCTTTGTCAAATATTGATCATGCTGCTTTGTCTATTTGGCCAGTCAGAGAAAACTCTCTGCTCTTAGATGGCTCATGTGATGAGGTTAGGCACACCCAAATAGTTTTTCTTTCTTAAAGGTTACTGTGCTAATGTAGACCAATGAAATGGAATAGTGAGCCCAGAAATAAATCCTCATATATGTGGTCACACGATTTTCCCTAAGACCACTCAATAGGACGAAGACAGTATCTCCAATAAATGATGTTAGGAAAACTGTATACCCACATGCAAAAGGATGAAATTGGACCCTTATCTTCTGCATATACAAAAATTAACTCAAGATGGATTAAAGGTCTATTTTTCTTTTTAAAAATTTTTATTTATTTTTTAATTTCTTTTCAGTGTTACAGAATTGTTTACGCATCATACCCAGTGTTCCATTCAATATGTGCCCTCCTTAATACCCACCACCAAGCTCTCCCAAACTCCCACCCCCGCCCCTCCAAAACCCTCAGTTTGTTTCTCAAAGTCCAAAGTCTCTCATGGTTCATCTTCTCCTCCAATTTCCCCCAACTCCCTTCTCTCCATCTCTCCATGTCCTCTATGTTATTCCTTATGCTACACAAATAAGTGAAACCATATGATAATTGACTCTCTCTGCTTGATTAAAGGTCTAAATGTAAGACCCCAAATTATAGAACTAGCAGAAAAAAGGAAAAACTTTGAGATTGGATTTGGGAATGATTTCTTAGATATGACACAAAATGTACAGGCAACAAAAGCAAAAAAAAAAAAAAAAAATATATATATATATATATATATATATATATATATATAGTACCATACTAAGCTTAAAAACTTCTGTGTCAAACGAAAAAATCAGCAGTGAAAAACAATGTATGGCAATGGAGAAAATATTTGCAAATCAAATATCTGGTAAAGAGTTAATAGCCAGAGTAAAGAACTCCTACAACTAAACAGCAAAAACAAATAACCTAATTCAACAATGAGTAAAGAACTTGAATAGACATTTCTCCCAAGATGATATAAGGGGCCAACAAGCATATCTAAAGATGCTCAACATCAGTAATCATTAGAGAAAAGCAAATAAAACCACAATGAAATATCATCTCACACCTGTAAAAACAGAAAACAATAGAAAATAAAAAAGAGAAAATAACAAATGTCGGCGAGGATGTTGAAACCATTGTGCACTGTTGGTGGGAATTCCTATCTGGATTTTTAATTCCCAGTTATAAGCTTTGGAGGTTCTGGATTCTGTTTAAGAGAAACAGGATTTCCTTCTTTTATAATATTTAATGATGTCTGTCTGAGTATACCTCTGTTGGTGGAGATTTATTTTTTAGAGTGAAATGGCTGCTCATTCATGGTGTGTCCTTCATGTTAGATTGACCTGCTTGTGGCAACTCTGGGTTGGTTTGCCTGAGATGATCATCAAAACTTGTCTGGGAAAACTTATTTTTAGTAAAGAAATATTTTCTTGAGAGTTTATGGTTTGAACACGCATAGGAAATAGGAAGAGAGGTTAAAGACTTGAAAGTATTATTTTCATCACTTTTAACTTTTTCCAGATCTCGAGTATTAAACAATAATCATGGAAAATCTGAGTTTGAATAATTCAGTACCTAAGAAAATATTCTTAATGGTTAGAAGCTTGAATTGTGAATTTGGTATTTACACAAATGATACACAAATGAAGGCAGAATGGCTGGTTTGCCAAGAGAACTTGATGTAGTGCAGGTTGGAGTACATAAAACATTTTAGCTATAAGAAAGGTAGATGATAAATGAAGCAGTTAAAAATATATAGCATCTAGCATTCTAAAACAAAGGAAAAACAATCTTTTGTATGTGTGTTTTTCAATATATAACTTGTATGCAGAGAGAGGCAGAGAGACAGAAGATCCCTCTAACACTTCTTCCTCTTAAATTAGTCAGAACATGAACCTTAAGGAGAATGCAATCTGCCCCCAGTTTTTCCCATCTCAACTTCTCTCTCCTTAGTGTCTTCATTTTTAGAAGCCAAATGATTGACATTATTCTTGTGGGAAGGAAGTTTAGTGAATCCCCTTTAATGATTTGGATCATTAACCTGTTAGATGACCCTGAATTTTACTCAGCTTAATGTTCCCAAAATATCACAAGGAGTCTGAAGGGCTATTTTTCTCAGCAAATCAAAGTCCAAAGAGACTGTATCTTGGCAGTCTGCCTGCTCAGCTAGTGAGCACTAGAAAATACCTGAGCTAGAAAGTTGAGGTAATGCCTCTTTTCCAGACAAGATGCTTTCAATTTTTTAGGAACACTTGGCAATTTGTTGGCTGAGAGTGTAACCTAGTTTCAAAGCTATTCTTGCCAAAGAACCACTTTAATGTTTCCAAGCAGTACATTGATTGGGCTTGTCAATGAAACCCAGTCCCATTTCAGACCAGCCTTTCACACTGAGATTGGAAGTACTACTAATGACCTGTCTTAACTGGTCACAGTCTTGGAAGCTGCAGATTTGAGTTTCTCCTGGCAGAATTGGTCTGCCTACATAATAAGCAGCCAGCCTGTATGGTCTGTGGATATGGACATTACAGGATAAATTCTCTTCTACTCTGAACCCATCTTGGATAATATCATCTCTCCTTTGGCTTAATCTGAGGGTTCTCTGAGCAACCTCCAGACTCCAGGGACACTGTCTACACTGATACGCCCCTTAATGTTTTCTTTCTTTCCTTAGCCAAGGCTATTCTATAAGAAAGCAATGAGTCATTCAGATCCGCCTGGAAATTTTTCTAAAAACTGTTCTCTCCCAAGAATCACTTGAACCTGTTATCTTATTTCCTTGATTTCTATCTTATTACTTTTGTATTTAGATGTTTTCCCCCTCTCTCCCAGGTCTTTTCTGTTTTTGTTTGTTTTAGCTGATAGTCTATCAGGTTTTGGGATTCAACTTCTTCCTGAGGTTGTGTTGGGTAGCCTGGGATGCAGAGCACCCAGGTGTGGGCTGGTCTGGGAGGGAGACCAGACAGTTGTGGGGTTTGTTTCTGGTAATTTATTTCTGGAGGCCGCACTTACATTCTGTCCCCACTTATAGCTGTGTTGAAAGCAATGCTCTATGGCATTCCTACGCTTTTTGGATTATCTGTTCAAGGATGGTTGAAGAATAAATGACCTTGGAAGCTAGAGATAATAAAGCCTAGAAATCTCAACCTCCCCAGGCACATTCCAGGATAGTAAAATCTTCCTCCTCTCTCTGGGAAGACTTGTTTACATTCCAGAGGAAAGATAACTCCTCTCTCTCTGGAGAAGAGAATGGGCAGGTCACTGGCAGTTCCAAATAAATTAGGTTTTCCTAATTTGGGGGTTCCTCTCTTATGAGGTACCCCAGTGTCTGCCCAGGTAACATTGGGCCCATACCGCATCACCCTGTGGGATGAGGCTTTGGGAACCCATACGAGATACGGCCTTGACAGCTGATTTTGCTGTGATTAATCAATGGTCTTTGTCTTTGATCTAAAGAGTGTGTGTTCTGTCAGTATTACAGTATGTGTATAAAACTCTAGGTTGCAGTCTTACTTGTTAGCTTTCAAGTAGGGCAAAATCTTCAACCCTTCAATTTCTGACTTGCTAGTCTTTTAGTATTCACATGAGATTCCAAATTCTGGAATAGAAGAACGCAGTGAATGAAATCTCAAATTCTGGAATAGAATACATTTCAGGCCTCAGTGGAGATTTTTAAGCTATGCATGTTGACACGAAGAAGACCTAGCTATAATTGAACCACTAGAACTCTGGAACGTTCTTATTATTCTACATGATAAGATCTAAGCTGTTTATGTTTCTCATTTTCTGTGATAAGAAATAGCTTTTATGGGAACTAACATCCCAGAAATAAATATGCTGGATGAAAACAGTAAGAAGAGATTTTCATACAAAGTATGGGGGAAAACAGTTTATTTGGTTATAGAAATAGGTTAAGCACAATACTGCAGTTTTGGAGATACTATTCAGGGGATTAGGTGAAGCTGAATTTAGTCCGTTGGGAAAAAGGAAGTAGAATAGAAACAAGCAATAAGTTAATGTGAAAATATGACTAATTAATTAAAATATAGTACACAAACTTTGGAAATATTGTTTTCCTTGGAATAAAAGAATATCAAAGTTTCTGGAAAGTGACCATTTCCCTTCCTCATAGAAATGTATTTTACACCATTGAATGAGGTTTGGGGAGTTGAATTAGGGATGATAAAAAAAAAAAAACAGGCTTCCTCCTACCTTCTTAAGAATTTATATGTCTTTTGTCATTTACCTTCTTTGCAAAGTGAGAGCTTTCATTTTGCCTTAAGGTTTTGCATTTTGCTCCAAAGTGAGCAACATGATATTTATTCATGACACATAATTTTTAAAGCAATCTGTCTACTTGCATTTGTTGCTACATTCAAGGAGAACAAAGGCATACTTAGTAGGTTGTAGGATCAGTAGCTCAGAGCTACAAAAAGGGGTGTTTTAAATCAATACAACCCACCATTGTGTTGAGATATTTTTGGTGTGGTCATGAGAAGTCTTTTGCATGCAAAATAGATACTGCACATAATGTTTAGAGGTGACTATTACCTTAAAGACTATGCAAAGGAGCCAAATATCTATGGTTTTGCAAAGTTCCACAGCAAAATAGCAGTGTGGCCAAGAAGGGAAGGGCGTGTGTTTCCTATACTGCCTAGCATTCCTGCATTTGATCTGTTCCCACTAACAATTAGGTGAAACACTCAGGTGAATATTAGCACTTACCTCTGAAGAGTTTATAGACGAGTTTAAGAATTAATGTTGCTTTGACTGTTTTCTCTACTTGACATCAGGATGGTATCTCATGGCTAGGAGCTTGGGCTTTCATGTTATTTTAAACTGGGACTTGAATCTTGGCTTTACCACATATTAGCTCATGACCTCAGATGAGTTATTTTATTTCTCTAAGTCTGTGTTCTTGTCTGAAAAGGGTACATTAAAAGAATCTTATTTATAAAGAGAAAATGAGATGGTATATGTGAAGCATCTAATACAGAACTTGGCATGCAGCAGGCATGTGATGAGTGATATTACAATGATCATGTGCATAGCCCTGGGCTAGGAGCACCCTTCATATTCAACCTGCTTTAGAGGTATTCCTAACATGTGTTCTCTTTTCTTATGCTGTCAGCTCATTGTGCCTCACTTTGTGCTTCTCACCACCCTCAGAGACCTACTTTATGTTCAATCCTGTCTTCTTGACATTACACTGATTTTCTCTTTCCTCTGAAAAGCAAATATTCCTCCTTCATGAAGTCTCCCCAGATTTCTGTAGTTTCCAAGGATCCCTCCCTTTTCAGAACTACTGAATTGTCTATTGCATCCATAAGTCATTTAATTAATTGTTATGTGCCATCATATACGTTTGTTCAGTTTCCCCAGATAGTAGATAAGCTTCTGTAAGATTCCAGTCCTTTGTTGGACTGTCATAGCAGAGTGCTGACGCTATCCAAGGAATTTGATAAATAATTAATAGGTGAGTTGACAGATTGTGCCAACAATGACACAAGCCAAGTTCAAGAACAATTCATGATTACAAAGATCCATAATTTCTAAGCCAAAATCAAGACGTGTGATTTGGCAAGTACATTATAATTTAGGGGAAAGTAGAGCAGACAATTTGAAATTGGGACTGTCCCAGAAAACGCAGGAGTTCTCATCACGATTCAGCTAGGGAATACACATCAAAGTAGGAGAATATCTTTCTCAGTGATTCTTCTTGGAATGCAAAGAGTTTTTAAAACTCTAGTTTATAAATCCTTTGTGGCCAGTGAAAACCAGATGACTTCTAGTGCTGTTTCTTCTTCTTCTTCTTCTTTTTTCACTTTTCTTCTCCTCCTCCTCCTTATTCTTGCTTTTAACAAATTAAATGTTTGTGAAACAATTGAGTATATGTTGATTGCTGGAAAGGCTCATACTATTTTCAATCCATAGGAAATTTTTATAGACATTCTACAGTGAATCCTTTTGCCAAGAGATGGGTGTATCAGTTGTGCAATGTAATATAAAAAATTATACCAACATTAAGCCAGCTTGAAACAATAACATTTATTATCTGGAAGTTCCTATGAGTCAGGAATCTGGTGCTGCTTATCTGCGTCTTGGGGTTTAGGGTTTCTCATGAGGCTGCCATCAAGGTGTCAGCAGAGCCGAAGTCATTTCCAGGTTCAGTTGGAGGTAGATCCATTTCCAAGTTCACACACATGGCTGTTCCTTGCTCATGGGTCTCTCCATAGGACAACTTAAGACATGGCCTCTTGCTTTACCCAAAGCAAGCAAGTGACTTAATCTCAGAAGTCACTTCCATTGTTTTTGTTTTTGATATTCTATTAGAGGTGACTCACTAAATGCAGCTGCAGCTTCAAGGGTAGGGATTATACAAGGATGTGGATAGCAGGAAATGTGGCTCATTGGCAGCTATCCCAGGGGACAGAGGACAAAGGTAAAGAATTGCTTTGGTTAATCTGGATTTTTGCATTCAAGATTATGTGAAATAGCTTAATGATGAGTGGAGTTGAGAATTTACTAACTTATGTCTCATCCTTAAGAAAATCCCCCTATTTTTATCACACTTCTGGAATAGTGATAATCCTGAACTACTTTCCCATGAGGAGCTCAATTTTATCATCCTGGATGTTGATCTGGATAGAATTTCTCAGTGCTCTTATGAATACTTTCACTTTTCATTGCCACAGAAACTTTAATGAGCAAGCGAGTTTTATTACTTCCTTGGTCTATGTAGACCAATATCACATTATGCAAATAGCAGTGGGGCAAGGGAGAAGCAATAACTGAAACCCACAGTGTGATATAGGTTCAGATTGCCAAAGAGAAGTGGATAATCTAATTAGAAATTTACTTGTAAGAGAACTAGTGAAGTCAAATAGTAAGATTAGGAATTCCGTTGTCAGAGCAGAGCAAACCGCAAACCACAGTCAAGCCAAAATCTAAATAAGTAATCAACTACAAGCATTCTAACTTAAAAAGAAAATCTTTGCATTGGTTATCCCTTTTTTTTTTTTTTAAAGATTTTATTTATTTATTTGAGAGAAAGACAGTGAGAGAGAGCATGAGCGAGAAGGTCAGAGGGAGAAGCAGACTCCCCATGGAGCTGGGAGCCCGCTACGGGACTCGATCCTGCGACTCCGGAATCATGACCTGAGCTGAAGGCAGTCGTCCAACCAACTGAGCCACCCAGGTGCCCCCATTGGTTATCCTTTTATTCAGTGCTTGAAACTGTAAGTGCCAGTGTCAGGGTTGCCTAGTATTTGCCTGATAGAAATCTCTAAGCTGGGTATTATCTAGAAGAAGGGAAAATCTAGGAGTCCTCCTAGGGGCCATGTCCTTCCCATTGTGTTAATCAGAATTTCTTTTTTTTTTTTTTTTTTTTTTTAAAGATTTTATTTATTTATTTGACAGACAGAGATCACAAGAAGGCAGAGAGGCAGGCAGAGAGAGAGGAGGAAGCAGGCTCTCTGCTGAGCAGAGAGCCCGATGCGGAGCTCGATCCCAGGACCCTGGGATCATGACCTGAGCCGAAGGCAGAGGCCCCAACCCATTGAGCCACCCAGGCGCCCCATAATCAGAATTTCTTAACTATGACTAATGTGTGCAAAATATTACTAGGTTGTGAAAGAGATGTGGATATCTTGAGCATCCAGGTGTGACTTAAAAAAAAAATATATATATATATATACACACATGTACTGTGTTTTAAATGTTAATGTTGTCAGCATTTCTCTGTTGTGGTACATGTGTCTTTATTTGGAGAGACCCCCTCCCCCCCCCCCCCCCCAAATCTAAGTCTCTGGTCTTTGTGAATGTGAGATCCATGATCAGTGGGCCTTCTGGTCAACTACCCTCTCCTCTCCCCAGCCATACCTTGTGATTATTCAAAAGGAAGGAACCATTTAAAAAGTACCGGTTTTGTAAAATGATTCATGCCTAACACAAGAAATTAAGTATTATGGAAAAGTTAGAGGAAAAAAAGCAAAATAAAACATAAAAAAATACCCCAAGCAAAACACTATCAACTACCCAGAAATAATTATCTTTAATACTTGGCAGACATCCTCTTAGTCATCTCTTTGTATATCTATTATGTATATAGATATAATTAATGAAAATAGGATCTAAATGCTTTTCAAAAGTAAAAGGTATTAAATTTATCTTTACTTGAATTCAGCAGGAGAAAAGCAAATGAAATTGGCAGAATTGCTCAACCTCATATAAATAATAATTTGTTCATATAAACACTTTTATTTATTAAAAGATAATTCTAAAATTTTTTAAGGAAGATGTGGTCCATATACACTATGGAGTATTATGCCTCCATCAGAAAAGATGAATACCCAACTTTTGTATCAACATGGACGGGACTGGAGGAGATTATGCTGAGTGAAATAAGTCAAGCAGAGAGAGTCAATTCTCATATGGTTTCACTTATTTGTGGAGCATAAGAAATAACATGGAGGACTTGGGGAGATAGAGAGGAGAAGGGAGTTGAGGGAAATTGGAGGGGGAGATGAACCATGAGAGACTATGGGCTCTGAAAAACAATCTGAGGGTTTTGAAGGGGTGGGTGGTGGGAATTTGGGTGAGCCTGGTGGTGGGTATTATGGAGGGCACGTATTGCATGGAGCACTGGGTGTGGTGCATAAACAATGAATGCTGGTACACTGAGAAGAAATTTTAAAAAATTAAAAAGTTAAAAAATATTTTTCTTTCACTTAAAAAACACCAAAATGCTTCCATTTATTTAAAAATTTTTTATTTTTATTTTTTTATACTTTTTTTTTTTTTAAAGATTTTATTTATTTATTTGACAGAGAGAAATCACAAGCAGGCAGAGAGGCAGGCAGAGAGAGAGGAGGAAGCAGGCTCCCCGCTGAGCAGAAAGCCCGATGTGGGGCTTGAACCCAGGACCTGGGCTCATGACCTGAGCCGAAGGCAGCGGCTTAACCCACTGAGCCACCCAGGCGCCCCTAAAAATTTTTTAAAGATTTTATTTATTTATTTATTTGAGATGGAGGTAGAGTGAGAGAGCATGAGTTGGGGATAGAGGGAGAAGGAGAAGCAGTCTCCTCCCTGAGCAGGGAGCCCAACACGGGACTTAATCCCAGGGCCCTGGGATCATGATCTGAGCTGAAAGCAGACACTCGACCAATGGAGCCATCCAGCCATTCCCAAAATGCTTCCATTTAAACAACATCTATGAAATTTGTGCTGTGAAGATGAGAAACTTGACATTTTTCCAACGTCATCCCTTCAAGACCATAGTTCTTTAATCCTATTATTATTTTTACATTATCAAGATTCATGCATTTGTTTTTTCCTATAACTATAATTCTCACAGTGTTGTTTTTCTTTAATTATCCACCATTCATTGGCCATAGAACCTCCATTTCTAGGTTCTTTATTTTCACTTACTTGTTGGTTTGCTGGATTTTGTAGTTGGATGACTTTTTCAGAGAACTCCTGAGTACTAATTCATGTACTGTTACTTACTTGAGAAAGTCCGTTTCTTTCCTCTAGGTATAAAGGACATAACTGTTGGGCCCCAAATTACCTTCCTTTCTTAGAACTTTATAGAACTCCACTGTCTCCTTGCATTAAATGTTGCTGCAGAGAAGTCTGAGGTTAGTCTGATTCTGTACTTCCCACTCGACCCTCACATTTGTAGGAGATTTTCTTTTTCTGTATGGAAGTCTTTAAGGTTTTTAGTTTAGTTCATGATATGTCTATGCATTAAATATTCCTTATCAGAATTTCCTGGGAAAAGTTTTCTAATGGTTTCAGTCCTTATTTTTTGTTATTAAATCTTTCAAATCTTTTTATTTTGCTACTTGCCTCTTTTCTTTAGGAATGCCAATTGCTTTTTTGTTTGTTTGTTTTTATTTTTTTTCAGTGTTCCAAAATTCATTGTTTATGTACCACACCCAGTGCTCCATGCAATATGTGCCCTGCTAATACCCACCACCAGGCTCACCCAACCCGCCCCCTCCCCTCCAAAACCCTCAGTTTGTTTCTCCGAGTCCACAGTCTAATTTTCTGCCCCTTTCCTTTTCTCCTTTTTCTGAGACCCCTATTACCTATAATGTGAATGTTTATGTGCTTGATGTTACCTAAAAAGTTATGCTCATTTTTTAAGTTGTTGTTGTAGTTCTTCTTCTTTTAAAATTTTGCTGTTTAGCCTGAGTTATTTCTATATTCTGTCTTCCAATTCACTGATTCATTCTTTGGCATCATTTAATCTATCATTTCCTCTGGTGTATTTTCCACTTTAGTTACTGCATTTTTCAACTCTGATTTGTTCTTTTTATATTTATTATCTTTTTGTTGAAGGTCTTGCTGAGTTCTTTCACTCTTCTATCTAGTCCAGTGAACATCTTTATCATCGTCACTTTTTTTTTTTAAGATTTTATTTATTTGACACAGAGAGAGAGAGGTCACAAGTAGGCAGAGAGGCAGAGAGAGAGGAAGGGAAGCAGGCTCCCTGCCAAGCAGAGAGCCCGATGCGGGCTTTGATCCCAGGACTCTGAGATCATGACCTGAGCTGAAAGCAGAGGCTTAACCCACTGAGTCACCCAGCCGCCCTATCATCATTACTTTAAACTCTTTATTAGGTCTACTGCTTATCTTGGTTTCACTTAGTTCTTTTTCTGAGACTTTTTTGTTGTTGTTGTTGTTGTTTGGAGCATATTCCTCTGTTTCCCTATATTGCTTGACTTTTTGTTTTTGTTTTTATGAATTAGGTGGAAATTAATAGTTTAGATACTTCTAAATTTGAAGGAATGGTCTTATGTATGGTCATTCCCTATGTTGACTGGGGGTCTGCCCTGATCAGATGGCCAGAGCAGAAGTGTTTGTGAGCCAGTGTGGTCCTGAGGCTCTGTGAAGAAAATGCTCTGGCAGGACAGCTGAGGCTGAAGTGTTAGCAAGCCAGGGGGCTGGAGCTTTCCACAGAGTAGGCAGTTTGCCTGAATAGCTGAAGCTGAAGTAGGTGCAAGTCCAGGGGTCTTGTGCTTGTTTGCACAAAGGACATTTGGACAGGATAGCTGAAGCTGAAGTGGATTGGGTGTAAACTAAAGTATTCTGGGGCTCTCCACACAGGGCATGCCCTGGCAGAGCTTCTGGAGCAGAGGCAGGGTGTGAGCTGAGAGGGTTGGGGCTCTCTGCACAGCAGGTGCTCTGGAAGGATAGCTAAAGCTTCTCCTGATTTCTTACAGCACATTTATAGTTTTATTATTTCAACTGAAATCTTTGATACAATAGGAAATTTTCCCACTGTAAATTGAGAAGTATTGATACAACTTTAGTTTTATTTTTAGGTTGCTACTTGGTTTCCCAAAGTCATTTATAAAACAAACTTGTTTTCATAATTGAATTTAAGGTTCCATCATTTCTTTCTAAGTGAAAGAGAGGGCTTTTTATATAGAGGTTTTAGAATATATTTAAATGTTGTCAGAAATGATCAGGTAGAGAGGGAGTGAGTTGGAAATTCAGGAGTAAAATCCCTAAGATGGTGAAAGACAATATGATTCACAACATTTTAGTAATAAATAATAAAAGTCAATATTTATTGAGAGCTTATTTTATGCCAGGCAGTGTTCTAAATGCTTTACATGGATTAAATAATTTAATTTTCCAAGTAAGGATATATTCCCCTTACAGCATCACTTATTTAGGAAATACCTAAATATTTAGGTATTTAAATACCTAAATATTTATTTAGGTAAATAAATATTTACCTAAATATTTAGGTAATATTTAGGTAAATATTTAGGTAAATAGGTAAATATTTAGGTAAAAAAAATAGTTCACCATAGCTGATTCTAACCACTGAAGCTGGAAAAATGACAAAGAACTCTGTGTGAACTTGAATGGTAGAGCCCCATTAAAATAAACTGAAGATTCTTTCATGGCCAATGAAAAATGGGACTTATATAGACCTATGGATTCATTCTTCCTTATCCAGTGGGCAAACTTTTTATCCTTAATTAGTATACCCCTGGGAACCCCAACTGCTCCTTTATTTATTTATATCCCCCTTCCCTGAGACCTTCTTCACAGATGCATGTGCCCTTGCCTAGAAAATAAATAAACCTAGAGCTTGTTTTATTGATCACAATAATGGTCAATGGCTTTCCTTCATAAGCTCACAACAACCCAATGAAGTGGGTTCTAAAATTACCCCTATTTTATTCTTGAGGAAACTGAGGGCAACAGAAGCTAAAAAACTTGGATAAGCTAAGATCACATTGCTGGTAAGTAGTGGAGCTGGGCTTTGAACCTAATCTAACCTGCTCTTAATCACAATTCTATGTTGAAAGGTAGAAAAGATATTAACAAACACGAATATACATGTAGGTATAAACTTCATTGTAGGAAGAGAATATGACTTCTATTTTCCTGTTGAAATAGAAGATTGTGATGAAAACAAGAAAACCTGCTGAATTGCATGATTTTCTTTAGTAATGATGTCATGCCTTCACATGTACAAAAGAAAAGTCCACCCGTGTTGAGAAAGGGGCTCTGGAAAGCCTGTGGCTGATCTGAAGAAACAAGTAAATGATTGGAGAAAGAGCCTCTAAAGGATAACTAAAGAAAAGGGTAACAGGGCACTGAAAATCAAGAACGCATTTCACAATGTTCTCTGGAGCGGCTCTTGCATTAAAATGGATGTGAGCCTAAACTGTTAGGGTTCAGGTGGGGAAAGGAGTATGATTCTATTTGTTTACATTTAGTTCTGGCTGACAGGTCACTGTCCCTATTTTCTCCCGGGAGGTAATGCCCTCACTGACAGATGACAGTGATATCTGATTGCTCTAAACCATGATCATCCTTTGCTTTGCTCTTGGATAGTTTTGCTTTTGGGTCCTTTATTGCTGAACTTCATCAACCCATGCATCTTGGCTGAGTTTCTACTAGCTGCTCCTCGTGATCTCCTAGCTATTGATGACTGTGGTCTGAGGGAGCAGCAGGTGAAAAACGGTCCCATGACAGATATGAGAATATGGGTGAACTGGATAGAGGGTATTAAAAAATACATGCATGGGGAAAATAGCGGAAACCTCAATATTTAACAAAAGCTGATTACAGAGTAGATGTTGTGTTAGAAGATTGAATGGCTCCTAAGCCATTCCCATAAAGATGAGGAGCATGATTTCACCTTTCAGCTAATCTTTAAAGATACTGATTACTGGTTACGGTGTGAATTAAGTACTTATTAAATGATTATTGAATGGATTAATAAAGGAAGGAGGGAAAGCCTTGGTGTCTTTGCTTGTGCCATTCTCTTTTTTGTTGTTGTTGTTTGTTTGTTTTTATTATTATTTTTTTGTTATGTTAGTCACCATACAGTATGTCATTAGTTTTTGATGTAGTGTTCCATGATTCATTGTTTATGTATAACACCCAATGCTCCATGCAATATGTGTCCTCCTTAATACCCATCACCGGGCCAACCTATCCCCCTATCTCCTTCCCCTCTAAAACCCTCAGTTTGTTATACTTTCTCTCTTTTTAAGACAACTCACAAATCCCACCCTTGTTTGAAGGCTCTTTGTCCTCCATGAATCTTTCCCTGACTAACTTCTGTCTGGTTTACTTCTCCTTTTCTAATGTCTGTAGTACAAATACTATCTATATTTTCCTTCCATTTCTCTTTCTCACTCTTACTCTTTCTCATATTATATAGATACACAAATATACTTTACAACAATTGTGTACTTTTCCTAAATGCAGAGACTGCGTCTTTTCCCTAATACCCATTGTTATTGATATAAGGTACAAAGTATTGCCCTTGGAGGACTTAATGATTTAACATTTTGTTGTCTCAAAAGCAACACTGTCCACATCCTTGCCAGCAGGGGAAGGGAGGGAAACTGGGAAGAAATCAGAGAGGGAGACCAAACCATGAAAGACTCTGGACTTTGGAAAATGAACTGAGGGTTACAGAAGGGAAATTGTGGCATGGGGTAACTGGTGATGGGTATTAAGGAGGGCACGTGTGGTGATGAGCACTGCGTGTTATATGCAACTAATGAATTGTTGACTACTACATCAAAAACTAATGATGTATTATATAAATATATGATTTGTAAAAACAAAACAAAGCAAAAAACAAACAAACCAACAAACAAAAAAACACTGTCAGAAAAAAAGCTAAGGGCTACTTGCCAACCCGACTGACTGCAGGCTTGTAATGACTTTTTGCCTCACCTTCCAGCCCTGAAAATGTACGCATCCTTGATCTATAAGGGATGTTATAGCATGATACTCTATTAAGCAGTGAAAATTGAAAGATAAATTAAACTCTCTTTATTTGGAAGTATGATTAAACTCTTGACGTTTGTAGACACAACCTTCATGTGACTGTTAAGTGTAAATACTTATTATCAGTTGATGTCAAGTCCAATGTTACAGAGCCATGATGATATTAACTCACAAATCTTTCTTGAACAGACTCTCTTTACTTTGTCAACTCTGAGTTTTAATCAGTTGTTTTCTTCTCTCTAATGAACATTACAACGATTTTGCTTTATATGAGTCAGTCTAAAATGTCAGAGTTTTTTAAAGGCCAGCAGCAGTTGGTGAGTGTTCAAATAGACAAAATTCCAAAGTACACATTTATTATTGACTAAGCTTAGCTTCCAAGACAAGCAGAAGTTAGTTCATACTAACATGAAAGTAGATTACATATTTGAACTGGAAGGACAGAGGAGCACCAGAAATATTATGGGATGAATAATAGAAGACATTATAACAGATAATCTAGACAGTTTTTCTCCCAAGCTTATCTGTTATTTTGTATTTTTATTACTGGCCCAGTCATAACCTGAAGATTTACACCAGAATTTTGTGGCTTCTCAAGGTTGGGATCTCATTACCAAACTACATTTAAGGTTTAGCAGGAAGGCATGTTGAAAGAGTACTTTTTTGGCTATAAAATAATTTGATAAACTTGTTGAAACTTAGTTTTGGACTAAATGACCTCTAATACCTCTTTCTGCTCCAACATTCTCCATTTATTTTCACAGACCTAAATGCCGTTTTCACCTTGACCGTTTTCACCTCTTCAGGCCTTACTCCTTTCAAGTATGACATCTTTTGTGATCTCTCCACCTGGAAGTGGTCATCCATTCTTTTGAATTCTTTGTAGATATTCCCTTGCAACTCTTTCATAGCACTGGACACTTTCTTGCTGGTGTCTTAGATATAGATGTATATAACATCTTCCTTAGTTAGCTAAAAACTTATTTAACTAAAAACTTAAAAGTCAGGAGAATAACTTGGTCATATTTTACTAATCACAGCAGAGTATTGGGCCTTTCATATTTTTTTTTTAATGCTCACTGAATGCGTATTGAATATGAATAAGCTCCTACAATGTATTAATGTTAAGATACAAATTCATTCATTCATTTATTCAACCATTCATTAATAGAAGAGGTTGTATTTAGGGAAAATGAGTAGACGATGGTACAGAGAACATGTGCTGGTAAGTAAAATCTAGTTGAGAGTAGGTGGAGACATTTGAATGGGTGAGATCAAAACATCCTACTGTCTTCCTGCCTCCAGGTTTGGGGCTACTGTCTACCCATAAACATGAAAAATTATTTTATAATTTAAATCAGATAATGTCATTCTCCAGTTTAAAAACCTTCAAAGTCCTGGGGCGCCTGGGTGGCTTAGTCATTAAGTGTTTGCCTTTAGCTCAGGTCATGATCCCAGGGTGCTGAGATGAGCTCTGCGTTGGGCTCCCTGTTCAGGGAAAGCCTTCTTCTCCCTCTCCCACTCCTCCTGCTTGTACTCCCTCTCTCTCTCTCTCTCTCTCTCTGTCAAATTAACAATAAAAATAAAATCTTAAAAAAAAAAACAAAACCTTCACATACTTGCCATCATTGTGTTCTGGTAAAATCCAGACTCCTTACCTTGCATACAAAGCCCAACAGGACCAGCCCCTGCCAGCTCTGTATTCTTGCCACCTGCTGCCTTCTCCATTCTTTTTTACTGGCTATGTCCACATTGAACATCTTCAGTTCATTGGAAATGTCAGTCTCCCCTTCATTCTAATTGTTCTAGACCTACCCTCTGCCTGCAATACTCTTTCTCTTGGTTTCTACTAGAACTAATAATGAAGATAATTCCATCTTTGGTTTGAATGTATATCCGGCTAGCATAGCAGATGGGGTTTGTGAACTAATACAAAGACTATTGAAACAAACTTGCCATGAGTAAAACACTAGTATTTAGATTTCTAAAAAATTCTGCACATGGCTCTGGCTAAGTACCTTAGTTTGGATATACGTACTTTATATTTGCTATGTATGTCATATAGCATCTGTTAATTAAATGCCTTCATACTTTCCTTTAGGAGGAAGATCAGTCTAGATTCCCGATATTCGTTAAGTGCTAAAAAAAGGGGGGGGAGGACAAATTAATCATTTTCAATGAAACAATTTTCCTGTGAATACTGATTTTAAAAAAAAAGAGTAATACTGCATGAGAGACTTCCATTTTGGGCCATATGGTCATCTACATTCTACAAAGATCACTACTATAAAACAATTAGAGCCTACATAAGACTTAAGTTTTATTGCATTTCTGGCCTTGGAAGATAAGGGAAATCTCTAGGCCCACAAACCCAA
This sequence comes from Enhydra lutris kenyoni, assembly GCF_002288905.1. Lineage (NCBI taxonomy): Eukaryota > Metazoa > Chordata > Mammalia > Carnivora > Mustelidae > Enhydra > Enhydra lutris. The sequence continues at coordinate 23,752,929 of NW_019154112.1, read as the reverse complement.
CCCAAAAAAATGAACTTGAGAGAAATGAATTATGAGCAGACACAAAGTGAGGCTGCATTAAATGCCAACATCAACACTGAAACTAGACCAAATCTTGGGTCTGCATAGATTGGGGGAGAAACACTTGAGACTCCTGGATTAAACAAGAGATCCTAAAGGGAGCCAAATTAGTCCCAGGTTAATAGTATCTTTGGACCACTGGAAGAAACAAATGGAAATCATCTTTGGAGGAAAGCATGCCTCATTTAATGGCCTAGGATTTCTAGGGATAAAGATCAACCTAATATGAGCCAATAAATGAAGACCAACAAATAGACAAGAAAACATACCTTCATGAATGAAGAAACTCAAAGATATCAGTTCTATAATGATCACATTCAAAACAAAAGAACTGCATAAAGTTTTTTTAAAAAGCTTTATTGAGATATAATTAACATACTGTAAAACTTAATCACTTAATCCATTTAAAGTATCAAATGTAATGATTTTTAGTATATTCTCAGATACATATAACCAGCAGCAGAGTTAATTTTAAAATATTTTCATTGCCTCAAAAAGAAACTCCATACCCTTTAGCTATCACCCCCATCTCCCATATCCCTCTCCCCTAGCTCTAGCAATCACTAATCTACTTTCTATTTTTGTAGATTTCCCTATTCTGGACGTTTATATGAATGAAATAATATAGTATGTAGGGGTGTGTGTGCGTGTGTGTGTGTGTGTGTGTGTGTGAGAGAGAGACATTACATTTCACACATGTAATGTTTCCAAGGTTCATCTATGTTGTAGCATGTATTAACACTTTATTCCTTTTCATGGCTGAATAACAGCCCAAACATTTCATTGTATGAATATACCATATTTTTTTTATCCATTTGCCCATTGATAGACATTTGAGTTGTTTCCATCTTTTGGCTATTGCAAATGATGTTGCTATAAACATTTATAAATTTCTGTGTTGACATAAGTTTTCATTTTTCTTGGTATTTACCTACAGGTAGAATTGCTGGATCATGTGGTAAATCTATGTTTAATCATTTGAGGAACTGCTAGACTGTTTTCCAAGGTGGCTGCACTATTTTACATTCCCATCTGTAGGTGTTGAAGGTATTGATTTCTTTACATCCTTGTTAATATTTGTTATTATCTGACTGATTTTAGCCATTTTATGAGTATCAAGTGGTATTTCATTATGGTTTTGATTTGCATGTCCAAATGCTGTCAAGAATCTCTTTGTGGATTTGTTATTTGCATATTTTTTGAGAAATATCTATTCAGATCTATAATGGACTAAATGTGTGTCCCTGCCTAATTTCATATGTTAGATCCCTAACCCTCATTGTAATGGTATTTAGAGACAGGGCCTTTGGGAGGTAACTAGGTTTAGATAAGGTCACAGGTGTAGGATCATATGATGGGATTAGTGTTCTTCCTAAAAGAGGAAGAAGGTCTAGCTTTTTTTTTTCTCTCTGTGAGGAAATAGTGAGAAGGCTGCTGTCTACAGGCTAAGGAAGAGGGCCTACCTCAGGAACTGAATCTGGTATCACCTTAATCTTGGACTTTTCAGCCTCTAGAAATGTGAGAAATAAATATCTGTTGTTTAAACTACACAGTCCATGATATTTTTTTATGGCAGCTTGAGACGACTAATGCAAGATCTTTTGTCCATTTTTAGTTGGGATATTTATTTTTTTATTGAGTTGTAAGCGTTCTTTATGTATTCCAGAGCCATATCCCTTTTGAGATATATGAATGCCAATATTTTCTCCCATCATATGGGTTGTCTTTTACTTTCTTGATGCTGTCCTTTGAAGCACAAAAGTTTCTAATTTTGATGAAGGCTAACATACCTATTTCTTTGATTGCTTGTACCTTTGGTGTTGAATTTAAGAATCCTTTGCCAAATCCAAAGTCATGATGATTTACCTTTATGTTTTCTTCTAAGGGTTTTAGTTTTGCTCTTTTTTAAGCTGAAATATAGTTGACATACAATGTTATATTAGATTCAGGTGTACAACATAGTGATTTAACAGTTCTATATATTGTGCTATGCTCACCATGGTAAGTGTAGCTACCATCTGTCACCATAAAACATTATTATAATATTATCAACTATATAACCTGTGCTCTACTTTTAATTAATTAATTTAACTTATTTATTTTATAACTAGAAACTGTACCTCTTAATCCTCTTCACCTGTTTCAACCATACCCCTAACCTCCTCCCCTCTGTCAACCACCAGTTTGATATCTGTATTTTTGGTTTTTTCTGTGTCCAATCTTTTGATTTTTGGGTTCCACATATAAGAGAAATCATATAGTATTTTTTTTTTTTTTTACCATTGGGCTTATTTCACTTAGCATAATGCCCTCTAGGTCCATCCATGTTATTGTAAATGGCAAGATCTCATTCATTTTTTTATAGCCAAGAGGTATTCTGGTGTATATATATATATATATATATATATATACACACATACGTACATATATATATATATATAATTTATATTTCAAACACTAATTTGAAAACAGGTATCTACTCTTATATTGCAGAATTCTAAACAATATCTAAGTAATAGAGTAACAGAAGCAACTTAAGTCCATTAACAGATAAATGCATAAACAAAATGCAGTACATATATATATATTCTTATTTTTTAAAATTTGAGTATAGTTGACATACAATGATACTTCAGTTTCGGATGTAAACATAGTGATTTGACAAGTTTATATGATATATTCACCAGAAGTTTAGCTGCCATCTGTTATTAGACAATGCTATTTCAATACCATTGAGTATATTCCTTATACTGTAACTTTTATTCCTGTGACTTATTTATTCCATTACTGGAAGCCTGTATTTCCCAACCCCAATTACCTGATGTGGGTTTCAATCTTAGGACCCTGAGATCATGATCTGAGCTGAAACCAAGAGCTGGATGCTTAACTAACTGCACCACCAGGCACCCTTCATATAGTATTTTAATCTTTAATTTTTTTTTGAGGACCTCCATACTGTTTTCCACAGTGGAAATGCACCAGTTTACATTCCCATCAACAGTGCACAAGGGTGCCATTTTCTTCACATACTTACCAACGCTTGTTATTTCTTGTCTTTTTGATTCAGCCATTCTGACAGGTATAAGTTAATATCTTATTCTGGTTTTGATTTGTGTTTCCTGATGCTTAATGATGTTGATATATGTTTTTATGTGTTGGCCATCTGTATGTCTTGTTTGGAAAAATGTCTATTCAGGTCCTCTCTCCATTTGTTTAATTGACTTATTTGTGGGATTTATTTGTGAGATATATAGATTCTTTATACGTTTTGGTTATTAAGTCCTTATTGGATATGTAATTTGCAAATATATTCTCCCATTCAGTAGATTGCCTTTTAATTTTGTTGATAGTTTCTTCACTGTGCAAAAGCTTTTTATTTTGATGTAGTCCCAACAGTCTATTTTTGCTTTTGTCTCCCTTGCTTTAGGAGACCTAAATAGAAAAATGTTGCTACAGCTGATGTCAAGGAAATTGTTGCTGATATTATTTTCTAGGAGTTTTATGGTTTCAGGTCTCACATTTAGGTCATTAATCCATTTGGAGTTTATTTTTATGTATGGTGTAAGAAAATGGTCCAGTTTCATTCTTTTGCATGTAGCCATCCAGTTTTCACAGCATCATTTATTTGAAGACACTGTCTTTTCTGCATTGTATAGTCTTGATTCCTTTGTCATAGATTAATTGAACATATAGGTATGGGTGCCAGTACCATACTGTTTGAATACTATAGCTTTGTAGTATATCTTGAAATCTGGAATCGTGATACAGCCAGCTTTGTTCTTCTTTCTCAAGATTGCTTTGACTATTCAGATTACTTTGACTAACCACTTTGTGGTTCCATACAGATTTTAGTAACATTTGTTCTAGTCCTGTGAAAAATTCTGTTGGTATTTTGATAGAGACTGCATTGAATATGTAGATTGCTTTGGGTAGTATGATTATTTTAACAATATTCTTTTACTCCATGAGAATGGTATATCCTTCTGTTTGTGTCACTTTGATTTCTTTCTTCAATGTTTTATAGTTCCCAGACTACAGGTCTTTCACTTCCTTAGTTAAATTTATTCCTAGGTATCTTATTATTTTTGATGCAATTGTAAATGGAATTGTTATCTTAGTTGCTGTTTCTGCTACTTTGTCATTAGTGTATAAAACCACAACCAATTTCTGTGTATTAATTTTGTGTCCTTCAACTTGACAGAATTCATTGATTGCTGTGAATTGTTCTTTGCTGGAATTTTTAGGGTTTTCTATGTATAATACTATGTCCTCTACAAAGAGTGACAGTTTTTTTTTAATACCTTACCAATTTTAATCAATTCTATTTCCTCTTCTTATCCAATGGAAATGGCTAGGACTTTCAGTACTATTGAAAGCTGGATAAAATGATGAGAATGGATATCCTTGTCTTGTTTCTGATCTTAAAGGAAAAGCTTTCAGTTTTTCACCTTTTTTAAAAAATTTTTTTTAAATTATTTTTTTATTTTTTATTTAAAGATTTTTATTTGTTTATTTGACAGACAGAGATCACAAGTAGGCAGAGAGGCAGGCAGAGAGAGAGGGGGAAGCAGGCTCCCTGCTGAGCAGAAGCCCAATGTGGGGCTCGATCCCACAACCCCGAGATCATGACCTGAGCCGAAGGCAGAGGCTTAACCCACTAAGCCACCCAGGTGCCCCTCAGTTTTTCACCTTTGAGTATGAGGTTAGCTCTGGATTTGTCATATATGGCCTTTATTATGTGTTGAGCTATGTTTCCTCTAAACCCACTTTGTTGAGAATTTTTATCATGAATGAATGTTGAATTTTGTCAAATACTTGTTCTGCAACTATTGAGATGATCATATAATTTTTTACTTGGTTTTCTTGATTTATGTTTCACACTGATTAGTTTGTGATTATTAAACTATCCTTGAGTCTCTGGAATAAATCCCACTTCATTGCTGTATAATCATTTTTAATGGTTTGCTGAATGCAGTTTGGTAATATTATATCAAGGATTTTTGCATGGATACTGGCCTATCATTTTGTAGGGTTTTTTTTTTTTTTTTTTGTAGTGTCTGTGTCTAGTTTTGATATTAGGGTAATGCTGGTCTCATAGACTGTAGTTGGAAACTTTCCTTCCCTTTTTTTCCCCTCCAAATTTTAATTTAAATTCCAGTTAGTTAACATATAGTGTAATATTAGTTTCAGGTGTAGAATTTAGTGATTCATCACTTAAACACAATATCCAGTGCCCACAACAAGTGCCTGCCTTTGTACCCATCCCCCTTCTATTTTTTGGAACATTTTGACCAAGTATAGTTGTTAAATTTTTAAAAAATACTTGGTAGAAGATACTTGTGAGTCCATCTGTCCTGGACTTTTTTTGTTTGTTTTTGTTGGTGGTTTTTTAAATTGCTAATTTAATTTAGTTACTAATAATAAGTCTGTCCAGATTTTCTATTTCCTTGTAACTCGGTTTTAGAAGATTATAGATTTCTGGAAACATCCATTTCTTCTATGTTTTCTAATTTGTTGACATAATTTTTCACAGTATTCTCTTAAAATCTTTTGTATCTCTGTGGTTTCAGTCATTATTTCTCCTTGTTCATTTTTTATTGTACTTGTATCCTCTCTCTTTTTTCTTGATGAATCTGACCAAAGGTTTATCAATTGGTTTATCTTTTCAAAAAAATCAGATCCTGGTTTCATTGATCTTTTCTATTGATTTCTAATGTCTGTCATTTGTTTCTGCTATGATCTTCATTATTCTGTCCTCCTACTCACTCTGGGCTTCATTTCTCTTTTTCTAGTTACTTTAAGTGTGAGGTTAGGTTGTTTATTTGAGCCTTTTGTGTGTGTGTGTGTGTGTGTGTGTGTGTGTGTGTGTGTTATATATCACTATAAATTTCCCAGTAAGAACTACTTTTGCTGTATCCAAAAGATTTTGGACCATTGTATTTCATTTTCATTTGTCTTCATGTATTTTTGGTTTCTTTGTTGATCCACTGGTTGCTTAGTAGTATGATATTTAGCCTTCATGTGTTTGTGTTTTTTCCAATTTTTTTCTTGTTATAGATTTCCAGTTTCATTTTCATTCATATCATTCAACCATTGTGGTTGGAAAAGATGCATGATGCTATTTTAATCCTCTTCAACATATTGAGACTTTGTCTTGAAGCCTAATGTAATCTATCCTGGAGAATTTTCCATATGTACTTGAGAAGAATGTGTATTCTGTTTTTGAATGAACTATTCTGTCTGTGTCTGTTAAGTCCATCTGGTCTGTTGTGTTGTTCAAAGACACTGTTTCCTTACTGATTATCTGCCTAGATAATCTATCCATTGATGTAAATAGGGTGTTAAAAGTCCCCTATTATTATTGGTTTACTTTCAGTTTCTCCCTTTATATCTGTTAATATTTGCTTTATGTATTTAAGTGCTCCTATGTTGGGTGCATAGATATTTATAATTATTATAATTATAATATTTATAAACTTCTTGTCAGATTAATCCCTTTATCATTATGTATTGCCCTTCTTTGTCTCTTGTTACAGTTTTTGTTTTAAAGTGTATCTTATCTGATATATATATATATTGCTACTATGGCTTGTTTTCCTTTTTCCTTCCATTTGCATAGAATACTTTCTTTGCTTTCATTTTCAGTCTGTATTTGTCTTTAAAGCTGAAGTGAGTCTCTTGTCAGCAGTATGTTGATGGGTCTTTATTTTTAATCTGTTCTGCCATTCTATGACTTTTGATTGGATCATTTAGACCACTTCTGTTTAAAGTAATTATTGGTAGGTATATACGTACTGCCATTTTGTTAATTGTTTTCTGGTTATTTTGTAGTTCTTTTCTGTTTCTTTCTTCCTTTCTTGCTCTGTTTCTTTGTGATTGATTACTTTCTATAGTGTTATTTTTGGTTTTCTTTTTCTATATTCTTTGCATATCTGTTACAGGATTTTGGATTTGTAGTTACCCTGAGATTTATATATAACCTCCTTTATATATAGTGGTCCCTATTAAGTTGATGGCAATTTAAATTCAAACACATTCTAAAAAGAATATTTTTTTGCACACTCCTCCGTGTTTTATGTATATGTCATATTTTTTTATTCATAATTTTCTTATTTCTAATTATGCATTTTTCTTCTCCACTTAAAGAATTACCTTTAACATTTCTTGTAGGACTAGTTTAGTGGTGATAATCTTTAATTTTTGTTTGTCTGCTAAACTCTTTATCTTTCCTTTAAATCTGAATGATAACCTGGCTGGGTAGAAATTTTTGGTTGTAGAGTTTTTTTCTTTTCACCACGTTGAATATATCTTGCCATTGCTATCTGGCCTACAAAGTTTCTGCTGACAAATGAACTAAGAGCCATATGGCATTTGCCTTGTTTAAAACTTTTTGCTTTTCTCTTGCTGCTTTTAAAATTCTTTTTATTGACCTTGGCCACAGCAACTTCTTGCAAGACATGTCTCTAAAGACAAGGGAAACAAAAGCAAAAATGAACTATTGGGACTTCATCAAGATAAAACTCTTCTGCACAGCAAAGGAAATAGTAGACAAAGCTAAAAGGCAACCTACAGAATGGGAGAAGATATTTGCAAATGACATATCTGATAAAGGGCTGGTATCCAAAATCTATAGAGAACTTATCAAACTCAACATCCAAAAAACAAATAATCCAGTTAAGAAATGGGCAGAAGGCGTGAATAGACATTTTTCCAAAGAAGACATCCAGATGGCCAATAGACACACGAAAAGATGCTTGATATCACACATCATCAGGGAAATACAAATCAAACCACGATGAGCTACTGCCTCACACCTGTCAAAATGTCCATAATTAACAACACAAGTAATAACAAGAGTTGCTGAGGATTCAAAGGGGGACCCTCTTACACTGTTGGTGGGAATGCAAGCTGGTACAGCCAGTCTGGAAAATAGTATGGAGGTTCCTCAAGAAGTTAAAAATAGAACTACCCTATGACCCAGCAATTGCACTACTAGGTATTTACCCCATAGATATAGATGTAGGGAAAAGAAGGGGAAACTGCACTCCAATGTTCATCACAGCAGTGTCCACAATAGCCAAATAGTGGAAGGAGTCAAGATGTCCTTCAACAGATGAATGGATAAAGAAGATGTGGTTCATATATACAATGGAATATCACTCAGCCATCAGAAAGGATGAACACTTACCATTTACATTGACATGGGTGGAACTGCAGGGGATTATGCTAAGTGAAATAAGTAGAGAAAGACAGTTATCATATGGTTTCACTCATAGGTGGAACATAAGAAATAGTGCAGAGGATCATATGAGAAGGGACAGGAAACTGGGAAGAAATCAAAGAGGGAGACAAACCATAGAGACCCTTGGCTCTGGGAAACAAACAGGGTTGGAGAAGGAGAGGTGTGTGTGTATGGGGGGGTAGCCAGGTAATGGGCATTAAGGAGGGCACATGATGTGATGAGCACTAGGTGTTACACACAACTAGTGAATCATTGAACTCTACACCAAAAATTAATGATCTAGGGGTGCCTGGGTGGCTCAGTGGGTTAAAGCTTCTGCCTTCGGCTCAGGTCATGATCCTAGGGTCCTAGGATCGAGCCCCGCATTGGGCTCTCTGCTTGGCGGGTAGCCTGCTTCCCCCTCTTTCTCTGCCTGCCTCTCTGCCTACTTGTGATCTCTGTCTGTCAAGTAAATAAATAAATAAATCTTAAAAAAAAAAAGAACTAATGATCTACTTTATGTTGGTTAATTGAATTTAAACAAAAAAAGTAAAAAATATATAAAAATTCTTTATCTTTAATTTTTGCTATTTTAATTATCATGTGTCATGGTGTGAACTTCCTTTGTTTTTTCTTGCTTGGAACTTTATGTTTCCTCAACCTGGATATCTAGTTCCTTAGGGAAGGTTAGGGAAGTTTTCAGCTATAATTTCCTCAAATAAGATTTCTTTCCCCTTCTCTCTTTCTTCTCCTTTGAGATCCTGATATTGCAAATATTTTTGTGCTTGTTGTCCAAAAGATCCCTTAATCTATCTTCATTTATTAAAATTCTCTTTATTTTTGCTGTTCAGCTTGTGTACTTTCCATTATCCTATAAATTTGTGATCTGTTCTTCTGGATTTCTCTCTTTCTTTCCCTCCCTTCTTCCCTTCCTCCTTCCCTCCCTCCATCCCTTCCTTCCTTCCCTCCATCCTATTTAAATTCAATTAGCCAACATACAGTACATCACTACCTTTAGATGTAGATTTCTATAATTCATCAGTTGCATATAACACCCAGTGCTTATCACATCATGTGACCTTCTTAATGCCCATCACCCAGTTACCTAAACCCTCCACCCATCTACCCTCCAGCAACCCTCAGTTTGTTTCCCATAGTTAAGAGTCAAGTCAATCAGAGAAAGACAATTATCATTTGTTTCACTCATATGTGGAATATAAGAAACGGCACAGAGGATCATAGAGGAAAGAAGAGAAAACTGAATGTTGAGTCATAAGAGAGGGAAAAAAAACCATAAGAGACTCTTAGTTCTTTCTAATATTTTCTCTGTCTTTGTTGAAAGCCTCTCTGATTTTTTTCCAGTCTTCTCTCCAGCCTGATGAGCATGTTTATGATCATTACTTTAAACTATTTATCAGGCTATCACACTATTGTGTGTCCTCATTTCTTCTTCTTCTGGAGGTTTTTTCTTATTCTCTCTTTTGGAGCATATTCTTCTGTCACCTCATTTTGTTTGATTTTTGGTGTTTGTTTTTATGAATTAGATGGAATAGCTACTTCTCCTAAACTTGAAAAATGGTCTTGTGTATGTTCATCCCCTGTGTAGACTGTGTGTTTGGTGGCTTTTTTAGTTGGGTGGAGCTGTGGGGTGACAGGGTCACAGGGCACTGTCTGCCTTGGTGGAATGCCTGGAGCTGAATGGGCAAAGGTTAGGCTGTCTTGGGCTCCTCACACATAGGGTTCCCTGGCAGTATGGCTGAAGTAAGTGCAAGCTGGTGGTTCCTAGGGCACCCTGCATAGAGGGTGCCCTGGCAGGACAGCTGAAGCTGAAGCAGATATACACTTGGGTGTTCCAAGGCTTTGCACAGTAGGTGCCCTGGTAAGTTGCTAGAGTTGAGGTGGAGTGTCAGCCAGGGGCTCTCCATGAAGTGGGCAGCTAAAGTTGAAGTGGGTACAGGCAAGGAGGGTCTCAAGCCTATGCAGAGAAGAGGGAGAGATGAAGCCAAAGTGGGTGCAATATGTCCTGGGGTACTCAGCATCAGGGGTTCCTGGTGGGACAACAGGGGCTGAAACCAGCCTAGGGAAATCCCAGGGTTTTTCATGCAGTGGGTGCCCTGGCACAAAAGCTAAAGCTGAAGAGACAGAAAGGGTCCTGGGACTGTATGTGTAGAGGGCATCTTCTAAGGACAGCTAAAGATAAGGTGGGTACAAGATGGGGAGTCCTGGAGCTCATCACACAGAGGTACCCTGGTGGGACAGCTAAAACCAAACTGAGTGCAGGCCATGGGATGTAAGTCAGGGTGTCTTGGGCTTCCCGGGGCTTCTCAGAGCAGGTCACCTTGTTAGGGTGATGGGAGCCAAGGCTCATGCTGGCCAGGGTGTCTGGAGGGATTTGCTCAGAGGGTGTCTTGGCCAACTGAAGCAGACTTGGGCCAGACTTTCCTGGGTTGCTCCATGCAGGGGACACAGTGGTGAGATGGCTAGAACTGAAGCAGGTGCCAGTCAGGAGAACTTGGAGCATTCTGTGCCCGGGGTACCCTAGTAATCTGTATGAAACCAGAGTGGTACAGACATGGAATGTTCCAGGTTTCTCTGCATCTGTGTCACTTTAGTGTGACAGCTGAAGCTGTAGTGAGCACTGACCAGAGGTATCCTGTTGTGTACCAGGAGCTACCTTGGTGGGATCGCTGGAGTTGTTGTAGTGTGAGGTGGCAAGCCAGTTAGGGCACCTGGACACTACTCCCATTCGTTATCAAAGTGGAGAGGGTGTGTAAACTGTGACAAGTTACAATGGCTCTCCCACCATTTGGCAGAGTTCTAGGGTTGCTATTTTATACCAGTTGCTCTTTTAAACCATCACTATTTTTCTGTGCCCCAGAGCATCTGGGGCTGGTGTGGACTAGGGACCCAGTGCCCCTGATGTGGTAGACTGGCCATGTTTGCATCCAGACAAGGCTCTCATCTGCACTCCAGAGGTGGACAGGGAGTGTAAACCGTAGCATTCAACGACCCTTCTGATGCAGAGAAAGTCCCAGCAATTCCCCTGCAGTTTGGCAGGGTCCTAAGGCTGAATCTCTTATGCAATAGTTTGTCTTTTAAACTGACTATTTGTTTTCTGTGAAATGATGAATCTGCTCTTAGTCCCTCTGTACTCTCCCTTCCCACTGTTTGCAACACCTTTGCTACTGTGTTTCCCTCTATCTTGCCATTCCCTCTATCTTTTGTTGTATAGAAGCTGTTCAGTCAGCCCTTAGTTTTTCTGAGGAATTGCTTTATAATTAGGCATAGATTTAGCATGTCTGTGGAGGTTAGTTCAGAGTCCTCCTACATTGTCATCTTGGACTGGATGTTCTCCATTTTTATTTTTTTGAGAAACCTCCATACTGTTTTCCACAGTGATTGCATCAACTCACATTCCCATCAACAGTGTATAAGAGTTCTTTTTTCTCCACATTCATGCAAACACTGGTTATTTATTGTCTTTTTGATATTAGTCATTCTGACTGGTATAAGGTGATATCTCATTATGGTTTTGATTTGCATTTTCCTGATGAAGAATGATGTTGTGTACTTTTTCATGTGTCTCTTGGCCATCTGGATGTCTTTGGAAAAATGTCTATTCAGGTCTTCTGCCACTTAGAAAATCAGCTTATTTGCTTTTTTGGCGCTGAGTTGTATAAGTTCTTTATGTATTTTGGAGGTTAACCCCTTTGGATATATCATTTGCAAATATCTTTTCCCATTCAGTAGGTTGCCTTTTCACGTTCTTGATGGTTTTCTTTGCTGTACAAAAGATTTTTATTTTGGTAGAGTTCCAATAGTTTGGTTTTGCTTTTGTTTTGCTTGCCTGAGGAGATTTCTAGAAAAATGTTGTTAAGACTCATGTCAAAGAGGTTACTACCTATGATATTTTTTAGGAGTTTTATGGTTTCAGTTCTCACATTTAGTTCTTTAATCCATTTGGAACTTATTTTTTTGTGTGTGTAGGGGAAGGGAGGGAAAATTGAAAGAGAAGTCATCAGAGAGGGGAAAAAAACCATGAGAGATTCTTAACTATGGGAAACAGACTGGAGAGGAGGTGAGTTGGGGGATGGGGTAATTGGGTGACGAGCATTAAGGAGGGCACATGATGTGATGAGCACTGGGTGTTACATCAAACTGGTAAATTACTGAGCACTATATCTGAAATGATGTACTATAAGTTGGCTAATTGAATTTAAATTAAAAAAGGTATCTATTTAGAATGGATAAAGAAGATGTGGTTTATATATAAAATGAAAGATTACTCAGCCATCAAAAAAAAAAAAAATGAAATCTTGCCCTTTGTAATGACATGGATAGAACTAGAAGGTATTATGCTAAGTGAAATAGTTCAATCAGGGAAAGACAATTATCATATGATTTCACTTACATGTAGAATTTAAGAAACAAAACAGAGGAGCATAGAGGAAGGGAGGGAAAAATAAAACAAGATGAAACCAGGGAGGGAGACAAACCGTAAGAGACTCTTAATCATAGGAAACAAACTGAGGGTTGCTGGAGGGGAGAGGGGAGGGGAGATGGGGTTACTGGGTGATGGACATTAAGGAGGGTACATGATGTAATGAGCATTGGGTGTTCTATAACTGATGAATCACTGAATTCTACTTCTGAAACTAATAATACATTATATATTAATTAATTGAATTTAAATTAAATTAAAAAAAGAAATGTTAAAGACTTCTATATATTAATTTTGTATCCTGTGACCTTATTAAATCATTTATTATTTTTAATGGTTTTCTGCTAAAATGTTTAGGTTTTCTATAAATAGTATCATGTCATCTGCAAAGAGTGACAGTTTTACTTCTTCTTTACCAATATGGATGCCTCTTGTTTCTTTTTCTTGTCTAATTGCTGTAGGTAGAACTTCCAGTACTATGTAGAAAGAAAGTGGTGGTACTGAGCATCCTTCTCTTGTTCCTGATCATAGAGGAAGAATTTCCATTTTTTGCACAATTGAGTTTGATGTTAGTTATGGGTTTTTCACATGCTATCCTTATTATGTTGAGGTGTGTTCCCTTTAAACACTCTTCATTGAGTTTTTATCATAAAAAAATGTTGAAAAAAAAAAAAGAAAAAGTGTTGAATTTTGTCAAATGCTTTTTTCCCCATCTATTGAGGTGATTATATGATTTTATTTTTTGTATTGTTAATGTGGTATATCACACTGATTGATTTGTGAATATTAAGCCAAACTTGCTTCCCCGAAATAAATCCCACTTAATCATGGTAAATGATCTTTTTATTATTGTTGAATGCAGTTTGCTAATATTTTATTGAGGATTTTTGCATCTATGTTCGTCAGAGATATTGGCTTGTAGTTTTCTTTTCTTTATTTTTTTTGTAGTGTCTTTGGGTTTAATATCAGGATAATGCTGGCCTTTTCAAATGAATTTGAAAGTATTACTTTGTCGTCTCTTTTGTTGGAACAATTTAAGGAGACTAGGTATTAATTCTTCTTTAAATGTTTGGTAGAATTCACCTGTGAATCCAGTTTAATTTTGTTACTAGTACTTGGTCTGTTTAAGATTTTCTATTTTTTCTGATTTACTTTTGGGAGATTGTATGTTTCTAGAAACTTTCCCATTTATTCTAAGTTGTTTAATTTGTTGACATATAATTTTTGTTGTTCTCTCTTGTACCCTATGCATGAGTGCCCTGGCCTTGTGGTGGAATTGAGAAGGGCACAGTCTGAGGGTTCGCAGGGCTCTCCACACAGGGGGGCTTCCCAGTGGATGGCTTGTGGATACTTGTCTCAGATCAGGAACTTCTTGGAGAATTTTTCTTAAGAATGAGAGGATGGTTGGTTCCAATTATTTGAAGTTTTAATTCTTTTGAGGTATTTCAGTTACTGAAATATGATGCATAATTACCTCAGTTCTTCTTTGAGTAAATGAGAACACCACGGAGGCTCCTAAATTGATTGCACATCTAGAAGCCTCCATTGAGAAGTCCAAAAAGGCCCTGTTATTGCCAACCTCACATTTACTGTGATAGGACATACAATCATAAGCTATCTGGAAGTTACAGTTTCCTATATACATTAAGTTATAGAGAATATGAGAAACATTTCCCTGTCCACTGTTAATAAATTTTTAAGAAGTGTGCTTGGAAGTTGGTAAGAGAGTAGATCTTAAATGTTCTCACCACAAAAAAGAAATAGTAATTATGTGATGTCGTAGAGATGTTACTTAAAACTATGGTGGTAATCACATTGTAATAAATAAGTGCATCAAATTGAATATCTCGTGCCTTAAAATTATACAATGTTATATGTCAATTATATCTCAATGAAGTATTGGGGGGAGAAGTGAATATTATAAAAATGGACAGAGACAAGATCCAGAATATGCTTACTGAATTAAATTTTAGTCAGTTTGGTAGCTATGTTATCAATTCTGGAGAAGAGAACAAAAGAGACCGGTTAAGGCAGAGGTAAGAGGCCTGGATTCTGGCTTTGACTGTGTCCCTTCTGACAATGGAAGCTTGAGTGAGTCACTTACCTTGTCTAAACTTCAGTTTCTTCTATAAGAAGAAATTAGAATATTATTAAGAACACTTAGAGGCACTGATCACATGTCAGGCACTAGTATGAACCCTTGATGAACCCTTGAAGCAAACCAATGTGTAATTGTCATCACTTCCATTTTTTTTTTTAAGATTTTATTTAGTCATTTGACAGAGATCACAAGTAGGCAGAAGGCAGAGACAGAGACAGGGAGAAGCAGGCTCCCTGCTGAGAAGAGATTCCCAATGTGGGGCTCAATCCCAGGACCCTGAGATCATAACCTGAGCCAAAGACAAAGGCTTTAATCCACTGAGCCACCCAGGCGCCCCTCATCACTTCCATTTTAAGGATGAGGAAACTGAGGCACCTGGAGATGGGTTAACATTCCCTGAGATCACACACATTCTAAGTGGCTCACCTAAGATTTAAAATGGGGTAGTAGACATTAACCCACACCGGCTAGGTCACTTGGTTTGCCTGTCCTCCATTCTCCGTTCTTTTCTATATTTTGGGAGGATGACCTACGTGAATGGCTTTGGTGGGGTTCTAGCTGTGGCAAAAACTTGGAGGGTGGGAGAAGAAAGAGGTTGGATACCTTCTTCCCCCAGGATACAGGATGACTTTATCAAGGATAATATCTTTCAAAATGTGTCCTCTCCACACAGTTTATCTACTCAGATTCTAGAAACTGCTCTCTTCCCATTTCTCTCCTGACCTGCACATGAAAGTAGCTCTTGATTCTTGCCAGCCTGGTGTACTGTACCATCCTTTGCTTCTACGATACAAACTGATCACACTTCATAATCTATAAAGTTGCATACAATGTGCCAAATCAGAAGTAAGTTCATTTTGTCATCACTGTGTTTCTGGCTGGAACACTGGCTGTTCTGCTTCTGTAAAGCCTCCTAGGTGGGACTCTTGGAAAGGAGAACACTGGAACATGTTACAAAGGGCAGCTCCAGAAATGAGATACTACCGAAAGTGTGGAGGGTGATGAATGGCTTTGTGCCTACATATCCTGGCCATAATTTTGTAGAATTTAGGCGCCCTCTAAACTTCCAAATTTATGCAGCTCCATTACATAAAAATTCTCTCTTTCACTGAACATATCATGAATTGTCACAACCTCTTCTTTTTTTTTTCCATTTCTTTTTTTAAATTAAATTTAATTTATTTTCAGTGTAACAGAGTTCATTGTTTATGCACCATACCCAGTGCTCCATGCAATACGTGCCCTCCATAATACCCACCACTAGGCTCCCCCCACCCCCCCACCCCCCACCCCTTCAAAAGCCTCAGATTGTTTTTCAGAGTCCATAGTCTCTCATGGTTCATCTCCCCCTCCAATTTCCCTCAACTCCCTTCTTTCTGCCAGGCACAGTCCTTCTTTTTGCCTAGAAAACTCCTTTGGATATGAGCATGATTGTTACTTAGGGAAGCAAGTGGAATGTTACTTGCTTAGAGAAGCCTTCCCTGGAACATGCTTTTGGTTCTGCCGAAATAGATCAGTATCTTCATTATGTGATCTATTAGCTTTTGAGAACGTTTCTTCACAACATTTACCAGAATTTATAATTAAGCATTCGGTGATAATTTGATCCATGTCTACTCCCTCACCAGAAAGCAAGCACCAAGAGGACTGAGATTTCCAGAACTGAGCACGGTGACTGAGTCCAGCGTATGCTGAAAAATCCTTGTTAAATAAATAGGTGGATGTATGACAGAGCATCATATAAAATGGTGAAGATGGTAGAGTGGGAAGGAAAATAGGGGAAAAATATGGGAGAGCTGTATAGTGGCTCCAGGTGCATACAAGCAAAATGGGAACATGTTTTTGCCTGAGGCCTTACCAAAGTGTCGAAATGCTTATGGGAAAAGTTGGGTTTTTTTTTTCCCTCTCATAAGGCCAACAAAATATCCTTAGAAGTGACTAAAATGATATTAGTAATGACAAGAGGAAGAGTATATCATATAGTTAATGGAAGTTTGACTCCTAGCATGAGAAGTGATGAAGGACTGGGGAGAGCCACAAGGGAAGGAAGGAATTTTCTTAGTATTGTCACTGTTGGACCACAGGTGGAGCCTGGAGGTCAAGACAGAACAGACCACTTGTGTTACATGCCCTGGTCTTCAGAGAACTTTAGATACTGCAGGAAAAATGTGCAAGAAACTCCAGAATCCATCCAGTTAGAAGGAGATGAGGGAGTGCTGGTAATTTTATTAGTTAGGCTTAAAACAATGATGATTCTTTTATTCTTGTTTCATAGTGTTATCCACACAACTTTTTTTTTTTTTTTAATTATGTTTGGTTAGCCACTGTATTGTTAGCCATCATTAGTTTTTGATGTAGTGTTCAGTGATTAACTAGTAGTGTATAACACCCAGTGCTCATCGCAACATGTGCCCTCCCCAATACCCATCACCTGGCTGCCCCATCTCCCCAGCCCCCTCCCCTCTGAAACCCTCAGTTTGTTTCCTGGAGTCCATAGTCTCTCATGGCTTGTCTTCCTCTCTGATTTCTTCCCCTTCAGTTTTCCCTCCATTTCCCTATGGTCCTCTGTGTTATTCCTTATGTTCCACATATGAGTGAAACCAAATGATGATTGTCTTTCTTTGCTTGACTTATTTCACTTAGCATAATCCCCTCCAGTTACGTCCATGTCAATGCAAATTCCACATACCCTTTTAATTACGTATCTCACCAGGCGTGGGAAATGTGTGTTAGAAAAGTTGATGTCTTATGACTAAGCCATTGATTTTAATATTCATCTTCTCTTCGCCAGAAGTGATATTCCAGAGTTCATTGTGATTCTTTCTGTAACTAACTTTCTGTAACTAACCTTTGTCATACTATCTCTGTACTTTGACATCATATCTGAATTTAGAACCCTGTTTTATTTTATTTTATATATTTATTTTTTTTACATTGAAAAGTGAATATAGCATGACCAATTGGGATTTATTCCTGGGATGCACGGATAAAACAACATATACAAATCAATAAATGCAACACAACGTTTTAACAAAATGAAGAATAAAAATTATATGATCTGCTTAATAAATGCAAAAGATGCATTTGACAAAATTCAACATACTTCATGATAAAAATTCTAACAAATTATATATAGAAAGAATGTAGTTCAACATAATGAAGGCCATACATGACAACTTCACAGCTGTTATCATTCTCAGTGGTGAAAAGCTGAAAGTTTGACTTCTTTTTTTGTTATGCTGAAAATAAAAAAAAAAAATAGAACCCTGTTTTACAATTTACTTGGATCTAAAGTTTGGCAGCATCTTTATTTTTTAGTATGTTTTTATTTGGCTTTAAAATTTTCCACTTACGTTGCACAGTTGGATGAAAAGTTTTACTCAAATATAAGTTGCTTATTTAAATTGGCCTATATACCATAAATGGGAAAAAAAACCCACTTCACATGTAAATGATAAAGTAACATTTCTAACTTTAGCTACAGGTTTATTATTGAATTCTGCAGGGAACGGACTGAAATAACCCCAAATACCATCCTTTTATGACCAATTTATGTGGACAGTTAAAAATAGTACAGTGAACTCTGTCTACAAGGCTACAAGCCAAAAATCTTTGAGTGTCATAAAAGGACTGTTGTTCTTTGTAAACAGACAATTATTAAACAGTCTTTGTGAAACTGGACACTGAGTAAAGTGATTTATCAATAGACAACTTAATTTAAGAAAAAGAAATTAATTAGATACAAGTTCCATGAAAAAATGATTTACTTTATATACTATGTATCTAGTTACAGATTTAAAAATTACTTCCATGTAGATTTGGCATTGATAAGACATTTATACTCAAAATGTATTCATTACAACAAATTATGTAGTGTTGAAAACTTTGTCAGCATGTTAGTGTAAAAATTGCACACAAAAAAGAAATTATTGTTTATAAGTTTAATGCATACTTTTTGCCCCTGTAATGATAGGGGCACCTGGGTGGCTCTGGTTTCAACTCAGATCATGATCTCAGAGTCATAGGATTGAGCCCTGTGTAGGGCTCTGTGCTCAGGCTGGAGTCTACTTGTCCCCCTCAGTTCCTCCCCCTGCTTGCACGTGCTCTCTCTCTCAAATAAATAAATAAAATCTTTTAAAAAACTGTAATAATAATCCGTGATGGTTAAAAAAAATAGAAAAAGAAATGTCTGAAATCTTACTATCTAGAAACAACCAGGGTTAACATCCCTTCAAAAATATGACTCAGAGCTCTAACCAAACTAACAAATATGGGTAAACATCATCATTTTGAGTTGCTACTGTCGACAACTTCAATTGTTTCAAAAAGATTTTATTTACTTGAGAGAAAAACAGTGTGAGCAGAGCGGGGAGGAGCAGAGGGAGAGGGAGAAGTAGACTCCCGGCTGAGCAGGGAGCCTGGCATGAAGACTAACTATCCCAGGACCTTGGGATCATGACCTGAGCCAAGGGCAGATGCTTAACTAATTGAGCCACCCAGGTGCCCAATGACTTCAATTTTTAAGACCCATTTTTAAAACCAATTTGCCTTAGCCTAGGTTCCCTATGAAACAGAACCTAAGACAAGCAATAAATGTTTATGTTTTATTTGGGAGGTGCAAGCCCAAGGCAGCCAGGGAGGAGGAAAAGGTGTGTAAAGTAATGAAAGATGGGAACCATGCCACATGATGTCTTTTGCTTCATGATGAAACTACAAGAGGTAAAACCTGTTCCTTCACAGGTATACTTGTCCTATGATACAACATATACCCAGAAAGACAATATGAAGTCAGAACAGCCTTTGGAGGGAGGAAGGGAGAAAGAATTTGTCTGCCAGCTCTCTTTCTTCTCCTCTTTTTTGTTGGTCAAAATTTTTCCTCACAAGGAAGTTTACTTTCTCATACCCTGTCTCATCACTCAGCCTCTTTGGCAGCCATTTGCCAAGCCAGATCTGTTCTGCAGTGCAGTGCTCCATTTGAAGTGTCGGAAAGAGCCAGAGACTATGAGTGTAGCTGAATGGACTCAGCAGGTGGACTTTTATGAGTCTATACAGAATGGATCAACATAGCAATAGCTAAAGTAAAGAAAGCAAAGTGAACCAGGGTCTAAAACATAAGTAAGGCTGGGAGAACCTGTGGAGGCAAATAAGATATACACTGAAGAACTATAGTTTATTCTTCAAATTTCATTATAACCAAGGCTGCAATGAAAATCATTTTTTAAAAATTATTTTATTTTTATTTTTCAGTGTTCCAAGATTCATTGTTTATGCACCACACCCAGTGCTCATTTTACATATATGTTGTGCACTTATCTGTATACTATCTTGAAATAAATTCTCAGACATATATTGCTGACAAAGGTTTCTCAGTCCCAGGAATTTTCCATATTGCCCTAAGAGAAAAGAACAAGGAAAGGGAGGGTATACAAGGAACTTGGGTGGAATCTAGTTTCACAGATTGTCTCTTGCCTTGGCAGCTTGGATTCTGCTGCATGATTTAGAAGAAATGCTGAAGATTTGGGAACGTACCCCTTCTTAGTTTCTCAGTTTTTACTTTGTTTCATACTTTTGTACCTGATGCTTAACATGAAGATGATTCAACCAGGATGTTCTAGCACAGAAATGCATGCACTTTTCCTTTCTTTCTGGGAAGTTTGTCTACATCACCATACATGTAGATTCAAGACCAATATATGGGACTACTGATGGAAGGGGGGGGCAGCTAATACTCCAGTCAGTGATACCAGCCAGAAAATCAGTCCTGGGGCTTGGGGAGCAATAGTGAAGCAGATAGTGAAGCCAGACTGCCCTATTTTCCATCCCTTTCCCCCTGGTAACTAACTTGTATCCTTGGACATGCCATACACTCTGTTTTACTTTCCTACTTCTATTAAGTGAGGGAATTGAACTAAATGAGATTAATTCTAAGGAACACTTTAGCTTTACGATTTTGGTAAAACATGGAAGTACAAATTAATGAACAATGCATTTCTTCTTTAGTGTTTGGCAGAAAAATAGGATATAGTGAATAGAATGTCATGGAACTGCCAAGTCGTGGGTGATACTGTAAAAATTGTTGTAAATATTATTTATGATGTTAAAAATATTGGAAGCATCCCACATGCCCCAAAGTAAAAGAACAGTTAATGAAGTAGTTACTCGATAGTGCAGAGAGGGTGATGGTGGTGATGGTAACAGTACAAGTGATGACGATGCTAAAGATGGTACTTGAGTGGAATCTTGGTGGTGGGAATGATGGTGGATGGGGGGGTTAGAGCAAGCTGGAGTGAGGTTTCTTTATTTTTTAAATTTTTTAGAATTTATTTTCGGTGTTCCAGAATTCATTGTTTATGCAACACTCCCAGTGCTCCATGCAATACATGCCCTCCTTAATACCCACTACCAGGCTCAACCAAGCCCCCACCCCCACTCCTCTCCAAAACCCTCAGTTTCTCAGAGACCACAGTCACTCATGCTTCATCTCCCCCAAATTTCCCCCAAATCCCTTCTCCTGTCCATCTCACCATGTCCTCCATGTTATTTCTTATGCTGTACAAGTTAGCAAAACCATATGATAATTGACTCTCTCTGCTTGGCTTATTTCAGTTAGCATTATCTCCTCCAATCCTGTCCATTTTGATACAAAATTGGGTATTCATCCTTTCTGATGGAGGCATAATACTCCATTGTATATATGGACCATATCTTCTTTATCCACTCGTCCGATGAAGGGCATCTTGGTTCTTTCCATGGTTTGGCAACTGTGGCTATTGCTGCTATGAACATTGGGGTACAGATGCCCCTTCTTTTTACTACATCTGTACCTTTGGGGTAAACACCGAATAGTGCAATTGCAAGGTCATAGGGAAGCTCTATTTTTAATTTCTTAAGGAATCTCCACACTGTTCTCCAAAGTGGCTGCACCAACTTGTATTCCCACCAACAGTGTAAGAGGGTTCCCCTTTCTCCACATCCCCTCCAACACATGTTGTTTCCTGTCTTGCTAATTTTGGCCATTCTAATTGGTGTAAGGTGGTATCTCAATGTGGTTTTAATTTGAATCTCCCTGATGGCTAGTGATGATGAACATTTTTTCATGTGTCTGAGAGCCATTTGTATGTCTTCATTGGAGAAGTGTCTGTTCATATCTTCTGCCCATTTTTTGATATGATTATCTGTTTTGTGTGTGTTGAGTTTGAGGAGTTCTTTATAGATCCTGGATATCAACCTTTTGTCTGTATTGTCATTTGCAAATATCTTCTCCCATTCCGTGGGTTGCCTCTTTGTTTTGTTGACTGTTTCCTTTGCTGTGCAGAAGCTTTTGATCTTGATGAAGTCCCAAAAGTTCATTTTCACTTTTGTTTCCTTTGCCTTTGGAGATTTAACTTGAAAGAAGTTGTTGTGGCCAATGTCGAACAGGTTACTGCCGATGCTCTCCTCCAGGATTCTGAGGGATTCCTGCCTCATGCTGAGGTCTTTTATCCATTTTGAGTTTATCTTTGTTTATGGTGTAAAAGAGTGGTTGCGATTCATTCTTCTACACATAACTGTTCAATTTTCCCAGCGCCATTTATTGAAGAGACTTTTTTTCCACTGTACATTTTTTCCTGCTTTGTTAAAGATTATTTGACCATAAAGTTGAGGGTCCATAATTGGGCTCTCTACTCTGTGCCCCTGGTCTATGTGTCTGTTTTTGTGCCAGTACCATGCTATCTTGGTGATCACAGCTTTGTAGTAAAGCTTGAAATCAGGAAACGTGATGCCCCAGTTTTGTTTTTCTTTTTCAACATTTCCTTAGCAATTCGGGGTCTCTTCTGGTTCCATACAAATTTTAGGATTGTTTGCTCCAGCTCTTTGAAAAATGCCGGTGGAATTTTGATCAGCATGGCATTGGAAGTATAGATTGCTCTAGGCAGTATAGACACTTTAACAATGTTTATTCTTCCAATCCTGAGCATGGAATGGTCTTCCGTCTTTTTGTCTCTTCTTCAATTTCTTTCACGAGTGTTCTGTAGTTTCTTGAGTACAGATCCCTTACCTCTTTGGTTAGGCTTATTCCCAGGTATCTTACGGTTCTTGGTGCTATAGTAAATGGAATCGATTCTCTAACTTCCCTTTCTGAATTTTCATTGTTAGTATATAAGAAGAAAGCAACTAATTTCTGTACATTGATTTTGTATCCTGCCACATTATTGAATTGCCTTATGAGTTCTAGTAGTTTGGGGGTGGAGTCATTTGGGTTTTCCATATAAAGTATCATGTCCTCTGCAAAGAGAGAGAGTTTGACTTCTTCATTGCCAATTTGAATACCTTTTATTTCTCTTGTTGTCTGATTGCTGTTGCTAGGACTTCTAATAATATGTTGAACAAGAGTGGCGAGAGTGGGCATCCTTGTCGTATTCCTGATCTCAAAGGGAAGGCTGTCAGCTTTTCCCCATTGAGGATGATATTCACTGTGGGTTTTTCACAGATAGATTTTATAATGTTGAGGAATGTTCCCTCTATCCCTATACTTTGAAGGATTTTAATCAAGAACAGATGCTGTATCTTGTCAAATGTTTTTTCTGCATCCATTGAGAGGACCATGTGGTTCTTCTCTCTTCTCTTATTGATTTGTTCTATCACATTGATTGACTTGTGAATGTTGAACCACCCCTGCATCCCATGGATAAATCCCACCTAGTCATGGTGGATAATCTTTTTAATGTACTGTTGTATAGCTAGGATTTTGTTGAGAATGTTAGCATCCATATTCATCAGGGATATTGGTCTGAAATTCTCCTTTTTGGTGGGGTCTTTGCCTGTTTGGGGATTAGGGTAATGCTGGCTTCATAAAAAAAGTCTGGAAGTTTTCCTCCTGCTCTTAATGTGCATATAATTTTATATAATTTTATTTTGTTTTGAGTTCTGTAATTCCAGTCGATATTAAATTTTTAAAAAATTAATACTTTTATGTTTTAGAATATTCATGGTATATTAAGATATTTCAAGAGCACAGTGCAGTTTTTATATGTGTGTATACATGTATAAAATGATTCCAATTTTGTTCAAAAATGTGCAAAAAAATCAGAAAAAATCAGAAAAAAATACTGAAAGCATTAACAAATACAGACAGCTTCTAACTTACAATGGTTTGACTTAAGGTTTTTTTACTTTACTATGGTATGAAAGCAAGACACACTCAATAAGAACCATACTTGGAATGTAAATCTTGATCTTTCCCAGGCTAGCTAAATGCAGTAATACTCTCTTGTGATGCTGGGCATCAGCCACAAGTCATGGCTCCCAATCAGCCCTGTAATCACAGGGGTAAACAATTAATATACTTATAACCATTCTGTACTCATAAAACATTCTGTTTTTCACTTTTAGTATAATATTCAGTAAAGTACATGAGCTCTTTAACACTATTGTAAACTAGGCTTTGTGTTAGATGATTTCATCCAACTGCAGGCTAGTGTAAGTGCTCTGAGCACACTTAAGCTAGGCTACCATATTTGGTATGTTAGATGTATTCAATGCATTTTTTACTTACACCCAATGTAAGTTAAAAATATTTTATCATGGGACGCCTGGGTGGCTCAGTTGGTTAAGCAGCTACCTTCGGCTCAGGTCATGATCCCGGCGTCCTGGGATCGAGTCCCGCATTGGGCTCCTTGTTCTGTGGGGAGCCTGCTTCTCCCTCTGCCTCTGCCTGCCACTCTGTCTGCCTGTGCTCGCTCGCTCTCTCTCTCTCTCTGACAAATAAATAAATAAAATCTTAAAAAAAAAATTTTATCATGATGTAACCCCACTGTAAGCCAACGAAGACCTGTATTTTGGGGAAATGAGTTTGAAGGTAATACATTTATTTTTTTATTGAAGTGTAATTAACATACAGTAACATATTAGTTTCAAGCATACAACATATTGGTTCAACTGTTTCACACGTTACTTAGTGTTCACCACAGTAACTGTAGTCACCATCTGTCACCATACCATGTTATTACACTATTATTGACAATATTTCTTATGCTATACTTTTCATATTTGTGATAAATTTATTTTATAACTGAAAGTTTGTACCTCTTGATCTTCTTGTCGATTTTGCCCATCCCCCCAACATGTCTGCTTTCTGGTGATTACCAGTTTATTTTATGTATATATATTGCAAATATATATTGCAAATATATTACATATATAAATATATTTGCAACTATAATTGCAAATATAGTTTCCAGTTTATCAGGTTACCTTTTTGTTTAGTTGATAGCTTTCTTTGGTGTGCAAAAGATTTTTATGTATATAAGAGTCTAAGAGTTTTGTTGTTGTCACTGTTTGTTAGTTCTTCTTCTTCTTTTTTTGGTTCCATATGTAAATGAAATCATATGGTATTTGTCTTTTTCTGTCTGACTTATTTCATATCATAATACCCTCTAGGTCCATCCATATTGTTGCAAATGGCAAGACTTATTATTTTTTATGGCTGAGTAATACTCTATTGTGTGTGTGTGTGTGTGTGTGTGTCTACCACATCTTTATCCATTCATTTATCAATGGACATGGGTTGCTTTCATATCTTGGCTATTATAAATGCTGCAATAAACATAAGGGTACCTATATCTTTTCAAATTAGTGCTTTTATTTTCTTTGGGTAAATACCCAGTAGTGGAATTAGTAGTGGAATTACTGGATCATATTCCTATTCTTATTTTTCTGAAGGACCTCTAAACTATTTTCCACAGTGGATGCACCAACATACATTCATACCAACAGTGCATAAGTGTTTCCTTTGCTCCACATTTTGCCAACACTTGTTATTCTTTCTTTTTGACACTAGCCATTTGGACAGGTATAAGGTGATATCTCATTGTGATTTTGATCTATAATTCCATGATGACTGGTCATGTTGGATATCTTTTCATACATATCTTGGCCATCTGTATGTCCTCTTCAGAAACATGTCTATTCAGGTCCTCTGCTCATTTTGAAATTGGATTTTTTTTTTGTTATGTGTTGAGTTATATAAATTCTTTTTGAATATTAACTCCTTATCAAATATGTCATTTGCAAATATAGTTTCCAGTTTATCAGGTTACCTTTTTGTTTAGTTGATAGCTTTCTTTGGTGTGCAAAAGATTTTTATTTTGGTGTAGTCCCATTCCATTGAAAGTATTTGTAAAACCACCTTGAAAGCAAAAGGAGCAACGAGACCAAAGGAAAAGGCTGACAAGTCCAGCTTGATGAGAAATGAAATTAGACACCTATGCACAGAAAAATCATGTCTTAAGTGGCTGCAAGACAAGTAGATCTCTGCAACCCTATCTCCCATAAAACCTACTTTTATAGCCCTAGAGGCCAGTGAGTTGTGTTGGTAGACCACCTGGGAGGAAATGCAGTCATATCTGAGCAGATCAAGAATGTTAGACACAAGGGTATATTTAAGGGTTATTACATGTATGGTGGGATGAAGAGAAAGAATAAGGAGGAAGGGAGGATGGTCAAGAAGACTTCAGGTCACAGAGTGATCATCATGGCAGATTTGTCCAAAATGGCATTTAGTCTTGTGCACACACCACACTCCTTGATTCTGGTTCTTACAATCTCATGTACCCACCTCTTTTGTGATATCTTCTGAGTCATCAGAAAGGGGCTCTTTGAGGTGGGTTTTTCCCCAGATGGTGTTCAAGTTGAAGGCATAAACCACAGCAGTAATATGGAGTGTAATGGGAAGAGACATCTATCCTGGTGACACAACAGAGAATGAGGAATATTCTTCAGCACTGAGTCCCAGGTTCTAAACCAGCTTGACAACCACTGGCTTAAAGTGGGCCTGGGATCATTTCCCTGTAGGTGTGACACCCACCATCATAACCTGGAAAAAGGTAACTTGAATAAAGGGAGAAAATGACATATCTAGCATGAGTCCCATTGTAAAGTGTCCACATAGGTCTATGCCCATTGCAGAGAAAGGTTTCCTTCACTTGAAAAAGAGAGGAGCAGCAGCTAGGGATGAAAGAATAAATGCTTAGTAGGTACTTGTCTGGGAAGAGCCTCTCCATCTATTAAGATGACATTGGTGCCTTCTCTCTTTGTCATGAGGACAGAGGTAGCCTGAAGTTCATGAGAGGAAGGGACATACCAGATCTGTTGCCCAGGGGGAAAGGAATTAGCCTATATATATATTAAATTAAAGGTGGTGCAAATGACCACATTTGGTAATCTGCTCGGAGTATAGTTACCTGTCCAGAATATGCGTATATTGGCTATTTTGGCCCTGACTTCAGCAGGATCAGCGGGGACCACTTTAGCTGTCCAGTACATTTCTTACATTCTGGCAAGAAATAACCTATCCATCCTGGGGGAGGTTGCCATTCCAACTACCACCCAGATTTTTTCTCCCATGGGAGGATGGGCTAGTAAGTGCAGAACCACGCTTGTCTCATGTCTGGTGTGAGCTCAGGAACTAGTGCCTCAGGCCTTGTTTTCTGGACAGCAGTAGTCATAGGTGCACGGGTTTTGGTATCTAATCATGTGTAGAGGGTGGTGCCATAGCCTGTTCGAATTAAATTTAACAAGGGTATGGCTTCTGGCAAGATTTTCATCCATCCATACAACTGTGGTGTCCATAGGAGGGCTCTGAGTTGAGCTTTAAGAAGGCTATTCTTTTTTATTTTTTTTTATTTTATTTTTTATAAACATATAATATATTTTTATCCCCAGGGGTACAGGTCTGTGAATCGCCCGGTTTACACACTTCATAGCACTCACTTGCAAATATAGTTTCCAGTTTATCAGGTTACCTTTTTGTTTAGTTGATAGCTTTCTTTGGTGTGCAAAAGATTTTTATGTATATAAGAGTCTAAGAGTTTTGTTGTTGTCACTGTTTGTTAGTTCTTCTTCTTCTTTTTTTGGTTCCATATGTAAATGAAATCATATGGTATTTGTCTTTTTCTGTCTGACTTATTTCATATCATAATACCCTCTAGGTCCATCCATATTGTTGCAAATGGCAAGACTTATTATTTTTTATGGCTGAGTAATACTCTATTGTGTGTGTGTGTGTGTGTGTGTGTCTACCACATCTTTATCCATTCATTTATCAATGGACATGGGTTGCTTTCATATCTTGGCTATTATAAATGCTGCAATAAACATAAGGGTACCTATATCTTTTCAAATTAGTGCTTTTATTTTCTTTGGGTAAATACCCAGTAGTGGAATTAGTAGTGGAATTACTGGATCATATTCCTATTCTTATTTTTCTGAAGGACCTCTAAACTATTTTCCACAGTGGATGCACCAACATACATTCATACCAACAGTGCATAAGTGTTTCCTTTGCTCCACATTTTGCCAACACTTGTTATTCTTTCTTTTTGACACTAGCCATTTGGACAGGTATAAGGTGATATCTCATTGTGATTTTGATCTATAATTCCATGATGACTGGTCATGTTGGATATCTTTTCATACATATCTTGGCCATCTGTATGTCCTCTTCAGAAACATGTCTATTCAGGTCCTCTGCTCATTTTGAAATTGGATTTTTTTTTTGTTATGTGTTGAGTTATATAAATTCTTTTTGAATATTAACTCCTTATCAAATATGTCATTTGCAAATATAGTTTCCAGTTTATCAGGTTACCTTTTTGTTTAGTTGATAGCTTTCTTTGGTGTGCAAAAGATTTTTATTTTGGTGTAGTCCCATTCCATTGAAAGTATTTGTAAAACCACCTTGAAAGCAAAAGGAGCAACGAGACCAAAGGAAAAGGCTGACAAGTCCAGCTTGATGAGAAATGAAATTAGACACCTATGCACAGAAAAATCATGTCTTAAGTGGCTGCAAGACAAGTAGATCTCTGCAACCCTATCTCCCATAAAACCTACTTTTATAGCCCTAGAGGCCAGTGAGTTGTGTTGGTAGACCACCTGGGAGGAAATGCAGTCATATCTGAGCAGATCAAGAATGTTAGACACAAGGGTATATTTAAGGGTTATTACATGTATGGTGGGATGAAGAGAAAGAATAAGGAGGAAGGGAGGATGGTCAAGAAGACTTCAGGTCACAGAGTGATCATCATGGCAGATTTGTCCAAAATGGCATTTAGTCTTGTGCACACACCACACTCCTTGATTCTGGTTCTTACAATCTCATGTACCCACCTCTTTTGTGATATCTTCTGAGTCATCAGAAAGGGGCTCTTTGAGGTGGGTTTTTCCCCAGATGGTGTTCAAGTTGAAGGCATAAACCACAGCAGTAATATGGAGTGTAATGGGAAGAGACATCTATCCTGGTGACACAACAGAGAATGAGGAATATTCTTCAGCACTGAGTCCCAGGTTCTAAACCAGCTTGACAACCACTGGCTTAAAGTGGGCCTGGGATCATTTCCCTGTAGGTGTGACACCCACCATCATAACCTGGAAAAAGGTAACTTGAATAAAGGGAGAAAATGACATATCTAGCATGAGTCCCATTGTAAAGTGTCCACATAGGTCTATGCCCATTGCAGAGAAAGGTTTCCTTCACTTGAAAAAGAGAGGAGCAGCAGCTAGGGATGAAAGAATAAATGCTTAGTAGGTACTTGTCTGGGAAGAGCCTCTCCATCTATTAAGATGACATTGGTGCCTTCTCTCTTTGTCATGAGGACAGAGGTAGCCTGAAGTTCATGAGAGGAAGGGACATACCAGATCTGTTGCCCAGGGGGAAAGGAATTAGCCTATATATATATTAAATTAAAGGTGGTGCAAATGACCACATTTGGTAATCTGCTCGGAGTATAGTTACCTGTCCAGAATATGCGTATATTGGCTATTTTGGCCCTGACTTCAGCAGGATCAGCGGGGACCACTTTAGCTGTCCAGTACATTTCTTACATTCTGGCAAGAAATAACCTATCCATCCTGGGGGAGGTTGCCATTCCAACTACCACCCAGATTTTTTCTCCCATGGGAGGATGGGCTAGTAAGTGCAGAACCACGCTTGTCTCATGTCTGGTGTGAGCTCAGGAACTAGTGCCTCAGGCCTTGTTTTCTGGACAGCAGTAGTCATAGGTGCACGGGTTTTGGTATCTAATCATGTGTAGAGGGTGGTGCCATAGCCTGTTCGAATTAAATTTAACAAGGGTATGGCTTCTGGCAAGATTTTCATCCATCCATACAACTGTGGTGTCCATAGGAGGGCTCTGAGTTGAGCTTTAAGAAGGCTATTCTTTTTTATTTTTTTTTATTTTATTTTTTATAAACATATAATATATTTTTATCCCCAGGGGTACAGGTCTGTGAATCGCCCGGTTTACACACTTCATAGCACTCACCATAGCACATACCCTCCCCAATGTCCATAGCCCCACCCCCCCCTCCCAACCCCCCTCCCCCCCATCAACCCTCAGTTTGTTTTGCGAGATTAAGAGTCACTTATGGTTTGTCTCCCTCCCAATCCCATCTTGTTTCATTTACTCTTCTCCTACCCCCTTAACCCCCCATGTTGCATAAGAAGGCTATTCTTATTTTTATTCTTATTCCTTTCAATTAGCTGGACAGGTTATGGATTACGAGATAAATGAAGTTACCAATTTATGTCCCACTCCTGAACTCAGTCCTATACTTCATGTCCAGTGAAATGTGTTCCCCTATCACTATCCTTCAGGAATATCTGTATATAACAAAATTGTTCAGGGTCATTGATGGTAACATTTTGATTGGCCCTTTTATAGGAGAAGTCTTGCATGAGCCCAGCGGTTGTATCCACACAAGTTAGGGTGTATTTTTTTGCTTGACTCATGAGTAAAGGGCCTGTACAATCAATTTGTCGGTCTAAAATTGATTGCTACACAGTGATTGCACCCTGTGGTGTGTGAACCCTTCATAAGTCTCAGAAGGGAGAAGATAAGACACTTGCTGACAGCTACTAGGATGTCACTATGGGCAGCTCTCTTTGCTGTGTTCCAACCCATATTAGCACTGTGATGCTCACTGTGTTTGTGAACTCATACAGCCAATTCTGAACTTTGTACAAGGTAAGGGCCCTGATATTTGCTCTTTGCCTCAGTATTCCCAGGAGGTAAGACAGGCCTATGTACTGAGACATGAAGGACGATAAGGGAGGCAGCAGGGTCCCTTCCCATATATCTTTCCATAGTGCTGCTTTCTATAATGGTTTCTGTAAAACTTAGCAGTTGTCCCAAGACCTTTGGGCCATCCAGGTTGTCAAATGCTTATAGACAGCTCAACTGTACAGAAGTTAAGGATTTATGCATGCATACCATCCAGGAAGTCCCCAATTCAGCCCACTGGCTGCTTTTATGATCCCCAGTTTCAAACCAGGTAGTCTGAGGTTGGATTGTTACCACAGTCCAGTGATTAGGATTTCTTCTACTGAAGAAACTTCAGAAATAGGGTATGTGTCTTCATTTACTTGTGAGGAAGTCTCCATAGGAGGTTCTGGGGGAAAATTAAAGATTTCATAATTTACTTGTCCCAGGATAACATGCAAGTCAGCTCCCAATGGACTAGTGGAAAGAATATTCCCTGGTTCTAAGTCAGCATGCCTTTCTTGCAGTGTAGGGGCTGGTGCTGTGGCAGATGCTAGTCTTCTGAATATGTCAGCTGTCTACACATTTATAGGCAACCCAGTCTGTACAATTACCACAGGAGTGGCCGTTAAGGGCTCCATTTATTGAAGGGCCTTATAGACCCCCAAAACTTATTGTTCAATAGAAGAATATTGTAACTCTACTCCCTTCCAGAGTTGTGACCAAAAGCCTAATGGGGTTATCTTTCCATGCTGTTCCTGCCATAATGCCCAATTTATCCCATCTGGTGTCACATTTAGGGCCACTTAGGTATCATCTAGGGTCATGGGGATACCAGATGAAGGTGTTCCTAAATCCTGTGCATGAACAACTGATATCTGAACTTGATCAAAGGCAGCTTGATATTCTACCCAATGCCAAAGTGTTCCCTTTTCTACCATATGGTAGAGATGGTTCAGGCATTGTGCTAGATACAGGGTAAAGGTCCTCCAGTACACCCGAAACTTACAGTTGCTCCACTGTGTTAGGGATAGGAAATTGTTGGATCTAGTCATTCACAGAGTCTGATATAAGATGTGTCTTAGCTGACCAAGTAACCCCTAAAACTTGGGCCCAGGGCCTTGTACTTCCTGTGGACTGATGGCCCATCCTCACTTTTTCAAATGAGAGCAGAGACCATTCAAATAAGACTATAACAGAGAAAAGTCTTCAGAATTTAGAATCATATCATCAATATAATGGAACCTTTTAACTATGGGTGGTGGGTGGGTACAAAGACAAACCATGGGCAATCATACTATGGCAGATAATGGGACCATGCAAATAAGTTTGTGGCAATGCCTGGAATACCCATTCTTGACCATCCCAGGCAAAAATGAATTGGTCTTGTGATTCCATATGCAAAGGAATACTAAAGAAAATGTTGGCTAAATCCAAAACCATGTACCATTTATTCAATGATTTGGGTGATACTAGGCACAGAAGCATGTATTTCAGGAACAACCATAATCACTCCTCCATAATCAACAGTCATTCTCTAGGTGCTGTCCAGTTTTTTCACAAGCCATATAGAGCTATTATAGGAACTTTGTGCCGGCCTGGTTTTTTATACTTTTGCTAATTCCTGTATAGTGGCAGATATTTCCTCAAATCCTCTTAGTAACTGATAATACATTACATTTACAACCTGGTGCAGGAGAGGGAGTAACACAGGATCCCAATTTGCCATTCCACATAGGACAGCCTTGATTACCCTATCTCAAAGGTGAAATTCTCCTACAGAGGTATGTAGCATTTTTCCCAAGAGAATATCCATTCCTAATATATTCTCTGGTATTGGGAAAATAAAAACCCCATAAGGGGGGCGCCTGGGTGGCTCAGTGGGTTAAGCCGCTGCCTTCAGCTCAGGTCATGATCTCAGGGTCCTGGGATCGAGCCCCGCATCGGGCTCTCTGCTCAGCAGGGAGCCTGCTTCCTCCTCTCTCTCTGCCTGCCTCTCTGCCTGCTTGTGATCTCTCTCTGTCAAATAAATAAATAAAATCTTAAAAAAAAAAAAAAAAACCCATAAGGGGTGGGTGGGCTTTTACCTATTCCCAAGTACACTACTGTGTGCTTCACCCTTATGGTCTTTCCATAAGGGTTTCACAATTAATGGCTGCCAAAATCCTTGAGTACCATTCTGGATTATCATGAATTAGAGTGCCTTCTGCTCTATTATCCGCTAAGGCCATAGGGTTTTTTTTTGTTGTTGTTGTTTGTTTGTTTGTTTATTTTTAGCAAACACTAAGTTGTGAGCTCTATGTGGGGCCTCTGATTGCCCCCGCAGTTCTCACACAGATCAACCTTGGCCTCACCCCTAGTCTCTTGGCAATGGTATCCAGACTTGGTAAGAAGTCATCTGTGGCTTAGTTGTTTCCTCTTCCTTCACCTCCTCCTTCTCCTCCCATGGAGGGCAGTGGCCTCCTTTCATAAAGGCACAAGAACAGCATTTGCCCAGTGGTCTATCTTATGCCCCAAGATTGTACCTAAGGGTTATTACATGTGTAGTTAGACAAAGGGAAAGAATATGAATGAGGCTGTGCTCAAGTGGGCTTCATGTCACAGAACAGTTATCATGGAAGATTTGTCTGAGACGGTGTTAGCCTAGTTCAATTCCAACACTTTATTTTTATTTTTCATTTCCCTTGACATATATTCCTAATCCCTATATCCCTTGACATATTCCCCCTTTCATTTCTCTAGACATATATTCCTAAGGATGATGTTCAGGAGATTACCACTATGTTTTATTTTAGGAGTTTTATGGTTTCAGGTCTCACATTTAGGTCTTTAATCCATTTTCTTTCTTTTGCATGTTGCTGCCCAATTTTCCTGACACCACTTGTTGAGTGGACTGTTTTTCCATTGGATATTCTTCCCTGCTTTGTTGAAGATTGATTGACCATATAGGTGTGAATCTATTTCTGGGGATTTCTATTGATCTATGTGTCAGTTTTTGTGCCAGTACCATACTGTCTTGAGGACTATAGCTTTGTAATAGAGCTTGAAGTCCAGAATCATGATGACTCTAGCTTTGATTTTTCTTTTTCAGGATTACTTTGGCTATTCAGGGTCTCTGTGGTTCCATACAAATTACAGGATTGGTCATTCTAGTTCTGTGAAAAATGCTGTTGGTATTTGATAGGGGCTGCATTAAGTGTGTAGATTGCTTTGGGTAGTGTAGACATTTTAACAATATTTACTCTTTGAATCCATGAGCATGGAATGTCCTTCCATTTCCTTGTGTCGTCTTCAGTTTCTTTCATCAGCGTTTTATAGTTCAGGGTATGGGTCTTTCACCTCTTTGATTAGGTTTATGTTTAGGTATCTTATTGTTTTTGGTGCAGCTGCAAATATGATTGTTTTCATAATTTCTATTTTTGCTACTTCATTTTTAATGCATAGAAATGCAACAAATTTCTATACATCTGATTTTGTATTTGCAACTTTACTAAATTCATTTATCAGTTCTAGTAGTGTTTTGGTGGCATCGTTTAGGTTTTCTATAGAAAGTATTATATCATCTGCAAATAGTGAAAGTTTTACTTCCTCCTTGCCAGTTTGGATGACTTTTCTTTCTTTTTGTTGTCTGATTGCAGTGGCTAGGACTTCAGTACTATGTTGAATAAAAGTGGAGAGAGTGGACATCCTGATCTTGTTCCTAAACTTATGGGAAAAGCTCTTAGCTGTTTCCCATTAATGGTGATGTTAGATGTGGATTTTTTATATACCGTCTTTATTATGTTGAGGTATGTTCCCTCTAAACCTACTCTTTTGAGGGTTTTTTATCGTGAATGGTTGTTGTACTATGGCAAGTGTTTTTTCTGCATTTGTTGAAATGATCATATGATTCTAATCATTTCTCTTATTGGTCATATTTGCAAATACTGAATCACCCTTGCAACCCAGAAATAAACCTCGCTTGATCAGGGTGAATGATTTTTAAAAAAAAAATGTATTGTTGAGGTCTTTTATCCATTTTGAGTTTATCTTTGTGTACGGTGTAAGAGAATGGTCGAGTTTCATTCTTCTGCATATAGCTGTCCAGTTTTCCCGGCACCATTTATTGAAGAGACTGTCTTTTTTCCACTGTATATTTTTTCCTGTTTTGTCGAAGATTAACTGACCATAGAGTTGAGGGTCCTTATCTGGGCTCTCTACTCTGTTCCACTGGTCTATGTGTCTGTTTTTATGCCAGTACCATGCTGTCTTGGTGATCACGGCTTTGTAGTAAAGCTTGAAATCAGGTAACGTGATGCCCCCAGTTTTATTTTTGTTTTTCAACATTTCCTTAGCGATTCGGGGTCTCTTCTCTATGACCCTGCAATTGCACTACTGGGTATTTACCCCAAAGATACAGATGTAGTGAAAAGAAGGGCCATCTGTACCCCCATGTTTATAGCAGCAATGGCCACGGTTGCCAAACTGTGGAAAGAACCAAGATGCCCTTCAACGGACGAATGGATAAGGAAGATGTGGTCCATATACACTATGGAGTATTATGCCTCCATCAGAAAGGATGAATACCCAACTTTTCTATCAACATGGACGGGACTGGAAGAGATTATGCTGAGTGAAATAAGTCAAGCAGAGAGAGTCAATTATCATATGGTTTCACTTATTTGTGGAGCATAACAAATAGCATGGAGGACATGGGGAGTTAGGAGAAGGGAGTTGGGGGAAATTGGAAGGGGAGGTGAACAATGAGAGACTATGGACTCTGAAAAACAATCTGAAGGGTTTGAAGAGGTGGGGGTTGGGAAGTTGGGGGAACCAGGTGGTGGGTATTAGAGAGGGCACGGACTGCATGGAGCACTGGGTGTGGTACAAAAACAATGAATACTGTTATGCTGAAAATAAATAAAAAAATGATTTAAAAAATGTATTGTTGAATTCAGTTTGCTAGTATTTTATTGAGAATTTTTGTATCTATGTCCACTGAGGATATTGGTCTGTAGTTCTCTTTTTTAGTGGTATCTTTATCTAGTTTTGGTATTAGGATAATAATATTGGCTTCATAGAATGTATTTGGAACTTTTCCTTCCTCTTCTATTACTTGGAATGTTTGAGAAGAATAGGTATTAACTCTTCTTTAAATGTTTGGTGGTATTCACCTGTGAAGGGTCCTGCCCTTTTGTTTATTGTGAGTTTTTGATTACTGATTCAACTTCTTTACTGGTTATAGTTTTGTCCACATTTCTTATTTCTTCCTTTTCCAATATTGATAGTTTTTATGTTTCTAGGAATTTATCCATTTGTTGGCATATAGTTTTTCATAATATTCTCTCATAATTGTTTGTATTTCAGTTGCTTTTTTTCATTGTCATTTGTGATTTTATTTATTTAAGTCCTTTCTCCTTTTTTTGATAAGTCTAACTAGACTTATTAGAATTTTATCAGTTTTATTCTTTTTTTTTTTTTTTTCACAGAACCAGCCCCTGGTTTCATTGATCTGTCTTATTTTAATTTTTTAGTTTCTATATCATTTATTTCTTTTTTAAATTTAGAATCAATTAATTAACATATAGTGCATTAGTAGTGTCAGAAGTAGAGTTCAGCGATTCATCAGTTGCATATAATACCCAGTACTCATTACATCAAGAGGACTCCTTAATGCCCCTCAGCCAGTTATCCCATCACCTCACCCACCACGCTTCCAACAAACCTCAGTTTTTTCCCCAGAGTTAAAGTCTCTTATGGTTTGTCTCCCTCTTTGATTTCATCTTATTTTATTTTTCTTTCCCTTCTCCTATGTTCTTCTGGTTTTTTTTTTCCCTTAAATTTCACATGTGAGTGAGATCAATGGTAATTGTCTTTCTCTGACTTATTACACTTAGAATAATACTCTCTAGTTCCATTCACATTGTTACAAATGGCAAGATTTCATTCTTTTTGATGGCTGAGTAATATTACATTGTATATGTATGTACTACATCTTCTTTAACCATTCATCAGTTGATGGACATCTGGGCTCTTTCCATATTTTGGTTGTTGTGGACATTGCTATAAACTTTGGGGCGCATGTGCCCCTTCAAGTCATTCTATTTGTATCCTTTCTATCATTTATTTCTGTTTTAATCTTCATTAATTCCCCCTTTTGTTAGTTTTAGGGGTTTTTGTTGTTGTCCTTTTTCTAGTTCCTTTTGGTATAAGGTTTGGTTATTTATTTGAGATTTTTCTTGCTTCTTGAGGTAGGCCTCTATTGCTATAAACTTTTTTCTTAGAACTGTTTTTGCTGCATCCCAAAGGTTTTGGACCTTTGTGTTTTCATTTTCATTTTTTACCATGGACTTGTTAATTTCTTCTTTTATTTCTTGGTTCACTCATTCATTGTTTAATAGCATATTATTTAACCTCCATGTATTTGTGGTGTTTCCAGATATTTTTTACAGTTGACTTCTAGTCTCCTAGTATTATTGTCAGAAGAAATGCCTGGTGTGACTTTGATCTTCTTGAATTTGTTGAGAATGTTTTGTGGACTAATATGTGATCTTTTCTAGAGAATGTTCCACGTATGCTGGAAAAAGATGTGTATTCTGTTTTAGGATTCAATGTTCTGAATATATCTGTTAAATCCCTCCATTCCAGTGTGTTATTCAAAGCATTGTTTCCTTGTTGATTTTCTGTTTAGATGACCTGTACAGTGATGTAACCGGGGTTTTAAAGTCCTCCACTATTATTATTATTATTATTGATTAGTTCCTTTATGTTTGTTATTAATTGTTTTATGTATTTTGGTGGTCCTGTGTTAGGTGCATAAATATTTACAATTGTTATGTATTCTTACTGGAATTTCCCCTTTACTGTTATATAGTATCCTTCTTTGTCTCTCATTACAGTCCTTGTTTTAAAGTCTATTTTGTCCAATAAAGTATTGCTACTCCAGCTTTCTTTTGACATTTATTTGCATAATAGATGTTTTTCACTCTCCTCACTTTCAATCTGCAGGTGTCTTTAGATGTAAAATGAGTTCTTGGAGGCAGCATATAGATGGGTCTTATTTTTATTTTATTTTTATTTTTTATTATGTTATGTTAGTCACCATATAATACATCATTAGTTTTTGATGTAGTGTTCCATGATTCATTGTTTGCATATAGCAACCAGTGCTCCATGCAATATGTGCCCTCCTTAATACCCATCACTGCGCTAACCCATCCTCCCACCCCCCTCCTCTCTAAAACCCTCAGTTTGTTTCTTGGAGTCCACAGTCTCTCATGGTTCATCTCCCCCTCCGATTTTCCCTGCTTCATGGTCTTGTTTATTTAATCCATTCTGTCACCCTGTGGTGGCTTTTGGTTGGAGCATCTGGTCCATTTACATTCAAAGTAATTATCAAATGATATGTAAATATTGTCATTTTATTATGTGTTTTGTGGTTGTTTCTGAAGGTTTTCCCTGATCTGTTCTTGTCTTTCTCTCCTTCATGGTTTACTGATTTTCTTTAGTGATATATTTGGATTTCTTTCCATTTATTCCTTGAATATTATTAGTGGGTTTTGATCTATAGTTATCATTAAGTTTGTATATAATCTCTTCTGCATATTAACTTGATTAATTATATTAACTTGATGGTCTTTTACCTTTGAACCTATTCTTTACTCTTCTCTTCCTCACATTTTCTTTATTCACCTGTTTCCCACATTTTAGGTAAATGTTGCCATATTTTGCATCCTTTTGTCTTGTGAATTCCTTGACTTATTTTGTACAGGAATATTCATTTTTACTGCTTTTGTGTTTCCTACCTTTATACTGTCACTTTTGGTCTCTTCTTTCCACTCAAAGGATCCTGTTTAATATTTAATATTAAATATTTAATATTTAATATTTCTTGCAAGGCTGGTTTAGTGGCCATGAACTTTACTTTTTATTTTCTGGGAAATTCTTTCTCTCTCCTTCTATTCTAAATGATAGCCTTGCTGGATAGAGTATTCTTGGCTTCAGATTTTTCCCATTCAGCACTTTGAATATATCATGCTACTTCCTTCTGGTTTTCCATGTTTTTGCTGAAAATCCCCTGCTAGCCCTATGGCTTTTCCATTGTATATTACTGTCTTCTTTCATCTTACTGCTTTAAATTTTTTTTCTTTATTACTATATTTTGCCAATTTAATTATAATATATCCTGGTGTGAATCTGCTTTTGTTGCTTGTTGGTGGGAGTTCGCTGTGTCTCCTGGATCTGAGTATCTGTTTCATTCTCCAGAGCCAGGAAGTTTTCAGCTATTATTTCTCCAAATAAATTTTCTGCCCCCTTTTCTCTCTCTTCTTCTTCTGGGACTCCTGTAATATGAATGTTATTATGTTTGATGGAGTCACTGTGTTCTCTCAGTCTGTTCTTGTTTCGTATAATTCTTCTTTATCTCCTTTGTTCAGCTTGATTACTTTCCATTACTTTGTCTTCCACATCATTAATTTGTTCCTCTGCTTCTTCCAGCCTGCAGTTCATTCTGTCAAGCATGTTTTTCATTTAATTTACTGAGGTCTTCATGTTTGCTATGTTATTCCTTATTTCTGTATTAAGGGTCTCACTGATGTCTTCCAATCTTTTTTCAAGTTCAGTGAGTATCCTTATGATCAATGATTTAAATTTTCTATCAGGCACGTTACTTATAACTGTTTTGCTTAGGTCTCTGGCTTTGGCCTTGTCCTGTTTTTTCATTTGGGATAAATTTTTCTGTCTTCTCATTTTGTCTGCCTCTCTGTGTTAAGAAAGTCAGCTATTTCTCCTGTACTTGAAAGTGATGGCCTTATGAAGAAGAGGTCCCAGAGTGCCCTGCAGCACAGTGTCCCTTGTTCACCAGAAGTTGGCACTTTAGGAGAGTATCCTATGTATGTTACTTATACCCTGCTGTTGGGTCTGTGTCATTTTTCCTTTCAGTGAGGCCATCTGCCCTGACTCCCTGCCTGTTGTGCGCTGTGCTTGCTCTCTGTGGTGTTAGTGGGATCCAAACAGGCTAGGTCTGAGTGACCATACCTGTGAGGGAACTTGGGAGTGGGATGACAGTATTAGCAAAATTCGTGCTGGGTCTCTAGTCTTATTCTGGATCCCCTGAAGTGCTATAGTAGCTGGGGGCTGTGTGACCAGGGAGATGAGGCTGGGCATGGTGTGCAGTGATGGCTGGACTTGTCTGGGCTCAGTATACCACAGCGACTGGGGGTGAATGGCTGGGTATGGTGTGGTGGCTGGGCACTGCGTGGCATCTGTGCATCTGATGGCTGTGCAGGGCAGGTGCTTAGCATGGCTTTAACAAAATGTGCCCTGAGCCCAAGGCTGAGGCTAGCAGGCTTTGGAGTGGGTGAGTCCTCAGGAGAACTTGTGGGTGGAACATACTGCTATCAGGCTAGGTAGCAAAATGTCTGTGCAGTCCCACTGCTTGCAGATGGCCCTGTGTTTATGCTGGGGGGGTGGAGGAGGAAAGTGACACCTGCCAGCTCCCTCATTTTTGGAGAAGTCCTCCAACATGCTTTGAAATCAGTATGAACAAATCTGCCTCCTGTTTGTCCCTGCTGTTGTGTAAATTTTCATTTTTATATTGCCTCTCTGTCCAGGCTGTTCTCTTTTTAAAGGCAGTGACCCAGTTATCACTGGCACTTTCTGCTTGTCCAGTGCTGAATCAGGCTCTAGGCTCTAAGTCCCACTGGTTATACAAGCTCATGAAATTCAACCCCTCTGTTTTTTAAAGCCAAATGCTATGGGGATTAGTCTTCCCTGTGCAAGCTCCCTGGTGCAAGTGCCCATTTCTCTGCCCTCTCCATGTGCACAGCTCCCTCTGTCCTGCAGGCAGTGTCCCTCTAGCTTTCTGATCTTCCTAACCTCTCAGGTACAGCTTCTTCTCCATATTTAGTTGGAGTTTGTTCTGTCAATACTTAGGTTGTTTTCTGGTTTATTTACTTGGGTGTGGATGATATCTAGTTGTAAACGTGGCTTGGGGTAAACTCAGGATTCTCCTACTCCGCCATCTTCCCAAACTCCTCACATCCACCTTATACTCAACCCATTTTTAAAATGCATTGTTTGTTTTTTCTAATGTGTTGTATGAGTTCTTTATATATTTTGGATATTAAACCCTTCTCAGATTATGAGTGAGAAATGTTTTCTCCTTTTCATTTTGTTGATAAGTTCTTTTGCCATGCAGTAGATTTTTAGTTTAATGTAGTCCCACTTGTTTATTTTTGTTTTTGGTGTCAAATCCAAAAAATTATTGCCAAAACCAATGTGAAGGAGATTGGCACCTGTGTTTTCTTCTAGAATTTTGATGGTTTCAAGTCTTATATTAAATCTTTAATTAATTTTGAGTTGATTTTTGTATATGACGTAAGATTGGCTCAGTTAATTCTTTTGTCACATGACTGACTATTTTCCCCAACACAATTTGTTGACGAGACCATCCTTTCTCCACTGTATATTCTTGGCTCCTTTGCTGTACATTAATTGGCCCTCTCTATGTGAGTTTATGTCTGGACTTTCTATTCTGTTCTATTGATTTTTTTGTGTCTGTTTTTACACCAATACTATGCTTTTAGATTACTGTAGGTTTGTAATATTGTTTGAAATCAGGAAACAGAATGTCTCCAAATTTCCTTTTTCTCAAAATTGCTTAAGCTATTTAGGGTCTTTTGTGGTTCTGTATACCCTCACTTAAAAATAACATCTATTTCTATTGGAATTAGATGGATGGGGCTCTGTTACTTTTAGCTTAAAAGAGACCCGATTTGGCATTTGGGTTCCGTGTGAAGGCCTGATTTGGGATAGATTAGTTAAAGAAGAAAAAAGAAGGTACTACTAAAGGTGGCTTTTCCAAGCTTTTATGTCATGACAGCTCCTAGAAAATGGAAGCTCTGGGCCCTTCAGTGATGTTGCTGGCAGAAGAGGAAAGTTTAGGGGAAAGTTAACCTTGGGAATATGTGCCTTCTGTAGGGGGTGTTAGTATCCATACTATGTATTGCCAACCCTACCAGGACCTTGTAGTGACCGGTTATAAGCTAAATAACTTTCAGGGTGCTGGAGGTGCCAGAGAGTCTTCTTCCAATACTTAATTAGTCTGCAAAACACTGAGATTGAAATCCAGTCTGAGGCTAAGAATGAATGTGTATTGCAGTCTAATGTTACCTAAAACATATTCATGGAAATACAGGTTTCAAGGGGTTGATTTACAGTGAAAGAAGGCTTTAGGAGAGACTGGATTAAGTTGTAGACTGGGCACGTATCATTCTCCCCTCAGGTTCATCCCCTGAAATCACAGGACACACATACACACTCGACATGTAAACAGAAGACATGTAAACCAGACAGAAATTATTTTAATTCAGGTCTTGGATTAAGTACAAACCAGTATCTACTCTTCCTACTCAGACCCCATTAAAAGGATGGTAAGGGGAGCACTTAGGTAGCTCAGTCGGTTAAGTGTCTGACTCTTGATTTCAGCTCAGGTCATGATCTCAGGATTATGGAATCTAGCCCCATATCTGGCTCTGCACTGGACATGGAGCCTGCTTGGGATTCTCTCTCTTCTCTCTTCCTCTGCCCATACCTCCCACTCCCTCCGGGGCCAGGTATACATGCACTCTCTCTTACTCTCTCTAAGAAAAAAAGATGGTAAGGAATTTTTTTAAAAAGTCGAAACCCACAATAATTCAGGGGCATCCACAAAGCAAATATTTAATGATTAATCTAAGTCAAGGAAATCAAAGGAAGTTCTCATGCTGGCATTCAGGTACCCTAAGTTATCTGTTACTTACTCTAAAGGGAAGCCAAGGAGAAGGCTGTTTCACTTCTATTCATGCCCTAGGTGAAAGAAGCCTGGAACAGGGCATGGGCGACATCACAGAAGAGAAAATGGAGCCCAGATATTCCGAGTATAGAGCTGCTTCTAGCTGAACAATTGTTTTTCCCTGACACAACCTTCGTCCATTAGGTAACAGAAAAGTGTGATAGCCAGACCTCAACATGTAGATTCAGGGAAGTAAAATATTTTCAAATGTAGAGAAAAGAAAATAAAGAAGTTACACATACTAGGTAAGAATAAATAGAATATCTGAACAGTACTTCTAAGCATCAGCAAGATGAAAGAAAATGTATAGAAATTTTGCCAGACTGATACAAATATACAGACTTATCTATATGAATACATACATATCTATATTCATATATAGTGAAATGGAATATAGCAGGCAAAAGCCAGAAACTCAACATAGAAGAAAAAGTGACTCAGAACATTTGCACCTATTGCTTACCAAGAGATGGCAGACCAAGGTGAATAAATTTAGAAACAGATCAATGCATAATGAAAACTTAGTTTGTGATACAATCCCGTAGTTTGGATTCAGTAAATAATACTGTAGAAAGTACTTGTCCATGTAGAAAAGAATAAAGTTAGATTCCAAATTTGTATGGCTTACAGGGCTAAACATAAAAAATAAGAAACCAAAGGCAATTATTGAAATATATTATTATAATTTCGGGTTATATACAGTCTTCTGGTGAAAAGAGAAAAAACATCCACAAAGGAAAAGACAGGTGGATTTGAATATTCAAAAATTTGTGAACAATGAAAGACAGCATAAATCACATTTATAAGATTTAAAAAATAATTGATTTAACAGAAATGCCAAGAGAAAGAGTTAATAGTCAGCATCTGACATTTAGAAGAGAATTTTGCTGTAAGAAATAAGCATATCAAGAGACAGAAACTGGAGACAGACCACAACATTTTCACCTTAGAGAGGTCTCAGCCGGACAGGAGGATAAACAGGAAAATATCACCATTTCTAGTTCTGAGGGAGTGTGAGAAGAAGAACCAGGCAACATGGCAGGAGAGTAGACAGATAGTAGACATGTCCTAAGAAAGGAGTTTCATGGCACATCAACTGAGGGGAATATCAAAGGCAGAAGGGCTCCTTTACCCTGTGTATGGGTCTTGGAGGAGACAGCTGTGTGGAGGTCTTGTGCACCTATTGGTGTTGTCCAATAAGGTTAGGAGAGGGTGAGAGATAAGTAGAGTGTTTTATGTTTCCGAGTTCCTGCAATGCTAAGTGGGCATGCTGAGCTGAAAGCCATGGAGCCCGCTATCACGAGGGTGAGTTAGTCTCGCCCCAAACCCTGACTGTTGGTCATCTGGGTTGGAAGGCAGGGTAAAATATGTGACAGATGCTTAGGGGAGTCTGCAACTCTGCAAGGACTGGGAGAAGCCAAGGTGGTGGTAGTGGCAGATGAGGAGTGGGGCTTTCTAAATTGAAACTAAATCAACCTTGGTGTCACCAGCTGAAGATGCCAGAGGTAGATGCCTACAGATTACATGTGGCTTGGATGGGTCAACTATAACCCAGTGAGTATCAAGCCAGCCATTCTGCAGATGGTACATACTGTGCACAATCCTTAGGACATTTTCACTTGTCCCCTGATCTCACATTAGTCCATTCCTTAGAATAGACTAAATTCCATCTTGGAAGGAGTAGAAATAAAGGTAGAGGTAGTGGTGGTAAGGTATATACAAGACTGATTAAATGATTATATTCTAAAAGTGAACATTACCTCAAATGACGATTTAAATTATTAAATCGGATTAAGGGGGATATTGGTCTGACATTTAGTTAATTATCCCTTCTCTTTAGC
Organism: Enhydra lutris kenyoni; assembly: GCF_002288905.1. Taxonomy (NCBI): domain Eukaryota; kingdom Metazoa; phylum Chordata; class Mammalia; order Carnivora; family Mustelidae; genus Enhydra; species Enhydra lutris. The sequence continues at coordinate 23,708,437 of NW_019154112.1, read as the reverse complement.
AAGTGGAGTTCATGAGGATGATGGACAAAATAAAGAAACTATATTCTCTGTGCACATCAAAGATTGTGATTCCTTTACATTAGTGATAGACTTGGAAGAAAGCTTTTCAAAAATATAACAGAATTAACTTGCCAAAGACAAGGGAAGCAAGGGCAAAAATGAACTACTGGGACTTCATCAGGACAAAAAGTTTATGCACAGCAAGGGAAACAATCTACAAAACCAAAAGACAACCGACAGAATTGGCAAATGACCTATCAGATGAAGGACTAGTATCTAAAATCTATAAAGAACTTATCAAACTCAATGTCCAAAGAACAAATAATCCAGCCAAGAAATGGGCAGTAGACATGAACAGACATTTCTGCAAAGAAAATATCACAGTGGTCAACGGACACATGAAAAAGTGTTCCACTTCACTCAGCATCAGGGAAATACAAATCAAAACCACAATGCGATACCACCTCACACCAGTCAGAATGGCTAAAATTAACAAGTCAGAAAACCACAGATGTTCGTTGAGGATGCAGAGAAAGGGGATCCCTCCTACCCTGTTGGTGGGAATGCAAGCTGGTGCTGTCACTTTGGAAAACAGTATGGAGGTTCCTCAAAAAGTTGAAAATAGAGCTACCCTATGACCCAGCAATTGCACTACTGGGTATTCACCCCAAAGATACAAATGTAGTGATCCGAAGGGGCATGTGCACCCACATGTTTATAGCAGCAATGTCCACAAGAGACAAACTATGGAAAGAGCCTAGATGTCCATCAACAGATGAATGGATAAAGAAGAAGTGGTATATATACACAATGGAATATTGTATCAAAAAATGAAATCTTGTCGTTTGCAAGGATGTGGATGGAACTAGAGGGTATTATGTTAAGTGAAATAAGTCAATCAGAGAAGATAATTATCATATGTTCTCACTGATATAAGGAATTTGAGAAACAAGGCAGAGGATCATGGGGGAAGAGAGGGAAAAAATGAAATGGGATGAAACCAGAGAGGGAGACAAACTATAAGAGACTCTTTATCTCAGGAAACAAACTGAGGGTTGCTGGGGGAGGGAAGGGATGGGGTGACTGGGTGATGGACATTGGGGAGGGTATGTGCTATGATGAACGCTGTGAAGTGTGTAAGACTGATGAATCACAGACCTGTGCTTCTGAAACAAATAATACATAATATGTTAATTTAAAAAATTTTTTAAAAAGATAAAATAAGATGGTATGAAGGAACTTCAAGTCAATTATTAATTCATTCCTTCATTTTACAGCCCCTGAGTACCCTTTCCATGCCAAGTCCTAAGGTGGACATAGCATTGAGTCATTAGTAGCTCTTGCTATCTAAGATTTATAGAATGATGCAGACAAACAGGGCCATTTTAAAACATTCACAGGCTATACCTCAGTCTCCTCATCTCTGAAATAGGGATAATAGCACAACATCAGGGGGCTGTCACACAGGTTAAATTAATTAAAAATATGTAAGACACTTAGAATAGTGAATAGTACATATAAGCACTTAAAAAATGTTACCTGTCAGCAATCATCAACATCACTAACCTTAATCACTCTTTCTTTGGGAGCTGCATCTCATCAGTTAAAATTAAAATTTTTTACAATTAAAACAAAAAACAAAAAAAAGAACTAACATTTTTAATAAAAAATAAGAAAAGACATAACAGTAGAAAAACTAGTTTGGAAAAGGCAATTCACAGAATAAAATGGTCTATGCCTATATGAAAAAAACATTTCTGAAGGAACTATAAAGTAAGCAATAATGAAGCAATTTTTGGTCAGTATATTGGAAAACAAGAAAAAAGCTGATAATCTTCTGACATGCTTTCTAATATAAATGTTAAGGTTTTTAATACTCTGGTTGACCAGATGCCTCCTGATTAAAAATCCACATGAATTCTATTTAAGGTCATCAGGGAAATCTAACACAAAATTCTCCAGAAGAGATTCAGAAAGCCCAGAATCCAGTGGCAATTCTAAAACAGATTTCTTCAGTGACCTTAGGTGCAGACTTTCGGTGCCTATTCTCCATATAAAACCTAAAGAGGACAGACCTACTTTTTCTATGTAATACTGAAATGTGATTAAGATGAATGGCCTAACACAGAATATATTTTCAGCACCTTGAAAGACTGGGCACATTACTCAATGTCTGAATCTCTATATCTGGTACCAACCAGTCTAATTCACTTAATTAAAAAAAAAATGCTTACTTAAAACCATTCAGTTTTAGAGGTTTTTAAAACTGATTTATTTTTTGAAATGTCCTTCAGACTGATGGATAGTATTAACTCAGACTTAGGGAACTGGTTGAATCTTACAGTGTATAAATTTAGAAGCCACATACAATAGTAACCCCCTGTACCCAGCTATTGTACTTGTGTCACATGTGAACATACCCTTTCCCTACCCTAAGTCTACATCACAGTCATTGAATTTCTGTAAGTTGGCATTCAAACATTACAAAAATTCTTTGTGGCTCCAATTTTTAAGCTTTTACAATGTAACACATTATTTTTCTGAAGTAAACTAAAATCAAATTTCTCAGGGTTCATGCTGCCTTCTTTAGCCACATTCGAAGGAGGGTCTTTTGCATGGCCGTGAAAGATGAAAAACGATCCAGATTGCAAATCATGTTTTTTTTTCTTTTTAAAATTTAAACCATGTACAACTTTGGTGCAAATTGTGTTGGATAACTTTAAATTACGCTGTACTAACCAATATGAGTGGATTCTTGTAAAATAGTTCTGTGAAAATAAACTAAATTAAAAAGCAAAAAGAAAGTCTCAGGTCACTCAGAATCCATCCCGAGGGGTGAACCTCTGCCTTACTCCTCTTTGCAATAATACTAAACAGAAAGATATCTTTCGTGTGTGAACCATTATAGGTTTTTGTTTTTTGTTTTTTGGTTTTTTGGTTTTTAGCTTATTTCACCCTCAAGACCCAACTTCCACTTACAGATGCGCTATCTGAAGTTTGGACAGATTCTATAACTTAGCCAAAGTCTCACAGAGGCTAGAGCCCACAAGTTGAAGAATACACCGACTCTACCACCTCCTTCTTGAAACAGAGAAGTTACATTTTTATTTATTTTAGATACTGAACTCTTGTTTCTGATGCTGTTGAGTGCCTTCCACCTAGCCTTTAGGGAACTAAATAAAATGCAATTCTAAAAGTGTTACTTCTCTGCTTGAAACCATTAAACAGCTTCTCCTCGTGGTCCCCCGGACCAGCAGCATCAGCATCACTTGGGAATTGCTACAAACGCACATTCTCATGTCCCACCTTAGACCTAACAAGTCAGAAATGGAGGATGAGGCTCGGAAATCAGGGTGTAAACAAGTTCTCTGGGTGATTCTGTTGCTGCATGCTGAAGCTTGATCTTTAGATGACATTCAAAACCCTTCTGTGATAAGGCTTACTTCTTTAGCTTCTCTTGCCATTCATTGCTTCTCTCATCAAACCGTATTTTTGTATCACTAAATACACCACAGATTCTTCCTGTCCAAGAACAGTGTCAGCTAGTAGTTAAACACAAGGATTTTGAACCAAGCTTCCTGACCTTGAAAGCCACCTATGCCATTTACTAGTAGTACGTGTGACCTTAACTGAGTTACTTAAGCCGAGTCTTAGTTTCCCTTATTTAAAATGGGGATGAAGGTAGAAATACTATCTGCTTAGTTCATTGTCGCAAGGACTACATGAATCAGTATATGTGGAGCACTAAGAATATTGGCCAGTATAGTAGGTGTTCTAGAAATACATTATTGTATTTGCTTGATGAATTAGTTTCCTGGAGCTTTTGTAACTAATGACCACAAACGTGATGCCTTCTAATCAACAGGAATTTATCTTGCAAAGTTCAACATCAGTTTCACTGGGCTGAAATCAAGGTGTCCACAGGGCAGCACTGCCTCCAGAAACTCCGGGAGAGAATCCATTCCTTGTCTCTTTCAGCTTCTAGTAGCAGCCTACATTTCTTGGCTTGTGGTCACATCACACCAATCTGTGCCTGCACTTCTACAAAACCTTCTCGTGTGTGTGTGTGTGTGCATGTGTGCAGCTTCCCTCTACCTCTATCTTAAAAGGGTGCTTATGACTGGATTTAGAGCCCACCTGGAGAATCCAGGGTAATCCCCCATGGAAAGATTCTTAATTTAATCACTTCTGCAAAGACCCCTTTTCTTTTTTTTTTTTATTTTTTATTTTTTTTATTTTTTTGACAGAGAGAAATCACAAGTAGGCAGAGAGGCAAGCAGAGAGAGAGAGAGGAGGAAGCAGGCTCCCTGCAGAGCAGAGAGTCCGATGTGGGGCTCGATCCCAGGACCCTGAGATCATGACCTGAGCTGAAGGCAGAGGCTTAACCCACTGAGCCACCCAGGCGCCCCAAGACCCCTTTTCTTAATAACATTTGAGGGCTCTAGGGATTAGGACTTGACCTCATTAGGTGGCATTTATTCCACCTGCTATACTTGTGTTATCCTCTCTACCTATAGTCCTCTTTTCTCTCTGATTCCTCCTTTTATGAGACTTAGTGCAGAGGTTGCCTATTCCAGGAAGCCTTCCATCACTTCCCCAGTGCCATATGTAATTCTGTTCCTCTTTGCTCCCATACTATCCTGAACCCCTATGCTATCTTTTTCTAAAATAGACTTTATTTTTAGAGCAGATTTAGGTTTAGAGAAAAATTGTGTAAAAAGTACAGTTTCCATATACTCCCCCTTCCTGCCCCCTCTTCACAGTTTCTCCTATTATTAACATATTGATGAGCCAATATTGGTTCATTATTATTAATGGAAGTCCAAAACTCACATTAGGTTCACTCTTATTGTTATGCAATTCTATGGGTTTTGACAAATGGACAATGTCCTATACCCACCTTAACCTTATCATACAGAATAGTTTCATGTCCTCAAAGTGTCCCATGCTCTACCTATTTGAGCCTCTCCCTATCCTCCTAATTTCTTGGCAACCATGGATGTTTTTACTGTCCTCATAGTTTTGCCTGTTCCAGAAAGTCACATAACTGAAATCATATAGTATGTGGTCTTTTCAGATTTTCTTCTTTAAAAACAACGTTCATTTAAGTTTTCTCCATGCCTTTTTGTGGCTTGCAAGCTTATTTCTTTTGTTGCTGAACAACATTCCATTGGTTTGGGTGTTCCACAATTTATTTATCCATTCACCTATTGAAAGACAACTTGGTTGCTTCCAAATTTTGGTAATTTTGGATAAGAATTTCATAAACACATGTGAGTTTTGGGGGGGGACATAAGTTTTCAACTCCTTTGGGTAAATACCAAGGAGTGCAATTGCTGAGTTGTATGGTAACAGTATGTTTAGTTTTATAAGAAATCACCAAAATATCTTCAAAAGTGGCAGTACCATTTTGCATTCCTAACAACACTGAATTAGAGTTCCTGTTGCTCCATATCTTCACCTGCACTTGGTGTTGCCAGTGTTTTGGACTTTAGCTATTTTAGTATGTGTGCAATGTTAACTCATTGTTCTAATTTGCAATTCCTGATGACATATGTAGAGCAACTTTCAAATGCTTACTTGCCATCTTTTGGGGTGAGGTCCCTGTTTGGATCTTTTGCTCATTTGGAGCAAATGAGCTCCAATGGGTGGCTCAGTGGATTGTTTGTTTTCTCATTGCTGAGTTTAATAGTTCTTTCATAGTTCTTTGTGTATTTTAGATGTAAGCCTTTTATCAGATATGCTTTAAAACATATCTGGTGAAGTATCCTAGTTGGTGACTTGTCTTTTCATTCTCTTAGCAGTGTCTTTGGTAGAGCAGTTGTTTTTAATTCTAGTAGAGTCCAATTGATCAATGTTTTTTTTCATGGATTGGCCTTTTGGTGCTGTATCTTTTTTTTTTTAAGATTTTATTTATTTATTTCATAGGCAGAGATCACAAGTAGGCAGAGAGGCAGGCAAAGAGAGAGAGAGAGGAGGAAGCAGGTTCCCTGCCAAGCAGAGAGCCTGATGTGGGACTTGATCCCAGGACCCTGACATCATGACCTGAGCCAAAGGCAGAGGCTTAACCCACTGAGCCACCCAGGCGCCCCTTGGTGCTGTATCATAAAAACCATTGCTAAACTTAAGGTCACTTAGATCTATCTAAATAAATATGCAGATATTTATCTAGTTAAATATAAATGTATCTGGATTTATCCCCTATCATTCAGAAGTTTTATAGTTGTGCATTTTATATTCAGTCTCTGGTCCCTTTGAGTTATGTCACTAACATTTTATTGTTCCTGTCTCCTGCTTTATTTGTACATGTCTGTGAGTCTTCTTTGAGATTATGGATATTTTATTTGTTCTTAGTACTCTTAGTATTTTATTTGTTCTAGTACCCTTAGTACTCTAGTACTGTAGCTTAGTACTTAACCTACTGAATATAAGGCTTCAAAAAGTAAGTTAGAAAGTAAACTTTAGGGGCACCTGGGTGGCTCAGTGGTTAAGCCTCTGCCTTCGGCTCAGGTCATGATCTCAGGGTGCTGGGATCAAGCCCCGCATCGGGCTCTCTGCTCGGTGGGGAGCCTGCTTCCCCCTCTCTCTGTCTGCCTCTCTGCCTACTTGTGATCTCTGTAAAATAAATAAAAATCTTTAAAAAAAAAAAAAAAAAAAGAAAGTAAACTTTATCTTGCTCAGCAACTCAGTCTTTTCTTAAAAGCAACATGGTTGCTCCAGGCTTACTAGCCTGAGGAAAAGATAGAGAACTTTTTAGTTTGAACCTCTGCTTGCATGTTATCATAAACCTGAAACATCAGTTTCCCAGCTTCCAAGGACTTGCATAGTGTTGCAGGAAGATCCCTGAGTGTCCACAATGCTGTCTCATTAAAAGACTCCAACTAGATGAAGTTTTTATTTTCATTGGAACTGGATTTACTTCCAGTGATACCCTACAAAATAATGTAGTAAGGGGTCAAGGTACAGTTGGAGAGACAAAAGTTTAAGTGTTATTGGCTATTCTCCCATCAATTCAATGTGACTCACAGTTTCCTGGGTTAAACCCTATTTTTCCTGGGTTAAACCTTATTTTTCTATTTATATGCCTATGGATTTAGAAATAAAAGCAAACCCCTTAATCAGGGGAAAAATACAAAATACTTTTTTGGTTGTTGTTCTAAAGCTGAGAGGTATCTGTATTAACCCCAATTTCCTTTTTCATGGAGGAAGATACACAAAAATAAAATGTTCAGATATTATCTTACAGTGATCAAACAGCATATTTTTTTGTGATAATAGCAATTTCAAATAAACGCAATTTAACTTACACCTTTCAAAAGTTTTTTTCAGGGGTGCCTGGGTGGCTCAGTGGGTTAAAGCCTCTGCCTTCGGCTCAGGTCATGGTTCCGGGGTCTGGGATCGAGGCCAGCATCGGGCTCTCTGCTCAGCGAGGAGCCTGCTTCCCTTCCTCTCTCTCTGCCTGCCTCTCTGCCTACTTGTGATCTCTGTCTGTCAAATAAATAAATAAAATCTTTAAAAAAAAAAGTTTTTTTCATATAAGTAAATTCACAAACTGAGAAAATTATTTGTCTTGGAAGATATCCCTAGGACATCCCCTTTTTGTAGCCTGAGGACCACCGAGAAATCTTTGGTTACACTTTGGTTACAGATTCTCCTCTAAAGTGTTCGAGCATCGGCCTTCAATTTAAATTGTCCATTATAACTTAATTATAATGCAGCAATTTTTATTTAATGTGCTATTTGTAATGAAACCATGTGGTTGTTTTCTCAGGTATATATTTTTAAGGATTGGTGGGTTACTTGTGTTTGCTGGACTTTTTGACCATCTCATAAACATCAGAACTACTCCAGTAGGCCCTAAATAGGGAATGCCCAATGGCTAGTCTTGCAGGGAGGTAGTACCTTAGGACCACAGGAATGTGAAGGAGGTTGGTTCTGACGCCCCAATCCCCAACTTCCTAATATAGCTAAGGATGGATATAGCTTGAGACCTTCAGGGTGCTCAGAACGCAGACACCACTTTTCTTCTTGATAAATGATAGGTCTCCGTTTCTTTTTTTTCTTTTTTTTTTTTTTTATAATCGTTTTTTTTTTTTTTTTTAAATTTTATTTTTTATAAACATATATTTTTATCCCCAGGGGTACAGGTCTGTGAATCGCCAGGTTTACACACTTCACAGCACTCATCATAGCACATACCCTCCCCAATGTCCATAATCCCACCCCCCCAACCCCCCTCCCCCCATTAACCCTCAGTTTGTTTTGTGAGATTAAGAGTCACTTATGGTTTGTCTCCCTCCCAATCCCATCTTGTTTCATTTACTCTTCTCCTACCCCCTTAAGCCCCCATGTTGCATCTCCTCTCCCTCATATCAGGGAGATCATATGATAGTTGTCTTTCTCCGATTGACTTATTTCGCTAAGCATGATACCCTCTAGTTCCATCCACGTCGTTGCAAATGGCAAGATTTCATTTCTTTTGATGGCTGCATAGTATTCCATTGTGTATATATACCACATCTTCTTTATCCATTCGTCTGTTGATGGACATCTAGGTTCTTTCCATAGTTTGGCTATTGTAGACATTGCTGCTATAAACATTCGGGTGCACGTGCCCCTTCGGATCACTAGGTCTCCGTTTCTTAATCCAGCTTCTGTCTTAATAGTACTGAAACTTTGAGCCTTGTTCAAACCTCTTTGGTGGAGAGATGAGTATCAGTTCTAGAAACAGACAAAGTGACTGCAAAAGGCAAATACTTTAAATATTTGTCTCCCCCCAATCTTTTTTTCTGAAGCACATAAGGAGCACATAAACTAAGCAAACAATTTGTGAATTGTCAATTAGTTTTCTTGCAACTTCTAAATATTCTGCATACTTGAAGCCAAGACAGTTTTCTAGGTAAGATAGGCAGCTGCATCCATTTGCTTCACAGACTTAAATAACTCGTTAGCTGGGTTTTTCTTTATACCTATGGATATTTACAAGGATAGGTCTCAAAGAACACAGTAATAGTTTCTAGCGTTTCAGATTAGGATAGGATCATATTATTCTTTGGACACAAAAAGAAGTGAATTAGGAGCATAGAAGTCAATAGATGTTGAGGTGAACAGTTTAAAAATGTTTTAATCATCTACAATTTGGCGCATACAAAAATGAATTTTTTTTCTGGGTTTTTAATTAATTAATTTTAAATTAAATTAAATTAAATTTAATTTTGTTAGTAATTTATATGCAAACAATATTATTTCTATCAACAGAAAATCTTAGAGCCTAGGACAAAATACCAGTAGACAGAGAATTCTCATTTTCATAGATTTCTTAATTATAAGGCTTTACACACACACACACACACACACACACACACACACACACACACACACACCGCTTCCTGTTCATAGTTCATAGTTCATTCAGGAAAGCTAGTTCTGGCCTGAAGTGGATGGGAGCTTCGGATTCTGAGGGATGGAGGTAGGATGTTCCCATGAGCTTTCCATTCTCAAGGTCTTCTTGTATAAGCATAAATACCTTGATTAAGCCTTGCTCTTACCATGTATCCCCCTAAGAAGTTCATGATCATATGTAAAATTATATAGAGGCTAACCATGGAGTCTGCAGTGTTAGCAACCACTGCTACTTACCTCCACAGATCATTGGATGAAATCAAGTGTGCTTGGGGGCCAAGTTCAACTTTGGTCTTCATAGAAGAATGACTTACTGAAGGGGGAGCAGAGTCTGAGGTCAAGGTGGAGTTAACAGAAATGGCACCCCAGTGCTGTTTTTGTTTTTTTCATGGATCTGCTCATTGTTTTGTTTTATTTTCTTTTGGATTTCACAGATCTGAGTTGGTGAAAACTACCCTGTTCTGTTTAGGAGAGTGGGCGGCACAAATGAAGGTGATAAGGACAGAGAATATGACCATTATATGCTTCAGTTCAATCTGAGTTTTTGAGAGGGAAGTTGAAAATCACTGGAAAAGAAGTTTTTAGGTCATCGTGGATTTCAACTGGTCTGTTGTAGCCATGTCCCCTTTTATCATGAATAATCAAGAGTCCCTGGAGTCTAGGGAAATGAGAAGTCAATGATATAATAATTGATGGCAATTTGGAATGAAAAGCAAGATAATCCTTGTCCAAAAAGCACTGAAGTGCTGAGAAGCTCCCCAGTATATTGGTTGATGGATGAGGAAAGATGCTGACTTTGTAGGCTTCAATCAGACATTCTAGATTCTTTTGGCAAATAATTTTATCTAATGGAAAATGACATTGAAACCTGTTGTTTTGCTGTCTTTCAAGACCAGTTAGCAAATAGAGGATAGGCTTTCAAACAAACATTTTTTACTGTGTTGCACAGTGAGAAGTACATTTTACACTGTGGCCAGTCTATGTACCCCTGACATCCACACATATGCATGCACACATATACACACAAGAGACATACACATGTAATGGAAACAAATGTTTTATAAGCAATATTTTTAGGAATAATGTACCGGGATATTTTTTCTTCTCTTCTCTGTTCTAGTGCATTAAAAATAGAGTGTATTTATTTATTTATTTATTTATAATTTCTTTTCAGTGTTCCAGAATTCATTGTTTATGCACCACACCCAGTGCTCCGTGCAATAATGCCCTCCATAATACCCACCACCAAGCTTACCCAACCCCCCACCCCTTCCCCTCCAAAACCCTCAGTTTGTTTCTCAGAGTCCACAGTCTCTCATGGCTCGTCTCCCCCTCTGATTTCCCCCAACTCACTTCTCCTCTCCATCTCCCCATGTCTTCTGTGTTATTCCTTATGCTCCACAAATAACTGAAACTATATGATAATTGAGTCTCTCTGCTTGACTTATCTCACTCAGCATAATCTCTTCCAGTCCCGTCCATGTTGATAGAAAAGTTGGGTATTCATCCTTTCTGATGGAGGCATAATGCTCCATAGTATATATGGACCGTATCTTCTTTATCCATTCGTCCGTTGAAGGGCATCTTGGTTCTTTCCACAGTTTGGTGACTGTGGCCATTGCTGCTATGAACATTGGGGTACAGATGGCCTTTTCACTACATCTGTATCTTTGGGGTAAATACCCAGTAGTGCAATGGCAGGGTCATAGGGAAGCTCTATTTTTAATTTCTTGAGGAATCTCCACACTGTTCTCCAAAGTGGCTGCACCAACTTGCATTCCCACCAACAGTGTAAGAGGGTTCCCCTTTCTCCACATCCTCTCCAACACATGTTGTTTCCTGTCTTGCTAATTTTGGCCATTCTAAGTGGTGTAAGGTGGTATCTCAATGTGGTTTTAATTTGAATCTCCCTGATGGCTAGTGATGATGAACATTTTTTCATATGTCTGATAGCCATTTGTATGTCTTCATTGGAGAAGTGTCTGTTCATATCTTCTGCCCATTTTTTTAATATGATTGTCTGTTTTGTGTGTGTTGAGTTTGAGGAGTTCTTTATAGATTCTGGATATCAACCTTTTGTCTGTATTGTCATTTGCAAATATCTTCTCCCATTCTGTGGGTTGCCTCTTTGTTTTGTTGACTGTTTCCTTTGCTGTGCAGAAGCTTTTGATCTTGATGAAGTCCCAAAAGTTCATCTTCGCTTTTTTTTCCTTTGCCTTTGGAGACATATCTTAAATCTTTTTTTTTTTTTTAAGATTTTTATTTATTTGACAGACAGATCACAAGTAGGCAGAGAGGCAGGCAGAGAGAGAGAGGAGGAGGAGGCAGGCTCCTCGCTGAGCAGAGAGCCCGACGCGAGGCTCGATCCCAGGATCCTGGGATCATGATCTGAGCCGAAGGCAGAGGCTTCAACCACTGAGCCACCCAGGCGCCCGTCTTTGGAGACATATCTTGAAAGAAGTTGCTGTGGCTGATATCGAAGAGGTTACTGCCTATGTTCTCCTCTAGGATTCTGATGGATTCCTGTCTCACGTTGAGATCTTTTATCCATTTTGAGTTTATCTTTGTGTACGGTGTAAGAGAATGGTCGAGTTTCATTCTTCTGCATATAGCTGTCCAGTTTTCCCAGCACCATTTATTGAAGAGACTTTTTTCCACTGTATATTTTTTCCTGTTTTGTCGAAGATTAATTGACCATAGAGTTGAGGGTCCATATCTGGGCTCTCTACTCTGTTCCACTGGTCTATGTGTCTGTTTTTATGCCAGTACCATGCTGTCTTGGTGATCACGGCTTTGTAGTAAAGCTTGAAATCAGGTAACGTGATGCCCCCAGTTTTATTTTTGTTTTTCAACATTTCCTTAGCGATTTGGGGTCTCTCTGTTTACATTTTCTATTTCTTGTTGATTAAGTCTTAGAACAGTGTGTTTCTAGAAATTTATTTTTTTTCTAGGTCATCTAATTTTTTGGTTTATAATTGTTCATAGTAGTTTCTTATAATCCTTTGTATTTCCATGGTGTCTATTGTAACTTCTCTTGTTTTTATTTATTTAGGCCCTTTCTCTTTTTTTCTGGCTAAAGGTTTGTTAATTTTATTCATCTTTTCAAAGAACCAACGTTGTTTTCATCGATCTTTTCTATTTTTTTTTTTTTTTATTCTTTTTCTTCTTTTATTTTTTTTTCTTTTTTTCCTTCTACTCATCTTGGGCTTTTTTTTTTTTTTTCCCTAGTTCCTTTAGGTATAATGTTACATGGTTTGAGATTTTTCTTATTACTGAGGTAGGCCTGTATCACTATAAATGGCCCTCTTAGAACCACTTTCACTGCATCCCAAAGATTTTGGTCTGTTGTGTTTTCATGTTCATTTGTCTCCAAGTATCTTTTGATTTCATCTTTCATTTTTTCATTGACCCATTTGCTATTTGGTAGCATGTTGTTTACCTTCCATGTGTTTGTGTTTTTTCCAGTTTGTTTGTGTGTGGGTGTGTGTGTTTATGTATGGTTGATGTTTAGTTTCATACCATTGCAGTCAGAAAAGATGCACAATATGATTTCCGTCTTCTTAAATTTATTAAGACTTGCTTGTGGCCTAACATGTGACTTGTCCTGGAGAATGTTCCATGTACACTTGAAAGAATGTGTATTCTGTTGTTTTGGGGTGGAATGTTTATATATATCTGTTAGGTCTATCCAGTCTAATGAGTCATTCTGGATGATCTATCCATTAATGTAAGGGAGTGTTAAAAGTCTGTCTACTAAAAAGACAATTATCATATGATCTCCCTGATATGGGGAATTTGAGAGGCAAAGTGGGGGGCTTGGCAGTAGGGAAGAAAAAATGAAACAAGGTGGGTTAGGGAGGGAGACAAACAATAAGAGACCCTTAATCTCACAAAACAAACTGAGGGTTGCTGGGGGAAGGGGCGTAGGGAGAGGGTGGTTGGGTTATGGACACTGGGGAGGGTATGTGCTATGGTGAGTGCTGTGAAGTGTATAAACCTGATGATTCACAGACCTGTACCCCTGGGGCAAATAATACATTATATGTTAATATAAATAAATAAATAAATAAATGGCTTTGAATTGCTCATTATTATGGGCAATTATTATATAGGCTATTATTATTATATAAACTATTATTATGTTACTGTCAATTTCTCCCTCTGCCTCTGTTAAATTTGCTTCTTACTTAGGTATGAAGCATAAATATTTATTAATGTTGTAGCTTCTTGTTGGATTGATTTCTTCATCATTATATAATATCTCTTTTTTAATTTCAAGTGTTTATTTAAATTCAAGTTAGTTAACATACTACAATGCCTTTCTTGGTTTCTTGTTATAGTCTTTGTTTTAAAATCTATTTTATTTGATGTTTTGCTACCCCAGCTTTTTTTCATTTCCATTTGCATGAAATATGTTCATTCCCACTTTAATTTTTGACATTCCACTTATATTATGTGTTGGTGTGTATCTCTTTGGGTTCATTTTGTTTGGGACTCTGTGTTTCTTGAAACTAGATGTCTGTTTCCTTCTTCAGGTTAAGAAAGTTTTAAGATCTATTTCTTCAAATTTTTTCTGCCCCATTCTCTTTCTCTCCTCCTGCTGAGACCCCTATAATGCAATGTTAGTACACCTGATATCCCAGAGATCCCTGAAAGTATTTTCATTTTTAAAGTTAGGTTTTCTTTTCATTGTTCAGTTTGGGTGATTTCCACTACCCTGTCTTCCAGATGTTTGATCTTTTTTTCTGTATCCTCTAATCTGCTTTTTATTTTCTGTAATGAATTTTTTATTTCTATCATATTCTTCAGCTTTTATTGGCAATTTTTAATGTTTTCTAAAGTTCTTACTGTGTTCATCCATTCTTTTCCCAAGTTCGGTAAGCATTTTATGACCATTACTTTGAACTCTTTAATCAAGTAAATTGTTTTTTCTCCCCATTCCTTATCATCACTTTATTTCTCTCGTGCTGTTCCAGTCTCTGAGTACATCAGGCATAGTGTGGCATTATGATGGCACACAAAAGCTTCAGTTTCACCTCCCAACTCTGTTAACTCCTCCAATGAAGACACACATGGATAATGGTCTTTTAACTTATCTGGCAATTTAGAAGTCTTCTCGTGAATACGCCAAGAACATCTAACTGGTGTTAGAAACTTTAGTTCTTTAAATGCATTATCTGTGTTATCAAACTGTATCTTCTTTTTTTACATTTTGTAGGTATGGTGTAGTAGACACATTATATTTAATTAGGCAGCTCCCCCTGGTTTCTGAACTGGGGGTTTTAGCATCATTGGCTGGATCTTTTGTTTTGTCATCTTCCTCTTTTTCACCATCTTGAAATACCACATTTTTGGTCTTCCTGACTCTAAATTAACACTCATATCTTCACTGTTGACTTCCTGAATGTATCTCTTAGTTGCACAAGCCTCAACCTATTCACATATTTCACTTTATCTTGATTCTTCATTGTTAGAATATCTGCAATTGCATGTTGCATTTCTTCAATAGTCTGAGCCCCTGCCGGAACAGCTTTCTCAGACATTGTGATAATATTTTTAATAGGACTTGTGAGTGGTTCCATATGTGCAAGGCATAGCCAACATTTAACAAGTTTTTTGGCATCTGGAATATTTTTAATCAGGTCATTCAGTATGGCCAACTTTTCTTCTTTTGGCATCTCTCATTAATCAGGTTTAGGCATTCCAAATAGTCTTGTTTACTTTTTCAGTAAATAACCTTTGCTCATCTTCTGCCATGATTGTCCAAAAGGACCCAGCAGCTGAGTTTTCATTCTGCCCTTCAGGCTCAGGCTGGGTAATCACTGAGCTAGGAGGCATTTTCAGCACTTTTCTTTTGCCAGCTTTCCACTCACTCAGACGAGCTTTTCTCTCTTCTGCTGTTTCTCTGGGCTGAGCCTATCTATCAAGAGTTGCTTTTGCTATAATGTGTCTACAAGGGTCAGTGCTCTTTGATTTCAGTATCAGTTTGGTGTTAGAAGACGCAGCAGGCTTGGCTAGAGTTTCAGAGGTCAGGCTTATTGACAGTGTCTTCCTTCTCGCTACCTCCTGAGAACCGGTTTTGGCACTAGATGAAACCGTGTTTGACTGCAGTAATTCATCCTCCCGGCCCTTCCCAGATCATAATGTTGGCGGTGGTTCTCCCGAGGCCCTGTTTCACAGCGCCCTGAGCACTGTCACTGTGACTTCTGATAGGAGGCCGCACCAGCTGTCTATCCTGAGATGCCGTGCTCCCAAGTTTAGTGGTGGTCACCACGTTTGTGGCTCTATAACTTTTCATGGTCACACCACAGGTGTCTGTGGGTGGAGGCTCTGGGGCTTTAGGGACAGCAGCTGAAGGTTTCTCTGTTGTTGCCAAACTCTCATCTCTTACTAGCAGGGGCTTTCTAAAGATTTTTTATTTATTTATTTGACACACAGAGAGAGATCACAAGTAGGCAGAGAGGCAGGCAGAGAGAGAGGAAGAAGCAGGCTCCCTGCTGAGCAGAGAGCCCGATGCGGGGCTCGATCCCAGGACCCTGGGATCATGACCTGAGCCGAAGGCAGAGGCTTTAACCCACTGAGCCACCCAGGCGCCCCTAGCAGGGGCTTTCTAAATGAATTAATCTTAGACTGAACAATTTGGCCAGGGTAAGACCCAAGCACAAACTTCTTGGGCATGTTACCATCTTGCTTTGGTTTTTCTGTGGGTATTTGTTCCTTTTTATTGTTGCTTTTAAAATGAAACACTTGGCTTAATTCATGTGTTGATGTTGAGGGTCGTCTTTAATTGGTATCGACTGTCCCATTTGATTATTATCCTCAAAATTATGTAGTGTCAATCACTATGGTTGAATTGGTTGATTCATTAGAAGGTCTTAAAGGAATACAATTTTTTCTCATTGTTATATGATTTTTATTCCCAGGAGGTCTACTGACATTTTCTTTATCAGCCATTTTTGTTTTAAATTTCAGAACTTTTGTCTCTTTGTGGACCTGGCCCTCAGAGTTCATCACTTTATAGTCTCTACTACTGGGTATGTAATCTTCCTGTCTGTATGCAAAAAAAGCTTTTCTTTTTAATATATGTTCCCTGAGTTTTTGTCTCCTTTGTTCTCTGAATGCAGGCTGAGCCCTCTAGCTGGGGGCAGTGTAGCTCCTGAGGCACGGCTGGGAGCCCATGGCTGCTTCCAGAGGGGGATGCTTCTCGGCTCTCTATCAGGTAAATTGTTTATCTTTGTTTCGTATAGTTAATTTTTGGAAGCTTTATCATATTCTTTGGTTTGATCTTAGAGAAAAAGCTTTCAGTTTTTCACCATTGGATATGAGATTGGTTATAGGTTTTTCTTTTTTTTTTTTTTTAAGATTTTATTTATTTATTTGACAGACAGAGATCACAGGTAGGCAGAGAGGCAGGCAGAGAGAGAGGAAGGGAAGCAGGCTCCCTACTGAGCAGAGAGTCCAATGGGGGGCTTGATCCCAGGACCCTGAGATCATGACCTGAGCCGAAGGCAGAGGCTTTAATCCACTGAGCCACCCAGGTGCCCCAGTTATATGTTTTTCATATTTTTCATATATGGCCTTTATTATGTTGACGTATGCTCCCTCTAAACCCACTTTGTTGAGAGATTTAGCATGAACAAATATTCTTCTATTTTTTCATTTTGCCTGTCTGTTGGTTTCTGTGTATTAGGTAATTTAATTATGTCTCCAGGCCTTAAAAGAATGGTCTCACGACGATTTCCTGTGGGGCAAAGAGCAATGACAGCCTTCTTAACTGGTAGAGCCAGGTAGTCTCGTAATTTCCCCTCCTGGGCTATGTGTGATCTGTTGTAAGATAGCTTCAGCTGCCATGGGCATAGTGACATGTGGGATGGCTGGGACTGCTTCAGGTACATTGGTGGGCAGGGATGACCTTGGCCCTGATGGCTGCAAAGCGCTGCCAGTTGCAAAGCCTTGTTGCAACTGCTTTAGGCATGCTGGTGGGCAGGGTGGCCCCAGGCCCTGCTGTTGCAAGTTTTCTTGTGACTTCTGTAGGCAGTCTGGTGAGCAGAAGTGGCCCTCACTTTGTTGGCTATGAAGCCTGCCTGCAGCTTGATGCACAGGTGTTTTTGGTGTAGTTACATTGCGATATTTTCGCCTTTGTTGGCTTTACTTTTTGGTTTCCTGTCCAAGACATCATTGCCTAACCCAAATGTCATGAAGATATTCTTCTACGTTTTCTTCTAAGATTTTTATAGTCTTAGGTCTTACACTTAGGTCTTTGACTTATTTTGTGTTGATTTTTGTATATGGAGTAAGGTAAGAGTCGAACTTCATTCTTTTGTACACAAATATCCAGTTTTTCTAGCACTACTTGCTCAAAGAACTGTCCTTTGTCCTTTGAGTGGTCTTGTCACTCTTACCAAAAATCCTTTGACCATATATGTGAGGGATTACTCCTAGGATCTCTATTCTATTCCATTGGCCTAAATATTCATCTTTAGGCCAGTACCACACCATTTTATCGATCCAATTTTAGTATATGTGCTGCCGAAGTGAGCACAACCACACCATATTAGATACTGTAGCTTTATAGTAAGTTTTGAAATAATGAAATGTAAGACCTCCAAATTTGTTCCTTTTCTTTGAGATCGTTTGACCATACAGGGTGCCTTGAGAATTAATAATTAATGTGAATTTTAGGATGGATTTTCTATTCCTGCAAAATATACCATTGTGATTTTGATAGGAATTTTGCTAATTGTAGACCACTTTGGGTAGTATTGACATATTCATGATAGTAAGTGTTCCAATTCATGAACACGTGATGTCTTTCTAAGTTTTATCTCTTTTATGAATAGTTTTTCCATCTTCTTTACCTTTTCTGGGCAGTCTTAATATCTTATTTTTCAATGTTTATAAACTCATTATGTATTAAGGGCATTTACTTTTTGTCATATTGTGGCAAATATTCTGCCCAGTTAGTTATTCACCTTTCTACTTTTTTGATGATGTTTTGATACGAGTTTTCCATTATAATAGTCTTTTGAATATTTATATGTTTATAATAGTCTTTTGAAGATTTTTTTTTCCATTGAGGATAGTTTTTTTGTTGTTGAGGTTTAATGGACGTATAGCATTATATTAAGTTCCAGTGTAGAGCATAATGATTTGACATTTGTATACACAGTTGACCTTTGAACCACATAGGTTTGAACGGCATGGGTTCATTTATATATGGATTTTTTTTCAATAAGTACAGTACTATAAATGTATTTTTTCTTCTTTATGATTTTATTAATGATATATTAATTAAAGAAAATGCCATTTTCTTTTCTCTAGCTTACATTAAGAATATAATATATATGCATAACATACAAAGTATGTGTTAATCAACTATGTATTACTGTTTCAATAACTCTCAGGTAAATGATTTCTTAAGCTGATGTCCTCTATGCAAATACTGATTATTGTAAGTGACTCTGCTAATACTAAACATTCACTTCACCAATAGTAACTTCCTCTTACCAGGGGATTTTTTGAGACAGAAAATAAGAAGCAATAATCTTCCTTAGTCTTACTACTTTTTTTTTTTTAAAGCTTAGCAGTGTGTTAAATTCATCCCTTCATTTATCAAAGAATGCAATCTAAGCTCTCTTGATCAAACTCAGACTTGCTTTATTTGAGGCATATATTAAAAAGGGGGAGGAAAAAACCCTAAAAGATTTTGGATACCATTCTGGTAAACATTGTGATACCAAAGCAAGACTGGATCCTTATTTCCCATCTTGTTTACTTTTTCAGAGTGGAATCTTATTTACACATAGTCCTTTAATTTTTTTTTTTAAAGATTTTATTTATTTATTTGTCGGAGTGAGCACAGGCAGACAGAGTGGCAGGCAGAGGCCGATGGAGAAGCAGGCCCCCGCTGAGCAAGGAGCCCGATGCGGGACTCGATCCCAGGACGACGGGATCATGACCCTAGCCGAAGGCAGCGGCTCAACCAACTGAGCCACCCAGGCGTCCCTAGTCCTTTAATTTTTTAAAATATTGCTTTTCTCTGTTCAATGGTGTAGGTGATGTTTTGTTGGCCTTTGCTTCATGGCAAGTCCCAGTAATACTTCAGTAGGTTTCTAGTGGCTGTTTCATGCATGTTCACAAGCAAATCTGTCACCTTCATACTTTTCCAACTTGGTCAGCCAGTCTGCGGGGTGCAACTAGGGATATAACACCTGGCAAGTGACAGTAGTGTCTACTGATGTTGGAACCCTTGGGGTAGCAAAGCTATTCAACCTTCAGCAGGAAAATGGGTGAAAATGTGTTCTGCTTTCTGTGTTTTAGTTTTTAAAAGGAGTAATATAGAGAAATATTGGTGCCCCACTGTTTGAAAGGGTTTCAGGAAACAGCTCTTCTGTGTTCTCCGTAGAACTCAGAAATGAATCCAGGGAAGTTGGACTCTGAAAGAAAAAATCTGAGTCATAAGGCCTATGTATAACACTTGGTGTATACTCATGCAGAAATTTTGAGGGGAAGGAACTGTCTGTCTGTCTTGGTCATGCTGCATTTCCAGTTCAATGGTCCCTGCCATTAAATGGACACTCAATGAATATTTGTTGGCAGCCAGATGCAACTCAGCAGTGCATTGTCAATGTTTTCTCAGCAACAGGGCAGTGAGAACTTAAGCAACATCCCAGGAGCTCCAGGGCCTGGGAATCTTTTCTCCAGGCACAGCAGATGATCTAGTGTCCCTTCTATAATGGGGTGACTTAAAAGTGCCTTAGGAAGAAAGGTTTCCACAGGGATGCCTGAAATTCCATGATTTAGATCATTGTTTTTCTGTTTGTGTTTATTCTCACATGGGGGGATGGGCTAGCCTGGTGATGAGTATTAAGGAGGGCATGTGTCGCAATGAGCACTGGGTATTGTATACAAAAAATGAATCATGGAACGCTACATCCAAAACTAATGATGTACTATAAGGGGATTAACATAACATAAGAAAAAAAGAAAAAAAAAGAATCAGACCTCAATCTTTTTGTCCACAAGCCTATTCCTGGGAGCAGAGACTCTTCTCTTTCGCCCCCTGTTACTCTCTGCCTTGGCAGGTTCCAAACAGAGAACCTCTCCCTGGCTAAACAGCCATTATTATGGATATCGATATACCTATACATATATATATATCATATATACATGTGTGTACATGTGTAAATATGATAAATATATTTCCTATTAAAAACTCCACAGTGTTTATGTGACTTGCATCTGAGACCAGCCAAAGGACCTGCTTACAAGGCAGAGTGGAGGCTGATATTTATTGAGTATCTCTTGTGAGCCGGGTACCTGGCCAGATGGACACTGCCTGGTGGCGATGACTTTATTAGGCAGATGTTATCATTTCCATGTTTACTGAGAACAAAGCTAAGGCTTTGAGAGAAATAAAGGACATTCTCAGGGTGTTGGGACTGTGTTGGATTCCAGAACCCCCCAGTTCTCTTCTCTAGCACAGAAGACCATCCATTTCCAGGGGGGCAAGGAACAAGTCATACATCCCTTCTTATATTCTCCCTGGGCTTTGCACAGGACTTTGGTATGTTTTATAGGAAATGCATGCAACAGAAACCCATTCAAAATAAGCTTCAGCAAAAACCATCTAGGGTACCACCTCGGATCTGAGGAAAGCTGAACAACCATGTCCTCAGCAGCAAGAGCCCTTGGGCTTTCTTCCTAATGCTCCACCATGAGGGGTCTCAATAAATGTACCTCCTTCTCTTAGCTGAAGTCCTCAAGAGAGAACGCAGTTGACTTCTGGCTAGCCAATGAATTACCTCCTCTGGAGTCAGGTGTTTACCTCTAATTCAGTCAGCTATGACCAAGGGTCATGAGGTAAAAATATGGTTCCCCGGAACTCATTCTGTGGGTAGATGAGACATTTCTCCAAAACCACAGTCATGTGTCGGGCAGACAGTCCACAGAAATCTGTTATATTTGGATGTAACTCCATAAATGTTTTTTGCCTGGTTGTTTTTTTGTCCTGACCAAACACTTTGGGAACCTTGGCTGAATCATTCTGGGTTTTTGTTTGTTTGTTTGTTTTTGTTTTTTGTTTTTAGCCCCAAGACAGGGATTCATACGTTTTAAAGAAAAATATGTGTCATTTCTATATACCAGAGGTCCCCTTGCTTACCAGCATTGGGGCAAATCAAGAAAGAAGAAATAGACTATTTATTCTCAAATGCTTGGTTTCAAGGAGGCAGAGGAAATAGGAAAACATCTGTGACTAGGGCTATTGTGTTTGCTGATGGAAGGCGACCTTCTATATACCAGAGGTCCCCTTGCTTACCAGCATTGGAGCAAATCAAGAAAGAAGAAATAGACTATTTATTCTCAAATGCTTGGTTTCAAGGAGGCAGAGGAAATAGGAAAACATCTGTGACTAGGGCTATTGTGTTTGCTGCTGGAAGGCCAGTTATCAAATAGGTGGGCAGCAGCAAGTAGGTGTTTGTTTTGTTCTCTTAGGAAGTTATTTTGTTTTGCAAGTTGTTTGAATTTCTCTGGGGTCAGTATCCTGGGTGTTCAGAACTCTTTTTTTCCCCCCATTTAGAGTGCCCGAATTTTACATTTCACCTAACTCTAGAACTGAGTCAAGGCTGGTTTGTAGAAGTACGTTTGTTACTTGCAAGTTGGCACTGAAGGTTACACATGCATGGATTATGTCTATACTGCCACTTTAAGGGAGCTGCTGGAATTCCAATATGCTTTTTGTTAAAATGATTGATTATCAAATGTAAAATTTCAGAAAGGAAATGAGAAAGGTTTGTTTGTTTGCTTGTTTGTTTTTTTAAATCATAATGGAGTAATCCACCTCTTTAAAAAATGACCTTCTGGAAGATTTCAAGGCATAGACAATGTTGCCAGGTGTGTCTGAGTTATGTAGGTTAGGGTTTGAGATCCGCCTCAACCTTCCATGGTCAATGACTGTCCTTAACTCAGACATTTACCTTTTCTAAGCCACAAGTATAAAAAAGTGATGTTAATACTATTTCACTGTGTTTTGTGTTGACTAAAGGCCATAGCATGTGTTCATCTTTTGTACTTGGTAAGCACTTGGTAGATGATTGCTATGTTATCTGAAATTTGCTATGACTGAAGGCATTAGGGAAGCCTTCTGCAGGGAGAGGGAGAGAAAGGTGGGGGGAGGGGGGCATCAGGAACTCAAATAAAGCCAAATACTCAACATACAACCTACAGTGGATGTTCGGTAAACACTTAAATGAGGGAAAAGGGGGAAAGAACTATGTCACTGGAGATGAGTTTAACTGTCAAAATGGGGATGGAATACATTTTCCACCATTCTTTTTAGAATTGGGGAATCATAAAAATACAGAATGCTCGTGTGGTGAGGATCCTAGACATGTACTCCCTATTTCTTTTTTCAAATGGGGTAACCAAGTGGTTGAGTCATTTCTCAAGTATTTGATTGTGACTCAGTAACACTGCAATTAGAACCCAACATCTTGACAAATAACCTAGTGCCCTTTATATAATGTGGAGATATCACTCAAGATTGGCCAAAACAGGACTTCCCTGGGTTTTCTTTCTTTTTTTTTTAATAACTTGGGAAAGTTATTTAATATAACTCTGCTTTAATTTCCTCACCTGCAAAATAGCCATAATAATAATATCCTACTTCAGAGGGTTGTGGTACAGATCCAATGAGATGCTTCATATCAAGCATTTAGAACTGTGCTATTAATGTCAACCAGTATGATTATCAGACCATAGAGTTCACCTCTCACAGTTAAATTGATTCCTGGGCATGACCAATCAGACTTTGCAATCTCTAAAACCATTGGCTCCCTAACTCTGTGTCTCCACGATAATCAAAACGTTATTTCTTTATAGCTCTTGGTGTGTGGCACAATTGCCTTTTTTTTTTTTTTTTTAAGATTTTATTCAATAGAGAGAGCACAAGCAGCGGGAGAGGCAGAGGGAGAGGGAGAAGCAGACTCCCTGTTGAGCAGGAAGCCTGATGCAGGGCTCGATTCCAGGACCCTGAGATCATGACCTGAGCTGAAGTCAGATGTTCAGATGAGCCACCCAGGCGCCCCTATTTTGATATAATTATAGATTCCTTTACAGTCCTAAGAGATAATACTGACAGATCCTGTGTACCTATTACCAAATTCTCTACAGCGTAAACAGTTCACGGAACAGTTCACGGAACTGACATTGATATGATTCATCGATCTTACTCAGATTTCCCCAGTTTTACTTACACTCATTTATGTGTGTGCTTTTAGTTCTATATAATTGTATCACATGTACAGGTCCCTGTATCTAATATCACAGTCTAGTTACAGAATAGACGCACCATCCACAAAGACCTCTTGTACTGTTCTTTTATAACCACACCCTCTTCTCTCCTGCACTCTCTCCGCCCCATCCCTCAACTCTGGCAACCACTAACTGGTATTAGGCTTTTCTCATTCAGTGTAATTCATAGAGACTCACCTAGATTGTTGCCTATAACCTTAGTTTGTTTCTTGGTATTGCTTAGTAGTATTTGATGATAGATGTACCACTGTTAAACCATTCGCCCCTCAAAGGACATCTGGGTTGTTTCCTGTATTTGGCTACTAGGCATAAAGCTGCTATGAATATTCATGTACAGGTTTTATATAAATATAAGTTCTTATTTCTCTGGGGTAAATGCCCAAGAGTGCAGCTGCAAGGTAAGAACAGTAATAACATAATTAGTTTTATGAAAAATTGTCAAGCTATTTTCCAGAGTGCACTACTTTATAGCAAATGCAAGTGGTCCAGTTTTGGGGCATTCTTACCAGCATTTAGTATTATCGCTATTTTTTATTTTAGTTTTCCTAATAGGTGTGTAGTGATACCTCATTGTGGTTTTAATTTGCATGGCCCTAGTGACTAATGATGTTGAACATCTCCCATGCTTTTTGGCCATCTGCCTCTCTCCTCTTTAGTGAAACATCTCATCCTATATTTTGCCTCTTTATAATTGGGTTATTTTCTTTTTACTGTTGAGTTTTGAGAGTTTTTTTTAAAGATTCTATTTATTCATTTGTCAGAGAGAGAGTGAGAGAGAGGGAGCACAAGCAGGGGGGAGCAACAGACTTAGGGAGAAGGCAGGTCCCCACTGAGCAAGGAGCCCGATATGGGGCTCGATCCTAGGACCCTGGGACCATCATGATCAGGACCAAAGGCAGATGCCTAACTGACTGAATCACCCAGGTGTCCCATGAGACTTCTTTATGTATTTTAGATATTAGGTCATAAAAGACATCTTATTTTTATTTTTTTAAAAAGATTTCATTTATTTATTGGAGAGAGAGAGAGGGAGAGCAGAGAGAGAGAGAGAGAGAATGAGTGGGGGTGGGGCTGGGGAGGAGGCAGAGGGAGAGGGAGAAGCAGACTCCCCACTGAGCAGGAAGTCCAATGTGGAGCTTGATCCTAGGACCCTGGGATCATGACCTGAGCTGAAGGCAGACACTTAACCAACTGAGCCACCTAGGTGCCCTGACATTTTTCTTTTAGAGTAAAATATCAACATTGGATTATGGGTAGCATAGTGTATGTACTAGTAAAATACATGACCACAACAGCCAAAGAAAGGGAGGAGGTAAATGAAAGTACACTGTGGTATGGTTCTTAACATTATATATGAACTGACAGTGTTAATCCATGCCAAACCATAAGTTAGAATGCATATTATAATCATTTAAAAGACACAGAAAGAGGAATCATTAAAAAAAAAGATATAACTAAATTAATAGAAGAAATAAGGTGATGGGGTGCCTGGGTTGCTCAGTTGTTAAGTGTCTGCCTTTGGCTCAGGTCATGATCCCAATGTTCTGGGATCAAGCCTCACATCGGGCTCCCTGCTCCGTGGAAAGCCTGCTTTCTCTCTTCCACTCCCCCTGCTCATGTTCCTGCTCTCGCTGTCTCTCTCTCACTGTCAAATAGATCAATAAAATCTTAAAAAAAAAAAAAAAAGAAAGAAGGTGGAATACCAAAAGATGGCAAAAAAGCAGGATTAACGGGGAAAAGTGCAGCTAAAACAATAGGAAATGAATAAAAAGATAATACACTTAAACCCAACCATATTGATTATTATATTACAATAATGTTAGTGGACTGTGACCTTTGATATAAGAAGTTTTTAAAAAGACCCAACTAGTAAGGTGTTTACAAGGAACACACTTAAGTATAAAATCATAATATGTTGTGAGTAAAATGACAAAATATTTATTATACTAACACTCATCATTAGAAAGGTGATATGGCTATATTAATGTCAGACACAGTAAATTTCAAAATAAGGAGTATTACCAGAGGTAAAAAGAGACATTGTATTATGTTACATGGGTCAGTTCATTAAGGAAACAGACCGATCCCAAATGTGAAAGTAACTGCTAACAGAGTTTCAAAGTACATGTGCCAAAAACTGACAAAACTAAATGGAGAACTAGAAAAATCCACAGTCGTATTTTGAGATTCAACACTCCACTCTCAGTAACTGACAGTAAAGCAGACAAAGAGGAGGGTGAAGGATTCAGAAGAGTTGAGTATTATAAAAACTCAGTGTAGTAAAGAACACCACACACTGGATAGGTCAGATACACTTTTCACGTGAACACGGGGTTTTCATCAGAAAAGACCCATGTTGAACTATATGTTGAACCATAAGACAAGTCTAAAATTTAAGCTTTAAATCACACTATTATATGACTACAATTAAATTATTAGACATTGGGCGCCTGGGTGACTCAGTTGGCTAAGTATCCAACTCTTGGCTTTGGCTCAGGTTATGACCTCGGGGTCCTGAGATTGAGCCCCACATTGGCCCTGCTCAGCGGGGAGTCTGCTTGAGATTCTCTCTTTCCCTCTGCCCTTCCCTGCCACTTGCTCGCTCTATCAAATAAATAAATCTTTTAAAAAATTGTTAGACATCAATGATAAAAAAGATATCTAGAAAATTCCCAAAGATTTTGAAATGAACTAACATGCAACTAAGTAACACATGGGTCAAAAAAATCATAAGAGATTAAAAATATGAACAACACTGAAAAATACCACCTAAGAAAATGTGTGTAATAAATATGAAATCCGTAGCTTTAACCATTTATATATTAGAACACAAGCTTTTTACATTTTAAAATGAGAGTGGGAATAAAATAGATTTCAATATGGAATTTCATTTCACAGTAACTTTGTTCAGACCATTTCTCTTTGTGAATTGGAAAATGTTTGTAAACCAATGAAACTAAATAAAAAGGCAAGTATAGAATAGACCATCAGAGGGCACTATTCTTTAACTCCAGAGGAAAAAGCCTTTACTGTGAAAAACTGAAGACGTACTCGTTCTGCAGGAGACCTGAGACAGCACTGAGATTTGATGCCTTTATTTTGAGAATGAGACTGTTAAGGGTGGGGGGTGGAGGTGGGGAGTGGTGGAGCAAATGACTTCCCAACATCATAAAAATTCTAGGAATAGAGTCAGAACTAGAAACCAGTCTCCTGACTGTTACAGCACATCATGATTCTTTGTGAAATCAGAGACAGACCCAGACTTTCCTATGGGCTTATGCTCATGAGCTCTATTCCACTGGACTCTCCCAGCGATGAGATGTACGCCTGGAGTTGCTGCAGCTGCTGTGGGTAAGGGGAGGCAAAGAGGGACGGAGACACCAGGACCTGGAGGCATTCGAGCGCCCAAAAAGTTGCGCTCGAAACTAGCGCCACCTCTTGGATGTTCTGGTGATGCAAACCCATATAATTCCTTTTTATTTAAAGCCAATTGGTACAGGGTTTTCCGTCACTTGCAAGCAAGAATCGTGAATATGACAAACTCCTCTGCTTTACAAGAGAGCCAGTGGAATTCAGGACATAGGGTTTTATTTTGGAAAGAGAAAAAAAAAAAAGGTTCTAGGTAACTCACCGGGACTGTGTGTTGCAAGGTGATAACTAAGGATAGAAAAATACATGAGGACATGCTCATGTTTCATTTTCCCCCAGAAATTTTAGTTCCTAAGTTATGGATACAATTATTTTCTTCTCTGCTGACTTCTCCATTGCATTCTTGGCAAGGTAAATTATTTCAAAGACCATTAAGAAAATATGCTGGTAGCAGGGAGATGCCAGTTGTGTCATCTTTAATACAATGGTGTCTTCTGACTCTCTAGGGCTAAAGATCAAGGAGTAAAAATACTATACAGTTGATGTACTTTGCCTTTATGTGCATTATCTCACTTCCATCCCACAGCAACTCTGCAATGTATTCTCAGGTGTCTTTTACAGACAAAATAGAGACAAAGAAGTTATGAACTGCCTAAAGTCCCCCCACTACTATATATAAATATGAAGATATGAACTCAAGTCTATGGTCTTGCCTTATGCTAGAAGTACTTGTATCCCCTTTGAACCCAGTCCTGACAAATTTCCTAGGAACTTCAGTGCATAGTATTTTTGATTGAGGTGTTAGCTGTCAAACAGTTTTCATTAAGAGGGCATATGGTGAGGCAGGTTCTTCCACACAGACCGCCTCAGAGTCCTGCTGTAACAATCAACAGTCTCTTCCTCCTCCCCACCATCTGCTCTGCAGCCGCCAAGCAGCAACCATGAATGAATGCAACTCCATCCATGTTGGCCAGGCTGGTGTCCAGACTGGTAATGCCTGCTGGGAGATCTATTGCCTGGAACATGGCATCCAGCCTGATGGTCAGATGCCAAGTGACAGGACCACTGGGGGAGATGACTCCTTCAACACCTTCTTCAGTGAGACGGGTGCTGGCACACATGTGTGCAGGGCAGTGTTTGTACACCTGGAACCCACAGTCATTGATGAAGTTCACTGGCACCTTGACCATGCTGAGCAGCTCATTACAGGCAAGGAAGATGCTGCTAATATGCCCAAGGAGATCACTGACCTTGACTTGGACTGAATTGAGAAACTGGCTGACCAATGCACAGTCTTCAGGGCTTCTTGGTTTCCACAGCTTTGGAGGAGGAACTAGTTCCAGGTCCACCTCCCTGCTAATAGAGAGTCTCTCTGTTGATGACGACAAGAAGTCTGAGCTGGAGTTCTCCATTTACTCAGCCCCTGGTTTTCACAGCGGTGGCTGAGCCCTACAATCCATCCTCATTACCCACACCACCTTGGAACAATCTGATTGTGCCTTCATGGTAGACAATGAGGCCATCTATGACATCTGTCATAGAAACCTCAATATCAAACACCTAACCTACACTAACCTTAACCACCTTATTAGCCAGATTGTGTCCTCCATCACTGCTTCCCTCAGATTTGATGGAGCCCTGAATGTTGATCTGACAGAATTCCAGACCAAGATGGTGCCCTATCTCTGCATCCACTTCTCTCTGGCCACCTCTGCCCCTGTCATCTCTACTGAGAAAGCCTACCATGAACAGCTTACTGCAGCAGAGATCACCAACACATGCTTTGAGCCAACCAACCAGATGGTGAGATGTGACCCTTGCCATGGTATATACGTGGCTTGCTATCTCTTGTACTGTGGCAACATGGTTCCCAAAGATGTCAGTGCTGCCAATACCACCATCAAGACCAAGCATACCACCCTGTTGTGGACTTGTGTCCCACTGGCTTCAAGGTGGGCATTAATTACCAGCTTCTCACTGTGGTACCGGTGGAGACCTGGCCAAACAAAGTACTGAGGTCTGGACTCACCTAGGTCAAGTTTGACCTGATGTAGGCCAAGGGTGCTTTTGTTCACTATTATGGAGTTGAGGGCATGGAGGAAGGAGAGTTTTCTGAGGCCTGTGAGGACATGGCTGCCCTTGAGAAGGATTGTGAGGACGTTGGTGGATTCTGTTAATGGAGAGGGTAAAGAAGGAGAGGAATAGTAGAGTTAAAAATGTCACGGGGGGGGCGCCTGGGTGGCTCAGTGGGTTAAAGCCTCTGCCTTCGGCTCAGGTCATGATCCCAGGGTCCTGGGATCAGGCCCCGCATTGTGGGGGGGGGTCCCTGCTCAGCAGGGAGCCTGCTTCCTCCTCTCTCTCTGTCTGCCTCTTTGCCTGCTTGTGATCTCTGTCTGTCAAA
Organism: Enhydra lutris kenyoni; assembly: GCF_002288905.1. NCBI lineage: Eukaryota > Metazoa > Chordata > Mammalia > Carnivora > Mustelidae > Enhydra > Enhydra lutris. The sequence goes on along the minus strand of NW_019154112.1, from coordinate 23,678,952 downwards.
TAAATAAATAAACAAAATCTTAAAAAAAAAAATGTCACAGGGGAGGACGCCTGGATGTCTTAGTCAGTTAAGCGTCTGCCTTTGGCTCAGGTCATGATCCCGGCATCCAAGTCAGCTCCTTGCTCAGTGGGGAGCTTGCTTCTCCCTTTGCCCACTGTTGCCCCTGCTTCTGTGTGCACTCGCTCTCCAACAAATACATAAAATCTTAAAAAAAATAAAAAAATTTAAACTTAAAAAAAAATGTCACAGAGGTGCTGCTTTTACCAGGAAGCTTATTCTGTGTTAAGCCTTGAAAGGTTGTGCTCCAATCAGTTAATTTTTATGTAGCAGTGTATACTCCCATATACAATTACTGACCTGTGCTCAGGGCACCTGGGTGGCTCATTGGGTTAAGCTTCTGTCTTTGGCTCAGGTCATGATCTCAGGGTCCTGGGATTGAGCACTGCATAGGGCTCTCTGCTCAGTGGGGAGCCTGCTTCCCCCCACCCCCCGCTGCCTACTTGTGATCTCTGTGTGTCAAATAAATAAATAAAATCTTCAAAAAACAATAACAATTACCTGTCCTTGAAAACACAACGCTTTGTTACAGACACAAGCTGTCCATTTCTCTGTTGGGTGTGAATAAGGTATTCCTTGTAGAAGGGGGGGGGGAGGTGGGGAGGGGAAGAGGGCACAGTGAGAGCATAATGGATTCAAAGGTATTTAAAAAATGCTAGTTTTTGCTCAGAAGTTCCTTCTCAATCATTGGTAGCCACTCCCCCCACCCCGTTTGAGGTATGACCTACATAAAATGTTTAAAGTAAGCTCATCTTAATTGCACAGCTTAGTCATTTTTGAACGTATTTATAACCATGAATCATCACCCAGATTTAAGATGTAGAGTGAGTCTAGCACTGTAGAAGCTTCTTTTATGTCTTTCCAGTTGGGACTAATCCATTCCCACCTAGAGGCAACCACTGGTGGGGTTGGGTAATTGTCACTTAGTGCTGTCTGTTCTTGAACTTATAAATTGAATCATATAGTACATATATATTTTTAAAATCTGGCTTCTCTACTCAACATGACATTTGTGAAATTCATTCATGTTGTAGCAGTTCTTTCCTATCCTGGTGTTATAGTACATTGCTCTTCCTTTTTTAAATTGAGGTATAATGGACATGTAACATTCATTTCATGTGTACTACATAATGATATATATATATATATATATATATATATATATATATATATATGGCAAAATGATTACCATAATGAGTCTAGTTAACATCTGTCTCTATACAAAAAAGTTTTTGTCTTATAATAAGAACTTTAAAGTCTATTCTCTTAGCAACTTTCGAACATGACATATAGTATTACCAACAGTTACTGTACTGTACATTACATCCCCATGACTTGCTTATTTTATAACTGGAAGTTTGTACCTTTTGACCTTATTCATCCATTTCTCCTACCCCTCACCCCGCACTTCCGGCAACCACTAACCTGTTCTCTGTATCTGAGTTTGTGGGTATGTGTGTTTTAAGATTTCACATATAAGTGAGATTATATTGTATTTTGTCTTTCTCTGTTTTACTTCAGTCACTATAATGCCCTCAAGGGCCATCCTTGTTGTCACAAATGGCAGTATTTCTTTCTTTTTTATGGCTGAATAGTATTCCTTCATGTATACGTACACCATACTTGGTTTATTCATTCATCCACTGATGGACTCTGAGGTTGCTCTCGTGTCCTGGCTGTTACAATAACGCTGCAGTGAACATGGTGGGGAAGGGATGCGGATAAGTGTTTTAATTTTCTTCAGCTCTACACCCATGGAATTTCTGGATTATACGGCAGTACTAGTTCTTATGTTTTGAAGAAGCTCCGTGTACCGTTTTCCATAGTGGCTACACAATTTACACTCCACCAACAGTTCATAAGCAGTCTCTTGTTTCCACATTCTTGCCAATGTTTACTTCTTGTCTTTTTGATCAGAGTCATTCTAACAGGTGTGAAATGATATCTCACTGTGGTTTTGATTTGCATTTCCCCGACAATGAGTGTTGTTGAATACCTTTTCATGTACCTGTTGGTCATTTGTATATTTCCTTTGGGAAAATGTCTATGCAGACCCTCTGCCCATTTTTAAACCAGATTGCTTTTATTCTATTGATTTGTATGAGTTCTTCATAGAGTTTGGATATTAACATTTTATCTGATAGAAGATTTGCAAATATTTTCTCTCATTCAGTAGGTTGCCTTTTCATGTTGTTGATGGTTACTCTCCTGTGCAAAAGGTTTTCAGCTTGATGTAGTTCTCGTTTATTTTTGCTTTTTTCTGCCTTAGCTTTTGGTGTCAAGTCCAAAGAAACATTGCCAAGATTAATGTCAAGAATCTTACCACCTTTTTTTCTAAGAGTTTTATGGTTTTAAGTTTAACGTTCAAGGCTGTAAGTAATTTTTTAAATTGAAGTAGAGTTAACATACAAATGTTATGTTAGTTTCAAAGGTACAGCAGAGTGATTTGATCACTCTCTATGTTATGCTATGCTGACCTCAAACATAGCTACCATCTGTCACCACATGATGCTATTACAATATAACGGACTATATTCTCTATACCTTATATCCCATGATTTATTCATTCTATAACTGGAAGACTGTTTACCTCTTGCTTCCCTTCACCCATTATACCCATCTCCCTATCCCTTCTCCTCTGGCAACGTTTAGTTCCTTCTTTGTATTTATGGTTCTGTTTCTGCTTGTTTGTTGGTTTGATTTTTTTGTTAGGCTCCACATATAAATGAAATAATACGGTATTTGTGTTTTTTTGCCTGATTTATTTCACTTATAGTAATACCCTCTAGATCCATACATATTGTTGCAAATGGCAAGATCTCATTCTTTTTGATGGCTGAGCAATATTTCTGTGTGTGTGTTTCTGTACCAGTGGACTCATGGGTTACTTCCATATCTTGGCTATAGTAAATAATGCTGCAATAACCATAAAGGTGCATATATCTTTTCAAATTAATGTTTTCATTTTCTCTGAGTAAATACTCAGTAGTGGAATTATTGCATCTTAGACATTTCTATTTTTAATTTTTTGAGGAAACCCATGCTGTTTTTCACAGTTGCTACACCAATTTACATTCCTATCAAGTACAAGTTTTTCACCTCCTTGGTTAAGTTTATTCCATTTTTGGTGCTACTGTAAATGAAACTGTTTTCATTTCTTGATTTCTTGATTTCTCTTTCTGCTACTTCATTATTAGTGTATAGAAACAGTCTATTTCTGGGCATTAATTTTGTACCCTGCAACTTTACTGAATTCATTTATCACTTTGAGTAGTTTTTGGGTGGAGTCTTTAGGGTTTTCTATGTATGGTATCTGTTATCTGCAAATAGTGACAATATTATTTCTTCCTTACCAGTTTTGTTGGTTTCTGTTTCTTTTTCTTGTCTGATTGTTGTGGCTAGGACTTCCAGTACTATGTTGAATAAAAGTGGGTGTTCCTGATCTTAGAGGAAAAGCTCTCAGTTTTTCCATCATTGAGTATGATGTTAGCTGTGAGTTTTCATATATGGCCTTTATATGTTGAGGTATGTTGCCTCTCAACCTGTTTTGTTAAGAGTTTTCATCATGAACAGATGTTGGATTTTGCCAAATTCTTCTTCAGCATCTGAGATGATCACATGATGTTTATTCTTTGTTTTGTCAATGTAATGTTATCACTTTAATTGATTTGAAAATACCGAACCATTCTTGCATTCTTGGAATAAACCCCACTTGATTGTGCTGAATGATCTTTTTAAAGTATTGTTGAGTGCAATCTGCTAGTATTTTTGTTGAGGGTTTTTGCAACTATATTCATCAGGGATATTGGCCCATAGTTTTCTTTTTTCTTATAGTGTCTTTGATGTTTATATCAGGGTAATGCTGGCCTATAGAATGTATTTAGAAGTTTTCCTTCCTCTTCTTTTTTTAAACAGCTTGAGAAGAAGAGGTGTTAACTTTTTTTCAAATGTTTGGTAGAATTCACCTGTAAAGCCATCTGGTCCTGGACTTTTGTTTGTTGGGAGTTTTTTGATTACCAGTTCAATTTTGTTATCAGTAATTAGTTTGTTTAGATTTTCTATTTCTTCCTGATTCAGTTTTAGAAGATTAAACATTTCTAGGAATTTATCCATTTCTTCTTGGTTGTCCAATTTGGAGGCATATAATATTTTAGTATTCTGTTACAATCCTTTATATTTCTGTGGTATCAATTGTTATTTCTCTTTAATTTGTTTTTATTTATATGAATCCTCCCTGTTTTTTTCTCAATGAGTCAGCTAAAGATTTATCAATTTTGTTTATCTTTTCAAAGAAGTAGACCTTTGTTTCAGCAATCTTTTCTATTTCTTTTGAAAGTCTCTGTGTTGTTTATTTCCACTCTCTTATTATTTCCTTCCTTCTACTAACATTGGGCTTTGTTCTTCTTGTTCCTTTGTGTGTAAGTTTAGATTGTTTCAGATTTTTCTTGTTTCTCAAGGTGTACCTATCTCTATAAATTTTCCTCTTAGAACTGATTTTGCTGGATTCTAAAGATTTTTGGACTGTTGGGTGCTCATTTTCCTTTGTCTTCATGAACTTTTACATTTCCTCTTTGATTTCTTGGTTGACTTTTTTAGTAACATGTTATTTAGCCTCTACATGTTTTTGTTTTTTCTCCAGCTTTTTTCTTCTAATTGGTTTCAGTTTCATATCATTGTGCCATGAAAAGATGCTTGATATGATTTTAATCTCCTTAAATATACTTGTTTTGTGACCTACCATGTGATCTCTCCTGGAGAATATTCCATGTACACTTGAAAAGAATGTATAAGCTGTTATTTTTGGATGGAATATTCTGTATATATGTTAAGTCCTTCTGGTCTAATGTGATTTTTAAAAACTTTGTTTCCTTTATTTTCTAGCTGGAAGATCTCTTCACTGATGTAAGTGGGATATTAAAGTCCCCTACTCTTATAATACTACTGTCAATTTCTTCCTTTGTGTCTGTTAATATTTGGTTTCTGTTTTTAGGTGCTCCCATCTTGGGTGCATAGATATTTATAATTGTTTTATCCTCTTCTCTGATCAATCTCTTTATCACTATATAATGCTCTTTTTTGTATCTTGTTACAATTATTAGTTTTAAAGTCTGTTTTGTCTAAGTATTGCTACTGTTTTTTTTTTTTTTTTTCTCTTCCATTTGCATGGATATCTTTTCCATCCCTTCACTTTCAGTTGCATTTGCCTTTAGGTCTGAAGTGAATCTCTTGAGGCAGCATATAAGTGAGACCTATTTTTTTATATATTTATTCATACCATGTTTTTTGATTGGAGCATTTAGGTATTTAAAGTAATTACTGATAGGTACATATTTATTGCCATTTTGTTCATTGTTTCTGGTTATTTTTGGAGTTCTTCTCTGTTCCTTCCTACTTCTTTTGCTCTCTTTCCTTGTGATTGAGGAGTTCCTTTAGTGTTATACTTTTATTCTTTAAAAAATTTTTTTTGTCTATTTAGGTTTTTGATTTGTGGTTAGCATGAAGTTCATATAGAACATCCTAAGAATATAGCAGTCTATGTTGATTGTCACTTAAGTTCAAACACATTTTAAAATCACTAAATTTTTACTCCCCCCTTCCATGTTTTATGTATGTTGTCTTATTTTAACATCTTTTAAAAATTCCCTTAATTAATTTTTAGATATAACCGATTTCAGTACTTTGTCTTTTAACCTTTATACTATGTTTGTAGGTGATTAGTCTTAGGTGTATGTTTGCTTTTACTCATGAAATTTTTTCTTTCATAATTTTCTTCTAATCATCTAATCTTTTTCTTTTTCACTTAAAGAAGTCCCTTTAATATTTCTTGTAAGGCTTGTTTCATAGTGATGAAACTTTTAAAACTTTTACTTTTTTATTTATTTTTTGGGGGGTGGCCTGGGAAACTCTCTACCCTCTCCTTCAATTCTGAAGGGTAAACTTGTCAGGTGGAGTATTCTTGGTTGTAGATTCTTTTCCTTTAGCACTTTAAATATATTGTACTACTCCTTTCTGTACTCCAAAGTTTCTGCTAAAAATTCAGTTGGTAGCTCTATGGAACTCCCTTATACATATAACCAGTTGCTTTTCTCTTGTTGCTTTTTAAATTTTCTCTTTATCCTTAATCACTGACATTTTAATTATTACATACTGTAGAGTGGACCTGTTGGGTTCACCTTGTTTGGAACTCTCTATGCCTCCTCAGCCTGGATGCCTATTTTCTTCCCCAGATTAAGGAATTCCCAAGCTATTATTTCTTTAAATACAGTTTCTGTCCCTTTTCTTCCTCTCTCCTCTTTCTTGGGCCCCTGTAATGCAAATGTTTGTGTTTGATGTTCAAGAGATCTTTTTTTTTTTTTATTTTAGATTTTATTTATCAAGAGATCTCTTGACCTGTCTTCATTTAAAAATTTTTTTCTTTTTGGTGTTCATTATGGGTGCTTTCTCTTACTCTCATCTTCCAGTTGCTGATCCATTCTTCTGCATGCTTTGTACTGACTCCTTGTAGTATATTTTTATTTCAGTTATGGTATTCTTCCTTCAGTTCTGATTTTTTTTTTTAAGATTTTATTTATTTATTGACAGAGATCACAAGTAGGCAGAGAGGCAGGCAGAGAGAGAGGGGTGGGAAAGCAGGCTCCCCACTGAGCAGAGAGCCCGATGTGGGGCTCGATCCCAGGACCCTGAGATCATGACCTGAGCCAAAGGCAGAGGCTTTAACCCACTGAGCCACTCAGGCGCCCCCAAGTTCTGATTCTTTTTAAAAATACTTTCTATCTCTTGTTGACATTCTGAACTCATCCACTCTTCTCTTCAGTCTAGCGAGCATATTTATGATTACTTTGAACTTATCAACTAGATTGGTTATGTTTTATTTACTTCTTTTTCTGAGACTTTTGTCTTGTTCTTTATTTGGAGCATATTCCTGTCTCATTTTGCTTGACTTATTGTGTTTCTGTGAATTAGGTGGAATAGCTACTTCTAAACTTGAAGGAATGGTCTTGTGCCTGGTTGTCTCCTATGTAGTTGTGTGTGCTTGGTGACTTTGGCTGGCTGGAGGTGTGGATAGTGGGAATGGTGGCTGGCATATGAGTAGGGGGTCCCAGGACATTCTATGTTGGTGGTATGGCCAGAGCTGGTGTGGGCACAGGCTTGGCAGTTTCAGGACTCTCTGTACACAATGTCCCCAATAGCATAGCTGAAGTGGGTGCAAGCTGGGGTATCTCCAGGAGTTCCTCTCAGGAGGCATCTTGTTGAGTGGCTGGAGCCCAGGCAGGGCATAGGCTGGAGGGATCCCAGAGCACTCCACACAGCAGGTGCCCTGGCAGGGTGGCTGGAGGCAAAATGAGTGCAGGTTAGGTGCACTGGCAAGTTATGGGGAGCTGAGGTGGTACAGACCTGGAATGTTTTAGGATGCTTTGTGCCCACGTCACCTTGGTAAGATGGCTAGCGCTGTGTTCTCTGGTAGTGTCCTGGTGTGTGCCACCCTGGGGGCCACTTTGGTGGAAGGGCTGGATCTAGTATGGGCTAAGGGCTGGGGCTCTGAGGTGGTGGACTGGCGAGGACGCCTGGCCTGCTCCCATCATGCTGTGGAGGCGGAAGGGGAATGTAAACCATGGTGCTCACCAGCCCCTCCAACCCAGAGAGAGTTCCAGCAGCACCCCCACCCACCACCCAGCATTTGGCAGTTTCTAGGTCTGCAGCCTTCCTATTTGCAGTTTCTCTTATAAACTGCAGCTTTTATGTGCCCCAGAACATCCAGGGCTGCTGGGGGCTAGGGTCCCAGGGCTCACTGAGGCAGCAGGCCAGCTTGGGCACCTGGAACCCTGCTCCTATCCATACTATCAAGGTGGAGGGGTAAACTGTGCTACTCACCAGCCTCACTCACCCAGAGAGAGAGAGAATTCCAGCAGCTCCCCTGCCATTTGGCAGGATTCTATGGCTGATTCGTTTATATTCTACTTCCCTTTTCAGACCATGACTTCTTTTCTTCCCTAGGGAAGACGACCCGGTCCCTCAGTACTGTCCGTTCCCACCGCAGTTTGCAGCATCGGGGAGGGGGGGGCGATTTCCTTTATTACTCTGTCTCCGTTACTCTTGTTGTTCTCCATGGGGCCTCCCTAGCTTTTGAGGTGCCGCTGCTCAGTGAGCCCCCAGGTCTTCAGGGAGGAATTGCTCTATGAAGAGGTGTTGATTTGGCGTGCTCCTGGAGGAGGTGAGTGCAGGGTCTTCCATCACCATGCTGTCTTTGACCAGAAACTGTCTCATCTTTAATTCGAGTTACTTGTTGTATCTAGCACAAAATAGTAGTCTAGTTTCCCACTTTTGTATGTGGCTGTCCATTATTCCCAGTACCATTTACTGAAGAGACTGTCCTTTCCCCATTGTGTATTCTTCGCTCTTTGGTCATAAATTAACCATATATGAGGGTATTCCTGGGCTAGTCTGTTCCATTAATCTGTTTTTAAGCCAATACCATACCGTTTGGATAACCACAGCTTTGTCATATAGTTTGCAATCAGAACAGAGCTGGATACATTACTGCCCTTTCGTAATCCATCTTCCACAATTTTATAATGTTTCATATCATAGAACGTTAAGAGTGGATGGAGCTTTAGGCATTATCCAGCTAGTTTCAGCTTCCACTTACAACAAAAACATGAATAATCTGAAGGGTGTATTTCTCCCTGCCAAGTTCGCCTACCCAGGTCTCCGCCTTTCCGACTCAGACCTCCTCAGCTCCCCTTTTAATTCACGCTTTTCCAAATATCTCTTGGCCTGTAGGTTCAGAAATGTTTACAAGGAGTGTGAAACATTTATACAAAATCATAATGGAAGAGAGCAGCTGGTAGTACTCAGCCAGCTTATACTCATGGAATTCTTAAAATAAATGAAAAGTTTATCACAGCAGTACCTATAAAAAACCTTGCAATTAAGCAGAGGCTGTTTATAGCTTTGAAAGGGCCCCTTATCTAAGCCCACACCACATCCTGGATTTCTACACATTTCGTGGCTCATGTTTGCATAGGTGGTGGTTTAGAAAGAAGTGGTCAAGGCAAGGCTTTCTCCATTTTGAACAGAAAGGCTCACACAGCCTCAGGGATGAGCCAGACAGCAGGGGCAGAGGCATTCTGGGACCAGAAGCTGACCTCTTATCCAGGAGACCTGACAGGTAGTAAATTAACCTTTGGGTTAAGTGACAGTCGGTTTTATTTTAAGTGAGTGTCTGAGAGTCTGGGTTCAGCTGCAACTGTTTCCACCAGGGAGAAGGCCCTTTTTGCTCTTCTCAGTGCTTACAGTTCTGTTCCTAAAACCCTGAATTCTCTGTTGTGCTCAAGTGGTAAAGCTCAGGAAAGGCAGTGGTCTGGTTTTCAGGCAGAGGAGGATCTGGCTACAAGACATTAGAACTGAAGTGTCATTGAGACATAAATTGCCTTGCCTGTAACAGGTACAGAGCGTGATCTCAGTCCTTGTTACTCAAAGTGGCCCACAGAGCAGCAGCCTCGGCATCTCCTGGGAGCTTCCTACAAGTGCAGAATGCAGACCCAAGGCCAGGCCCCCTGCACCAGAATGTGTTCTTCACTAAGATCCTAGCAGATCTGGATGCAGATTAATTTGACAAGTCCTGCCCTAAGATCATTCAGATAAAGAAGAAGTCTGAGCTGAGAAAAGTGGACTGACCCTTACCTTACGTTACAAGGGGCTGGGCAGGGAGGAGAGAGATGTTGATCCAAAGACATGGGTTGGCAAGAGCTCTTGACCGGGCTTGCTGCTTCTCTCAAGCTTAGAGTGCACACAGCACCGCCCCTGCACCCACCGACTCAGCACAGCAGCAGTCTAGAGTCAAAGAAATATTCCCTGCCAGGGTTCCTTTCATCCATCCAAGCAGGTTTCTCCCCTCCCCAGTGGGGTGGACTGCTCCTAAGGAAGATGAGGCACCTGTTTGGAGACCAGGCTTCTCTCTAAAAATATCTGAGGATTGCAATGAAGAAATAATGTTATTGGGGTGCCCGGGTGACTCAGTGGGTTAGGCATCTGCTTGGCTCATGATCCCAGGGTCCTGGGATTGAGTCCTGTGTCGGGCTCCCTGATCAGCAGGGAGCCTGCTTCTCCCTTTCCCACTTCCCCCTCCTTGTGCTCTCAAAAAAAAAAAATCAAGGAGGATCTGGGCTAACTACAACAATCCCCATCCCCCTCCAATTAGCTGTGGAACTCACACATCCAAGAGCTGTCAGAATGCTAATTCCATTCTTTTATTTCCTCATACCACAAACATTTTAGTTCATCTGCCTTTTTACAACTTGATTTACACAAGCAAACTGCAAATGAAAAACAGGCATTCTTTAATCTTCCAAAATACATGTATGAAACATCACACGAAGCCTAGTATTTATACACAAACAGGCTTAGCTGAAGCAGCTTTATCACAGTTTGTTAAAATTAGCATTACAGTTTAAATATTTATGCCTGTAAAAGTTTGCATAATCTACTATACATAGTTATTTCAGAAGCAGTTAGGACCTAACTAATTGGGGAAAAAAAAACCCTTTAACAGAAAGCACTAACAATTATGTAAACTTAATTTACAATTAAACATGTCGGGTCCTGATTCACCGAACTTAGTGCACATCATGATTCATTCATGGTTTTCACAGAGAAGGTAAGCATTATATGGAATATTCCCCAGGTAAAATCTAGAATGGTCTTTAGGAGAATGTCAGTATGTTTACAGGAAACTAGAGAAAATAACAAAATAAAGACTTAAGCAACTGCATTTGATTTGAAAAGTATATATATAGCAGCGATCAGAACGAAGAGGGGCCACAGCAGAAGGGCTGGTGCTATTTCTGACATTACTCTTGGTTTGTACAGGAAGAGAAAAAATCACCCCACTAATCACTACAGGTGAACTCAAAATAATAGTCTTTCTTCCTACAGCCTTCTCTTTAAACTTAATGCCTAAATCAGCAAATTTAAAGAAATACCTTTAATAACAGCTTTCAGTTCAATGCATTTTACTTAGAGGGGAAAGCTTGAGGCAGGATGACCAAGCTATTCCAATTACAAAAGAAACAAAGACAAGATGCCAGAAACCCAAGGTTACCCTTGAAGCATTTCAAGGGATTCAATAGTGATTTTAGAGTACACAACACTGGGGAGGACTCGAAGAAAATTAACATGACCAACTTTTTTAAAGTAAAGGGATACATTTCAGTGAATCAGGTCCCAGGTAAAGTCTTAAAAAAACCCCCAGAATTTACAGTAAACATCTTGAGCTCTGGAATGCAGGTAGAATACAGTGAGTACATTACATCTACAAAAGTGCTTGGACAATAGGTCTTCCAGAGTAAGAACTGAAAAAATGTACAAGCCAGTTCACAATAACTTTACAATGTTATTAAAATACATTGTTAATCATAAAAATACTTTACTATGTACATGTACACTGTATAAACTCTAGATTTATCTACTGAAAGAAAGCCTCTAAATCCATCTCTGGCCGACTGGCCCCAGACAGTGCCATTCTAGAATTTGGTCTTCATCCCACACAAAGGGGCTGAGGAGTAAAATTGTAATGTTTTTCTCCCTCTGCAGAAGGTCTAGGTGGAAGAGTCAGTTTTACTTCCACTATATTTTACTTTCCTAAATGCTGGTCCAAGTAACTCTGGGCATTCACATAATTCATTTGCAATCTGGTTACACTTTAAAATAAGGCTGTAGTTCATTTCGTCAGTTATGACACTGTCTTGCTTGTAGTCAGGATGGTTTGCGATAAACTCTCTCATCCACCTGGCAACTGTCATTAGTTCTCCTGGGGTGGGGGGAGAATTAAGACAACATAAGTTAACAGAAGTTTGTTTTGTTTTAAAGTAAGGTGACATTTAGTGACCAGCACAAACACAATCCTGAAGAAAAATCAGTAGGGCCTTCTGGTGTACCCACATGGCAGAGGCTGGGGAAAATGTTTTCCAGGGTGTTGGAAGAATTCCTCCTGGGGAAGAAGTCTAGGTTGCAGGCAGGCAACTGGAACTTCACATCCAAGGTTCAATGTTACCCATCCAGGGACGCTGCAGGCTCTTCAGATACGGGGAGCCACTAAAGATGTCATGTACGCAAGGACTACAGCTAACGCTTAAGTGTTATATGGAAGTTAGCCAGAGAGTAGGCCCCACAAGGAAAAGTTTTTCTTTCTCTTCTGTCTATATAACAAGAGGATCTTAACTGAGCAGACTGTGGTCATCACTTCACAATATATGTAAATATATGTAAATCAAGATATGTAAATCAAAAAAACCCACCACGCTGTAGGCCTTACACTTATACTGTGATGTGGGTCAGTTATCCTTCAACAAAATGGGGAAGAAATTCAACACCGGGAGCTAACGTGTGTACTAGAACCTGGGTCCTCCCATTTGGCCGAAGAACTACATCTGAGTCCAGAACTGTAGGGTCTGAAGTTCCCAGAACCATCTTCCATCAAAGAGGTGGAGAAAACAAGGAATAGTAAGTAAAGTGAAGGAAAGGAGGAACCGGCAGACACACCATTTGGAGATATTCTTTTGTGACTCCAGAAGGTTCATGAAAACCTCAAGGGAAACATTGATGCCATTACTCTTACAGCTGACCACTCCCTTGTGCCAGGCCCTGGCTAGGCACCATCATGTGATCTCAAAACGAACCAAAAAAGAGGGGTTCTGGGGTCTTACTGGATGGAAACAGGCTGAAGAACCAGAAGTCCTAGCTGTCGCTCCTGGAACCTAGAGTTACTTAGCCCTAAAGAAAGAGCCCGTGATGATGTACCACAAACACAGCTGCCCCTAAATGACTAACAGGCAATCTAGTTCATTGTCTAAGATGCTATTTTTTTTTTTTAAAGATTTTTAAAAATTTATTTATTTGATAGATCACAAGTAGGCAGAGAGGCAGCTCCCTGCTGAGCAGAGAGCCCAATGCAGGGCTCGATCCCAGGACCCTGAGATCATGGCCTGAGCTGAAGGCAGAGGTTTCAACCCACTGAGCCACCCAGGCGCCCCTAAGATGCTATTTAAAGATGCATCACTGCTTTATGAACCAGTAAGAGAAAAAAAACCACTAATCAGTCAATGATTATAAGGTGTATTGTACTGCAGAGACATCAAATGTGAGAAAGAATGCACTGATAAAACAGTGTCCTCGAGCAGACTACTATTCAAGAAACTAAGATTGTAAGACTGTAAGGTTCTGCCTATGTTAAGACTTAAAACAAGAAAGAGAAGCAAAGGATGCCATACCAGATGCTCTCTTCTTAATTAGCTTTAGGTAGTTCAGAATACTGCATCTGGTGTCCACATCCACTTCCATGTTTTCAAGGTAAGAGTTCAGAATCGGGATCAGCCCAGGAAACACACCTTCCTGTGAGAAGCAGGACACATCATTAGTGCTCCGGCCACGGGCACAGGCAGCGAGGTGAGCAGGGCAGGGCCCCTACCTTCCCATTGATGATGGTGTCTATGCTCATCAGGGCGTACTCCTCGAGTGCCTGCTCTGTGCTGTTCTGGGCCTTGCCGTAGCCATCCACCACAGTGTTGCCACCTGCCGGAGGACAGGACACAGGCACTTGAGCAGCCTGCTGGAGCCTCAAGTAAGTGACCCCTAGGAATCTAAAAGAATGTAATACCTTTGCAAATATCTTTCCTGAAATAAAACATTCCCCGCAAGACAGCGTCTCGTTTCTGTGCAACTTTCATGTTTTCGTCAACCTAAGGGAGAAAAATAATCATGGCTACATCAGAACATTCCCGATCCAACATAGAAGTTGGGGTACCTCCCTTGCTTCTGCAATTAAGACTCACCCCATAAGAATTCTACTTTCCCCTTCAACGCTTTCTGTTGGAAGAACAGACTTTTGACTTATGTGGGGCCCGTGTCCTCCAACCACAGGTCAGCATGTGCTTTTTAATAACAGGGGAATTCTAAGTTTACTATAAAAAAAACACAACAAAAACTTTTATTCACACAGGCTGTCTGCACTCCAAAGCACCTTTGTAACTGAGCCTACTAAGAAATCCGTGGAGGGCAAGGGGTCGGTTCTCCCCACACAGCACAGTGACTCATCCAAGATGCCAGGGTGACCAAAAGCAGAGAACCTAGAGAGAACTTCTGCTTCAGGGCTGTGCCCTCCCTGCCACTGGGGATTTGCTGCCTCACTGTGGTGAGCAGAGGAGAAGAGTCGACAGGTTGTCAGATACGGAATAAGCTTAGCTCTCCAAGAACAGAGGATCCATCAGGTAGTTCTAGCACATCAACTATACACGAGCCCAAAAAACTTTTTAAAAAAATATATATCCAGGAGCACCTGGGTGGCTCAGTTGGTTAAGTATCCAACTCTGGATCTCGGCTCAGCTCTTGATCTCAAGGTTGTGAGGAGTTCAAGCCCCACACTGGGCTCTATGGTGACCAGGGAGCCTACTTAAAAAAGAAAAAAAGGGAAAAAAAAAAAAGGAAAAAATACATACTCAGCAGTAAGACTGCTGGATCATGTGGTATGCCCAGGCCACAGATCAGACCAGTTAAATCAGAGCCTGTGATTGTGTGTCCCAGCTATCTGTATCTTTATATCGAAGCTTTGTTGACACACAATGTTATGTTAGTTTCCCACGTACAAAACAGTGATTCAACAACTATATCCATTATGCTGTGCTTGCAACAAGTGTAGCCCCCATCTGTCACCATACAAGGCTACTGCAGTACCACTGACTATATTCCCTTTATGCTTTCTCCTTCCTCCCTAGGACTTAGTCATTGATACCTGGAAGCCTATACGATCTGTTGCCCTTCCCTGTTTTGCTCACTTCCAACCTCCCCCGCCCCGCCCGTCGTTCCCCGCAACCATCAGTTTGTTCTCTGTATTTAAGGGTCTGATTCTGTTTTTATTTTGCTTTTTTTAGATTCTACATGGAAGGAATCACAAGGACTTTGTCTTTCTTGGACTTAGAATAATACTCTTTAGGTCCACCCATACTGTCACAAATAGCAAGATCTCATTCTTTTTTATGGCTGAGTACTATTCCATTATATATAGAACCACATCTTTTTTCTCCACTCATGTATTGATGGGACTATTGGATTGCTTCCTAGGTCTTGGCTATTATAAATAATGCTGCAATATAACAGAGGTATAGATCTTTTTGAATTAATGTTTTCATTTTCTCTGGGTAATTATCCAGTAGTAGAATTACCAAATTACCAGTCTCATTTTTTTGGATGTAGCTGTCCAGTTTTCCTAGCACCATTTACTGAAGAGACTTTCCCCCATTGTATATTCTTGCCTCCTTTGTCCCAGGCTGACCACATAAGAGTAGGTTTATTTTTGGGCTATTCTGTTCCATATAGACTTATGTGTCTATTTCTGGGTCAGAACCTTACTGTTTTAATTATAATAGCTTTGTAGTAGATCTTGAAATCTGGGATTGTAATACCTCCAGCTTTGTTCTTTCTCAAGATTGCTTTGGCTACTTTGGGGAGGTGGTTGTTGTTCCCAACAAATTTTAGGATTGTTCTAGTTATTTGAAAAATACTATTGGTATTTTGATAGGCATTGTTCTGAATCTGCAGGTTGCTTTGAGTAGTGGGGACATTTTAACAATATTCTTCCAATCCATAAGCATGGTATATTTTTCCATTTGTTAGTGTCATTTTCAATTTCTTCCATCCATGTTTTATAGTTTTCAGAGTAGAGGTTTTTACTGCTTGGTTAAGTTTATTTCTAGGTATTTTATTCTTTTTGGCTTAATTGTATACAAAATTTTTTTCTTTCTGCTTTACTATATATATGTAAATGCAACAGAGTACTGTCAATTTTATATCCTGCAGCTTTACTGAATTCATTTATTACCTCAAATAGTTTTGGAGTTTTTTGGTGTAGTTTTTAGAATTTTCTATATCATACGTCATTTGCAAATAATGAGTTTTACTTATTCCTTACCAATTTGGATGCTTTTTATTTCTTTTTCTTGTCCAATTGCTGTGACTAAGATGACTTTCAGGACCATGCTGAACAAACCTGTTAAGAGTGGATATCCTTGTATTGTTCCTGATCTTAGAGGAAAAGCTGTTTTTCACCATTGAATATGATGTTAGCTGTGGGTTTTTCATATATGGCCTTTATTAAGTTGAAGTATGTTCCCTCTAAACCCACCGTGGGGGGAGTAATCATGAACGGATGTTGAATTTTGCCAGTGCTTTTTTTTTTGTGCATCCACTCAAATGATTTTTATCCTTCACTGTTAATGTGGTGTACCACACTGATTGAGACTTACAAACACTGAACCATCCTGACATCCCCAGAATAAATCTCACTTGATCATGGTGAATGATCCTTTTAACGTGTTGCTGAATATGATTTGCTAATATCTTGTTAAGGATTTTGCATCTATGTTCATGAAAGATATTCACCTATACAATCTTCATCTGGTTTTGATAATAGGGTAATGCTGGCCTCAGAAATTATTTGAAAGCTCCTTTTCCTCTTTTTTTTTTTTTGCAAAGGTATAAGGGAAATCAATATTAACTCTTCTTTAAATGTTTGGTAGAGGGGGCACCTGGGTGGCTCAGTGGATTAAAGCCTCAGTCTTCGGCTCACGTCATGATCTCAGGGTCCTGGGATCGAGCCCCGCATCGGGCTCTCAGCTCAGCAGGGAGCCTGCTTCCCCCTCCTCTCTCTCTGCCTGCCTCTCTGCCTACTTGTGATCTGTCAAATAAATGAATGAATGAATGAATGTTTGGTAGAATTCACCTGTAAATCCATCTGGTCTGGACTTTTGAGTTTTTGAATTATCAATTCCTCTTCATTACTAGTATTTGGTCTGTTCAGATTTTCTATTTCTTCTGTATTCAGTTTTAGAAGATTCTATTTCTAGGAATTTACCCATTTCTTGTTTGTCCAATTTGTTGGCTTAATGTAACTTTAGTAGTCTCATAATCCTTTGTTTTTCTGTGGTGTCAACTGTTACACTTCCCTATCATTTCTAATTTTACTTGTGTCCATTTTTACTTGAGGAATCTAAAGATATTTCAATTTCATTGATCTTTCCTAATTTTTTAAGTGACTATTTCACTTATTTCTGTTCTGAGCTGAATTACCTTCCTCCTACTAACTTTGGGGTTTGTTCTCCTTTCTCTAGTCCCTTTAGGCATAAGGCTCATTGGAATTTTTATTTCTTGTGATAGGTTTGTATCACTGCAAATTTCCCTCTTTAAACTATTTTTTTACTCTCCCAATTTAGAGCATTGTGTGTTTATTTTGTCTCCATGTATAAAAAACTCCTCTTGATTGTAATTTCTAAATTTTCCAAAAACTTTTTAAGACCCTTAAAGTAGACCTTTTACACTTTTTAGTCTTTTATTTTCCATAATGAAATCTTAGGAGAATCTTAACCTCTATAAGATAAAGGGTCATGTTGAACTAGGATGGATGGTGCCAAGTCTTTGATTACTGAGCCTGTCTCCCATACTTAAATTCTATTGTTATGGGTTTTTTTTTTTTTTTTTGAAAGACACATGACCTCCTGAATAATCTAGACACTTCTAGGAACATATCCAAATAACAGCCTAAAATTCCATCATGGTTATGGACAGGTTTTCATTTCTAATATTTTTTCCTTACTCTTGACAAAAGTTCATAAAGATCATTGTTGTAACTTTTGCTTTTATAAATTTCTCTCTAGAAATATACTTTACTACTGCATTTTAGATTCTCAGTTTGACTGCTAGCTAAGGTTTACTTTAAATCTCTGAAGTACTTAAAGTACTTAAAGCTCCCTCTAGAGACTAGCTTTATCAGCATACTAGTTTTGAGTTCACTTAAAACCTATGAAGAAAGCAATTTTAAACTTCCAACTTAAATTTCTCTTGAACATCTTTTTGTTGAATTTTAGTGGGAATGCATCTTGAATGGTGTTTACTCTTGTGAGGAAGATTTTCCTTAATTTTTGTAAAATCTTCCTCAGGGCACTTGGAAAAACATGTGCTGTGGTAGGAGACTTGTGATAAGAACCATATAACCCAGCTAATAAACTGTGCCTTTTAATTCCCCAACAGCCTTTCTCCTCCTTTGGTTATATGGCCTGTCAGGTACTGAGTACAGGCAAGGCACTCTTAAGTGACTTACCTCCATGAATCCCACATGTTCTTACAACAAACAGCTCAATTATCCCCAATTCTACACATGCAAACCAAGGCACTGGGATGCTAAGAACCTTGTTCAGGTTAAAAAGCCTGTGAGGAATGCAGGTGATTTATGAATTTACTGCTCACCATGCAGCTCCGTCAGAACCACCACACTAGAGTGCCTTTAATTTGCTCCTGCTTCTGAGAAAGGTCTGCTACGCTTTAAGGTACAAAACAAAAATCACAGGTTTACTATCCTGGAAGAGTATAGAAAACTGCTTTCTCTGTTTAATATTTTATTCTCACACTTCTGTTACCAGTTGGTCATTTCTGCTATCTCTTCAAAAGGTCATTATCCAGTTGTTCTTCCATAGTTGTCCTTGTTTTAGGGAAGCAAACTTCTACACCATTATGTTGCTCTTCTGGATCATCTGTTTTAGCTTTTTAACAGGATGGTTTAGTCTGTTCAAATTTGTTTTCATCTTATTTTCACCATTTTACGTTCTCTGGGCTATATCATACCACTCCCTTGCCCTACCCCGACCTTTTGTGGCACTGGAAAGGTTCTCTTTTTTCTTTTCCCACTCCTTTTACCTCGCAGGTTAGAAGTAAAATCTCTTATTTCTATACTGTACCATAAATCTCCTTCAATTATCCCCCTGGTAGGTAAGAGTTCTGACATAATCTATTAAGTTTTGATAGGATCACCTGGAATTTCAAGTTTGGGAAGAAATTCTGTTTTCTTTACCCCTCAGGATTCTGTAGACTTTTCTCCAGCTCATAGTATTTAATGTTGGAGAGGAGAATTTATTTTTTTTCCTCTTGGAGCTATCTGAATTTTCTCTTCCATTGAGATGGTTGACTTTTCTCTTTAGGATTCAGAAATTCCTAGATCTGGGTTCTTTCAGTATTTCTGTCTCATCCTTAATGGACTCTCACTCTGGGAAAATTCTATTTCTCAGATTACTAGATCTCATTTTTTATATAGACCATTCTCTTGATTATAAACATCAAATTTTCCAGAGGAATTCTCTGTTTCAGTTTTTCCATGATTTCCCATTTCCTTTTCATCCTGCTGAGATAAATCTCAATTTGGTCTCTAAATTATTAACTTGGATCTTTAATAATAGCATCAGCTCTACTGGTAAAAATAGTTTTAAAAGTGTAGCTTTGGGGCGCCTGGGTGGCTCAGTGGGTTAAAGCCTCTGCCTTCGGCTCAGGTCATGATCCCAGGGTCCTGAGATCGAGCCCCACATTGGGCTCTCTGCTCGGTGGGGAGCCTGCTTCTCCCCCCAACCGCCTCTCTGCCTACTTGTGATCTCTGTCAAATAAATAAATAAAATCTTAAGAAAAAGTGTAGCTTTTCCTAAGAAGTCTTCTCCAAATGCTCTCCTGTTCATAGTGCTTGTTTATTTTGTGACTTTTCCATAGAATATTTTCCAAGGGCACTAATTAGAAATTCTTTAGGAGTTCTTTCCAGTTGCTTGAATTAACTATACTTCACCAAGGGGAATGCATTCTGTAAGCCCAGCTGGGCCCTTCCCTTAAGGCTATTAAAAAGTTATCCACTTTCTGCTGGCTTTCAGACATCTATTCAAATCTGTTAACAAAGGCGTAGATGGGGAACTTCCTGGGACTCTTCCTTACAGGGCCTGATCCCACTAGCAGGTACACCCATACGGGTAAATGGTCCACAGAATCCTATGGGTTACTTTCTTTTTTTTTTTTTTCTTCCCTATGGGTTACTTTTGGCCAGGGTGTTAAGAGCAGGCAGAGACAGGCTGACAGCCAGACTTCCCTCAGGGTGTGCGGGTGGGATAGGTACAGGCTAGAGATCCCCCCTCAGGGAGATAGTGGGGAGTGAGGAAGGGCAGATGCTGAGCTAGGCATTTCTTCTCTTCCTCCTGTGCTTGCTCTGTCAGGGCTGCTCTACCTCTCCCTTCTTTGACACTAAATCCTCAGCAGACCTCACTCAGCCCAGCAACCTTTCCCAGCCATTGCTGTGCCCAGAGACCCACTGGGCCCGGAACCGAAGGTCTCCAGGTTAGTTAGTTGCTGCCTCACAGCCTGCAATTGTTCCAGGGCTCCTCTGGGAAACTGCTTCCAGAGAGTTCCTTTTCTGGTTGTTACTGGGCTGGAGAGGATGAACTATTAGTTGTTTTTCTGAGAGTCCAATCTACCTTCTCCAGAAACATCTCCAGTTCGGCTCCACTGAGGTGACCCTTCCCTACATCCCCTGTAGTTACATTTGCTCCTCTCCTCTTTTCTTTTAATACGGTCACCGAAACCGCATTTGGGGGAGGATGTGGATTCCCTCCAGCCATCAACCTGAATTGAAAGCCTCTATAAATAAAGTAGTTATTCAAAAACAACCCTAAAACTCTTTCAAACAGGCTAAGAAGCTACTGTTAGCACTTTGTTTTCCAGGAATCTCTACTAACGCAGTACTAAAAATCTACAGCATAAGCTTTGGCTTAAGAGGGAAAAGAATAGGGTGGAGAAGAAGCATTTTATTCTAAATGGTGAAAATTCTCCATCAGGTCAGATCTAAAATAAATATTACACATAAATAAGCAACAGATAATCTACAGATACCCAAACCCATTGCTATACTGAAACACATTCTTACCTTTGATAGTGGAATGAGAAAATCCAGTTTGTATGAAAGGATCACTCTGGTAAGCAGCACCACAAACACCACATATGCAGAGTTCTCAAAGTCTGTTAACTGAACCTGGACAAGCAAGAGCCCAGAGAAGTTACAGACCAACCACACAAACAAGCTCTTCCCCGACAGGACCCTCCTCAGATCATGTCATTCCCAAGCCAACTCCTACTTCACCAAGAAGGCCCGGGAAGTCCTCTCTCTACAGTCTAGTCTCAGAAATCAATCCTTAGCTTTTGGACCTGCTTTTATCATGCACACATATGATTTGTATCTGAAGAGTATCTGAGAAGAGCATTAGAAGGGTAAGGGGCAGAGGTCAGGCGTCACTGAATCACTTCTTGCTGACACACATCTTACCTCCATGGGTCGGAATTCTACTCTCCATCCAATATCTGAGTTTGGAGGAGGGGGCTTAAATCTCATTGTCTGCCAATTTGTAGACTGAATATTCTATAATAAAAAAGCAGAAAACCAACTTTCCACATGTCCAGGAAAATATTAAGATCGTCTGATGTTTAATAAGGGAAGATTATGCACTATTGATACCAGATACTCTTTAATTAAAAATACAAAAAGGTACAATTTAAGATTTCCTTGGTGTGTGACTTGCTAGGAAAAATGTTTAACAAAAGTTGGGTGATATGTTGGTAGCAGAGAAATATCTGATCCTATTTTTTTAATTACAGCATATGTGAATTTTTCACCTTTCTGCAAGCAAGAGAAAATAGTGAAAAAATGCAGAATCAGAGATACAACTAGTCAGAATCATAAAATAAGGGTACTTTAAACCACTCTAAAATTTCTTAATTCTTTATTGCACTAGACAATGAAAGGCATCAGAGATTTCTCCTATTACTAACCACTCGCAGGTACAGAAAATGCCTCCATCTTGGTTAGTGAAGTGAAATGCATTTAAAACAGAGGAGATACCTCAAAATGGTCAGATTCATTGGCATCATCCAAGTGTATTTTCTCTTCGAACAGAGTCAGTGGGTCTCTAATGAAGAGATGAGCGACATGCTGGGCCAGGAGATGATCAATGCCTGTCAAGAAAGGTCACACCAGACTCCCGTCAAAGCCTCAGGCTCCACTGTGTCTACGTCCAGTAAGAAGACAGGACAGTTCAGCAAGTTTGAAGACAGGTCATCTAGAAGCTTAGGAAATGGCTGGTTTGTTCAGTATCCACATGTCACCCAGGGTTTTATCCTACAGCCCCTGAGGAAGTGTCACCGGTTTATGTGATGGTGGGGTACTGGTGTGGACCTAGATACCGACTTCCCAAGTAAGTCAAGAAGATCTCACAAGTATTTGGAACTTGAAAACTTCAGGAACAGGCAGTCTCATAAGAAAAGTGACGAGACTTCACAATAAAAATAGAAACCAGACCAGAAATCAGCAAAAAGTTCTCAATAGCTTTGAAGAACTAAAGGTGTACAATCCAATCCAAAGAAAAGGAGGGGCTGCTCACCTTCCTGCAGCAGCTGCTCGTAGATTTCTTTGTCTATCGTCAAGTCAATGTCATTGTATTTCTCCCCGCACTCAGATAAGTAGCTGTCTATCGAATCATATCGGGACTTACTGATCCTATAGTTACTGTTCTTCAGTGGCTAAAATTGAAAAAAATACGAATGAATGCCATATAAAACACTCTGGAAATAAATTAATGCCCCAAATAGTTCTATTTAAATACTTTTATGTTTTATATGTAATAATTATATATAACTATCCAACCTTAAGATCCTGAAAAGAAGTTTATCCTGAGAAATTATTAGGGAAAATTAAGAAATTTGGAAGTAACTGAAGTAGCTGTTCTCTGATAGGATTTAAGTATACTTTTTTTTTTTTTTTAAGCAGATTGCCTTCATTCTTACTAAGCTAGCAAAATATATGCCAAGGTTGAAAGCGAAGCTATTAGCATAAAAGTTATTAAAACCATTTCTCCTTTACAGTTTTCTTCTACTCAGGCAACATGTTCAGCAGTTCATGAGCACTCACACAAAGACCTGAGCAGCAGTGCAGGCCTGGCTGGGAACGTCAGAGGCACTTAAAAGGGCTCATTTAAAACCCCTGTCCAGGTCCCGGTTCTGGAGATCCTTGTTTATTAGATCTAAAATCAGCCTGGGTGTCTATTTATAAAGATCTCCATAGGTGGTCTTGATGCACACTCCAGGTTGGAGAAGTGCATGGTCACAGTTCAACAGCAAACAAGAGGCACTAACTTCCCCTTATTAGGCAACCTAACCCTTTACATGAGGCAAAATAATCTTCGACCACAGATTCCACAGCAGAAAGCTCATACACAAAGCACTCATGTAGTGCCAAAAAGCCTTTTGGTAACAAGAGCCCATCACCACTTAGTTTGAAAATGTAGGGGAAAAAAGCATCACTAAGTTTCAGAAGAAAATGAAACAAATACAGATTTCAGCAAGTGATGAAATCTTCTTATCCATCCAAATCAGGTTTCCCATATACTCACCCCAAAACAAACACTATGACATCAAAGACAAGTTCAAACCTGTGAATTTCTTCCCCCATGTGACTAGCCCATTCAAGATAACAATTTAAGGGAGACTTCAACATTGTAAGTAGTTACAATAACCCATTTTACCTGCCTGACTTTTAAAAAAGACTATTAAGGAAAATCACTCCCACCTCCAGTCCTCTCTCCTCCCGAGTTCTATCATCCACAGATGCAGAAATCACTCCCCAGCGACAATCGATGTCTGACACATAGCCTCGGTAAAAAGGAGATGCCGCACTCAAAGCCATCTAAAAACAAACAAGAGTCAGCACCTGCAGGTTCGAAGTGTCACTTACATGCTGAGAAAAGCACCATGCAGTTATCTCCGGTCTAGAGGAATCCGTTGAGGTGAGCCCTATGGAGTTCTACTCCTTTGTGCCTGCATTTTCATAGTGAAAGACACCAGAAGGGACTCAAATCCTTGGATGGGATTAATTTAAATCACCCCCTCTGTCACACTGAATGTGAAGGATGGGAGAGGGGAAACGGCTACACTCAAACTTGACACTAATACACAGGTGTCTTGCCAGCAATAGTAAACTTCTACAGCTGGGAGTCTTAGTCCATTAGCTCTAAATGCATACTATTTATGTCCATTTCTGAATAAAGTCTGAACTGGACTTAAATGGCAGAGTAAGTGAATGTTGCACAAGCACTCTCTCTACAAGGAAGTCTTTAAATAAGATGTCGTTTCTACTTACAACAATTGGACAGATAGTGGCCAACTGATCATAAAGGTATCTGGCCTCCGATATGCTGCAGGCTTGGAACGTTACCTGTTTAAGAATTACAAGTTATTAACAACGACGAATCAACATCTTCCCTGAGGAGTCGAGTCTGAGAAGGGGGATGGCCAGGGAAGACAGTGGGCATGGTGTGCAATGGTCACTCCACGGCTAACAACACTTATTAACACAGCAGTTTTGTTTACATCTTGCCTTGGATGAACTTTGCCCAACAAGGGTATTTGATCACGTTCCCAACTAATACAAATAACCATTTCCTAAGTTAAATAAGATTAAAATGGCAGGAACGGAAAGGAAGACACTAGGTAAATGTCAAGTTTTGAAAGGAATCCCCTCTTCTGCTGGCTTGTTTCCTTCGCCAGCATCCCAGGCACGTAATTGAGCTCAAGGGCTAGAGAAATTTTGGCACAAAAGAATAGAGATGCTCATGATGGATTCCCAAGCTCACTGGTGGCAAGTACAAGGACTAGCCTGGGACAGAGTGAGACTGGAGGAAGGGAGAGCAGTTAAAATACTGCAGCTGACAAGGAAGTGACCCAGGAGGGCTGCAGGGGGCACACCAGAGTCCAAGCAGCAGCTGCTGGGGGTCAGGAGGTAGGGTACAGAGAATGAAGGTAAGACTTGGGTTTTGGCTTGAGTGTTCCTGGAACAGCCAGTGAGCAGAGGCACCAAGACACGAGGGGCATATGAAGGAAAGAAGCACATAAAGCAGCCCTTTATTTAAGTGGCCAGGTCTCCAGGACTGATGCCCATCTGAGTTGGAGAAGTATTTAGGGAGTAGGCTCAGATAACATTCTGACGATGGGCAAGATCACCCAGGAAGCCTGCAGAAGAGGGATAAGTAGAACATTTCAGACTTAAGCAGAGAAAAAAAAAAAAAATCCAACTGTTCATTAGTACAAAATGTTCTAGAAACAATTACCCAAAAGAAACCAAAAAAGTCCTGCCTGCCTTGGGGTGGGGAGCAGTAGAAGGGACAAATAACACAAATCCTGCTTGTGTTAGCATAACTATATTAACTACAAATGGGGTACACAGTTTTCCTGTCCTCTGTGGTTATTTAATAATGGTATTTTGAATTTAGTGTTGGTGCAGGAAATAATTTAAGGGCTTAATCCTTGAAGGAGCATTAAAGTGAATATGTTTATTATTATTATAAGCCCAACCTGTTATTTCCCATAGTTTTAGCCAGGTCTCAATTTTGCTTTTTTAACAAAGAACTTGTGTTAGGAGACTTGCCGTCTACCTGGAGAATTATATTCATGTCAGTGTGGTTACTAAATGCAGAAAACTGTTTAGATAACTTGCTATAATTTCTGTTAATGATTCAATCCTGTATTTTAATTAGCGTGTACTGGCAATTAACCAGCCATTACAAAGTAATATAACATAGAAAAGAGCTGTGTCCTAGACGTCAAGGAGTAAGAGTACCAAAGGTTAAAATAAACAATTAAGTGTTGGCAATTAGGTCACTCTTCACCAAAACAAGGGAAGTTTCTGCAAAGAGGTGGGAACTCAGAAATCAGCTTGTGCAAGGCTAAGGATAAAATGGCAAGTGAGGAAATGGGAGACAGTAAGCCAAGTATTTACAAACTTCTCTGCTGGGACAGATTGGCTTCTCTTCGATGACCTAGTATATACCAGACAATTCACGGGCAAATCCTGGAAAAAAGTATGCTTCAGAAAATTTGCACCTGGAATTCCATAGTTAAGTTACAACAGTGAAGTGACTTAGTTATTCTAGATATACTCAGTAAATGGCCTCAGCACTCAAGAGCTAATGTATGTATCTCCAAATCAAACAGAACATGACTGTGATTAATGGCTTAGGGGCAGGGGGAGTAAAAGAGTCTTTAGTCCTTAAAGTATGAACAGTTTTGGCTTCTGGTGTCCTTTTAAAGTATCCCATAAAAGGAGAAGCAGTGTCACTAGGAAACGGGAAAAAAGAGGAAGTATGAAAAATAGATGTTAGAAAGCTAAATGTCTAAAATTTACCTAGAACCCATTCTTGAAGCCACCCGGTTTTCTTAGAGGTTCCTGGAAAAACCTATTACAACGTGCATGAACTTAAATGATTCTTGAAAAACTCCCAAGAGTCAAGCATCTGAGTGTGGTTATGTGACTTTTATTTTGTACAGTTAAGTCTTCCATTAACCTTAAAAAATTCAAACATTTTCTGCTTTAACAAGCAGTTTCTAGTTTTCCACTTGAAGACACAAAGCGGGGTGTTTTCTGAGGCGATGTGTGGAATTCATCTCATTTCCCAAACACTTTATGTGATTCACGCTAATAATTTTTTAAGTTGAGTATTCAAAGTAGGGTCTTGGATCTGCAATCAAGAAGAAAACTTCATCCTAAACCCATGACAAAGTGTAAACTTGGATGGAAAATTCTATCTACAAGTAAAAAGGTTAGAACACATTTATTTGAATGGTGTTTCAAGGGAAAGACCATCCCTTTGGAGAGAAGTGACTGTGCTGTCCCCCGCAGGGCATGCTGGTTTAATATTAAACCAGAAAAGGCAACCAGTACCCCAACTGCACGGATACAATTTTAAAGCCATGCTCTGTAAGTTCTAGAGCTTAACGGTTCTCTTTAAAAACATTTATAATTAAGATAGAAGAGCAGATACATGGGTAAAAAAAAGTTAAAAGGTTTTTTTTTTATGAAATGTGACCCTCTGTAAAGAAACTTACTGGCCTATGTTTGTTTGGAAGACCACACACTTTATACTACCTATTTAAGTCAGGGAAATTAGGAAAAAAAAATTATGGTTATGTAAACACATTCAGCATGGAGAAATCGGACTCTGGCATTCAATTTTCATTTTAGAGAGTTATAAAAATAAGCACATCAGAGCTTTATGTGCAAGAAGGCACATGTCTACACTGCAGCTGTCTGAGATGATGGGAATGCAGAGTTTTTGGGCCTCTGGGTGGACAGTAGGCAGACCGGAAGCTCAAGAACTCACATCAGGGCCAGTCTTCACACCACTCCAGGCCTCTAAGGATACCACTTCTAATCTTCTGAAGTAATACGATCTGGATACACTCTCCTTGGGCAATAACAAGTGGCCTTTTTATTTGAAATTGTCAATTTTCACTTCATACTTTGTGCAAGTCCTACTCCTGTTCTTATGATTTTAAGCAAAGGAAGGTTAAAACAAGCATTTCCATTGATAAAAAAACAGTGAAGTAAATATTAGCTTAGAGTCAAACCTAGGAGGGAACTTAACATAAGCCCTCCAGTGAACCGAGGAGAAAACCAAGACGGAAAGAAGTGAGGGGAGCTATCCAAATCCCGCATGAGGGACAGGCACAGCCTGAACCCACTGCTGCTGGGTGGGTCCTGTGCCTGCCCATACAGGTCCTCAGTGAGCTTCAGCACAGTCCCTGCCAGGGGCACCAGCCATCTGACTAGATCTGTAGGAAGCTTTAACCGAGGAAACAGAGAAAGGCTGTGCCACCTCCTATGTGACTTTGCCAGGAGCAAGGCAAACACAGGCTACTCAGTCGTTCTTCTTCTACCACTAGATGGCCTTGCCTGGATATGAACAATTTACGGTCCAAACAATCCTTCCCTTGGATCACAAGGGCACTGGAGTGCATCCAGAGCTCCCTTTCAGAAACAGATCTGAATGATGTTACAAGCTCCAGGCCCAACCATCACTAGAAAGAACAGAGGCAGGGATCATGGAATAGTTCACACTGTAAGTAACAACCATTTATCTCTGTAGCAAACTGGAGATGCCATGATTTCTCCATCAGGAGGTAGCTACCAATGAATTCAGTAAACATCACTGGTTTTCAGAAAGGCACACTTAGCTTTCATTTCAACTGTTATCACAGTATAACTGAAAACATGCGTATCTATAAAGCAAACAAGTTAGTAAGTAGAAATGTGTATTTGAAACAATACCTGAAGACAGCAATTGCCCATTCCAAATCCCATGGCATCCATGTAAATATGATCAGGCTTAGAAGCCTTGGCTGCCTCCTCATCCTCAGGAAATGTTTCTATAAACGGAGACGGTGTATTCTTGTCCTTAAATACTGCAGGATTAAATTAAACAAACGAAACACGGAACAAGGGTGAGATTCAAGGATTAAACAGCAATTCCCCAGCTGCCCCTCCCACCCCACCACCCCTCTGTGGACTTACTTGGTACGTTGATGACAACCTTTTCTCCTCTTCTGTGTCGGATATTTCTTGTTAGGGTACTGAAACAGACAACCAAACGTCATAAATCAGCCACCTAAGAACCAACAGGTAAAAGAATTCACTCATATGCAAGTAAAAAGAAAAATCCTCCCTCAAACGAAGTGTCTGAGCTAATCCTACAGGATATCCCTGTGAATCAAGCTATTCTAAGGGAATTTTCTGTGAGAAGGCTTTGCATTAACACCACTTCCTCTGCCTCTTGATCAGGAATGCTATTCTCTTCCCTGTTCCACCCCGGACACCCCAGTCCTGTAACTTCTCAAATCAAATTCAAGTGTCTGGGGTTGGCAGTGGTCTGGGCTCACCATGTATTTCTAACCCTCCCCGTGTTCACTCTGAAGACTTCAAGCTTTAATAACTCACTTTCCCTAGGAACCTCTGGAGCCCCAATACCTTGTTACTGTCCCTCCCAATTGGCAGTATTAATACCTATTCTCTAGACCCACAGCATCTAAACCAGAAGCTACCAGGCACATTGTGGCCGCTGTGTACTTGAAATGGGGCAAGTCCTAATTAAAATATGCTGTGAGGATAATATACACA
Organism: Enhydra lutris kenyoni; assembly: GCF_002288905.1. Taxonomy (NCBI): domain Eukaryota; kingdom Metazoa; phylum Chordata; class Mammalia; order Carnivora; family Mustelidae; genus Enhydra; species Enhydra lutris. The sequence continues at coordinate 23,650,052 of NW_019154112.1, read as the reverse complement.
GCAGATTTTGAAGACTTACTATAAAATACAAAAACAAAGCAAAATGTCTTATCAATAATTTCAAAATACTGATTCCATGTTGAAATAATTTTGGATAAACTGGATTAAACAACACAATAAAATTAAGTCCATCTTCTTTTTACTTTTCTCATGTGACTGTTAGAAAATTTATAAAATCTGAGGCTGACACGATTGCAGCGGACAGCGGTGATGCAGACTCAGCTTGCAGACCAGACTCTCCCACGCCTGCGGGGATCTCCTCAGTCAGAAGCACCCTCTCCCTTCTCCGAGGAGGGTCTCTGATGCATCTACCTTGTAGCATCTAGCATAACCTTATCTTTTCTTGCAACTGAATCTATCTTCCCTTTGGGCACACTCTAACATTTGAAGTTGGGAACTCCGCCTATAATCTGTTCCCCCAAAAGAATCTGCATGTGACAGGTGTGCAGACCTGTCAATGGAATCCACACTGACAAGACCCACGGTCCCCACCTGCAGGTCAGGAGCCTAGGTTGGGGAGGATACAGGAGACTCAAGGTACAAAGCAAGATCAGACTGGTGTGTGCCCTGAAGCCACTTTAAACCCAGGAATGAAACTACAAGCTAGTAGAGCTTGGAGTTAATAGAACACAGAAGGTAAAGAGATGTACCCTATTTTGCCCTATTATGAAAGTATATTGACTGGAATGAGACCACTTAGAAAGGGGGAGAAAAGGGAATAATTAAGATAAAACTTCCCCAAATGGTGTTTATAGAACTAGGACAGAAAAATATCTGTACGCTGAAGACCACAGTGTCTAAGTCAATGACTTTAAGGTAACTTGTAAGATGGGCAAGTCAGCCGCGCTCTAGGAAGTGGATCGAGCAGCCATATGTGCATATCCTGCTGGCTTCCCTGGTTCGTTACAAAAGGAGCCTGAATTCAGTCCGTGCTCCACAAGGATTCTAGGAAGGAGCATCTTACTCTCAGCCGGCAGGATTAAGAGTGAGGGACATCCGTTCCGTGTCTTTTTAAAGGCAGAGCCATACTCACCTAAAGCGGGGGTGCTTGTTTATGGCTTCATCAGGAAAGAAGAGGGACTTGGAAGCTCCTCCTTCAACTGGATTGGGCTTGAACTCTGGCAGGGTGAACCCAGGACAGCCTAATCTACAACAAATTGAAGAACTAAGTAGATAGGATTTTGTTTTCAAAAGTTGATAATGTCCCGCCATCACTGCACCTGTTAAGAACCACCCACGCCTGTCTCGCTTCCCCCCTCTAGGGGATCTAGTCCACAAATGCTGTGTAAGTACGGTGCTTTACAAACACCCACTTGTACTCGGTCTTCCTCACTGACATCTTCTTTGATGATTGTAGCCTATTAGAGACTTTATCAGAGACCTCCATCCACTCAGGATCTCTAGAGTGCTTCTTCACGTCCTAGCCATCTCTCCATTTAAAAGCAAGAGCCAACCGCACAGAAGTCCCTCGGCTAGGTCACGTCAGTTGTCACAGGCTATGGGTTCCCCCTAGCCGTCCGATGGTTTTCCTTTACCAGCTTTCATCTGATTGTTTTTTGACCTGTCTTTTGGCCCTGCATACCCCCACAGCCCCCAACCTGTTGATAAGCTTTGTTCAAATATCAAAGGGCTCTCCTGCTTTTTGCCTCTACAGATCACCTCACAAGTCCCTCAGGATTAGGCAGTGTCTCTACAGGTGTCCCCATGTGCCCCAAGATCTCCCTGATGTCTGAAACCCAACCTAGGTCTCTTACTTGACCTAACCAAGAGATTTAATTCCAACACAGAAAAAGGAAGCGCTGTCTTTATCCCTAAACGGAAAGCTCAAATTCCACATCAAGCTTTTCAAGTTAAGAATTTTAAGGTCATTGTTAAATGTGCTGTGAGAGAGGACAAAGACCGACAAAGTTTGTGAATGCAAAACAAGGGAGGCTCTTTCTTGTCAGGGCTTTAGAACAGTGGTAGGAAACTTTGGGCTTAAAAGCCAAGACTACCCATGCCTTATGCTCAACCCCTACCTTTTATAAAATAAAGCACCTGTTGGCTGCCCATATCCGCCTTGTGAACAACAATGGAATCTGCTGATCTTATCTGGAAACCCGCTTCCAGCTATAATGAGGGTTCCTGAGAACTCTTGCAGCTGTAGGCACTATTTACTAGGAGCCTGCAAACTTCAGGAAAGTTCTGTAAGAGCGGCAGACTTCACTCTCAGGGGTTCCAAGGCAAGCAGAACTAGGCTGAATAGAGGGAGAATGAAAATGTGTGTTGGGCAGGACAAAGGCAGGCAGCACTCTGATCCTCAGATCCTCCAGCACTGCTGTTCTCGCAGGCCGGCACCATCCAACAAACCCTTCTGCAGCCCTGGGAAGGCTTCATGTCCGCTCAGGCCGTTACCAACGGGTCCAATACATGTGCCCAGTGAGCACTTGAACTGAGCCTAAAGGAACTAAGGAACTAAAATTTCTACTTAAGTATCATTAATTTAATATTCACTTGGCCATTGTTTTGGATTATAGCTCCACAATAGAGTTTAGCCTCTTTCCAAGAGAAAAATCATACTGTTTACACTTAAGAAACCAAGTACTCCTTTCTCTCTTGACACCAAAACAGAACTTTATCATTTATTACTGATAGGCGAGGCTTCTCCAATAACATTCTTCTTTTGTAGATAAGTCAAAAAATACCCTGCCATCAAAAAATATATGAACATCCTCTTAAAACAAAAAAACCTAGATTTTCAGAATAAAACATTCTTCTGTCTCAGCTCTCCCTTTATAATAACTCCTACTGCTTTTAGGATAGCAAGCCAAATTCTCAGTTAATAGGATCTGGCCCGCTAACTACCTGCCCAGCCTCCCCTTTCCTCTTGGCGTCCTCGCCCCACTGGCCAGCTGCCTTCTGTTCAGCCTGGGACGTCTGCCCACTCTGCTAACTCTCCCTAGGCTGTCCCTCCCCTCCCCACTCCCACTAAACTTCTCCCAGGACACTGGACATCACTCCAATCATCTTCCCCACCTCACAGAACCCACCTGACAACCTCGTCCCCCTCTCTGCTCGGCATCTTGTTCTCAAAGCACTTCCTCAACTTTATATTCCCTGCAGCTGTGGCTGGCTACCTGCTCACTCCGTCTCCACAGAGGCAAAGACTCTGCCTGTGTTCATGACTGCATCCCCACGCCCATGAGTCTGGCATGGAGCAGGCACTCAAGTATCTGAGTGAAAGGCAGAGTAGGGATCTTTTTTTTTTTTAACCCTCTTCCTTAAAACACTAGGGCAAAGGACTAGGCCAACTCCTTTCCCAGCAAACCTGCCCACCCTCAACCAGGTGGGGCTCTTCTGGCAGGCAGAGGGGAGCAGCCTGCATGACAGAACGAAGCAATCACAGAAAATAAGATCTATCTCTAAATGTCCGAGTTGCTTAAGGAGGGTTTCGACCACTGAGATGTTACACGGAGGATTTTTAAAGAGAAAATCCCAAGTGTCTTTCCAAGACCAGCAGTAGGACCCTGAACGCCTGTGTTCATTACAGATATTTATCAGAAAAAGAGGGAGGGTATAAAAATAGTTCTAAGTGTTTTAGTCTGTGGATACCAATCCCAAAGCTCTTTTGAGCCCTGAGGAGGTAAGCACACTTTGCTACAATCTGACAGTTAGCCAGCACAGATAAGTCAGATTTACAATTCGGTAGAATGGCATCCCGATGCCGAACTCCTATTATGCCTGTGTGGTATTTATGTACCTCATTCTAAGCTAAGAGCATAGCTTCACTATTTACATCTTCTTACTTTTAGGAACTTTTACCCATAACTAGATTTGATGACAACCTCTAAATTTCCTTTTCTTTTTTAAGATTTTATTTATTTATTTGACAGAGATCACAAGTAGGCAGAGAGGCAGACAGAGAGAGAGGAGGAAGCAGGCTCCCTGCTGAGCAGAGAGCCCGATGCGGGGCTCGATCCCAGGACCCTTCG
>NW_019154112.1:23608405-23645981 GCF_002288905.1 Enhydra lutris kenyoni | reverse complement strand
ATTTGACAGAGATCACAAGTAGGCAGAGAGGCAGACAGAGAGAGAGGAGGAAGCAGGCTCCCTGCTGAGCAGAGAGCCCGATGCGGGGCTCGATCCCAGGACCCTGAGATGATGACCTGAGACGAAGGCAGAGGCTTAACCCGCTGAGCCACCCAGGCGCCCCCTAAATTTCCTTTTCAACACAAGACACAAACATGGCCTAATGATACACACACCGCCACCCCCGTTCACAGTTAGGATGTGTCAACCGCGGACTGGGCACACTGATGCCAGCCCTCCAGCAGGCGACCCTCCCAATGGCCACCGATACCAGCACTGGCCAGTGGAAGCCACTGTGAGAGTCAAGTGGGGAGAGCACCTGATCGCCATCAGATTCTGCTGCTCCTGCTCACAGGGTCAGAAGTGCTTGGCAGACGCGCCGCTCCCTCCACCCTGGCCCGGGATGGGTGCCGCCACGACCCTAGCGGTCCTGTCCACAGAGGCCAGACGAATGCTCTCACGGAGCAGTGCTCCGGCCCACCACCCACCCGCTGACGCTGGTGCACAAGGTCTGCCTGCGGCTCTATTAGACAGATTCCATCAAATGCAGCACATAAAGTATGAACTGTCTGTGAAGTATGAGAACTGGATGGTCAAATGCTTGGGTCATGATTGGCTCTTTTAGAACCTAAAGCTCTGAACGATCTGCTGGGGCATGTTCATACAGGAACTAACCTGGGAAATGAAGTGATTGTGCAGAGAGCCTGGTTTTCTCCTAATAAAGAAGTCGCTTCCTTCCGACGTTTCCTCATGTTGTCTTCGACGGTGTTGAACTCGGACATCGTTCCTCCGTACGGCTGTCCGGGTGTGCCTTCAATCATGTAACTGCCATACTCGGGTCTCCACAGGGTAGGATGGCTACAGAGGAGGAAAAATTCCATTCCCTCTTATTTTGCTGTCTACTCAATTTTTAGAAGTTTTTAAAAAGTCACTTCCAAAAATGGAGACACCACTCCATATAAATGAAGCTAAGAACTCCTTTACAGTTCCCAAAGGCTGGTCATTCTCCAGAGCTCCTCAACTAGGCAAGGGTTGGAAGTACAGGGGCCAAAATATTTGTAAGTAACTGAAAACCACACACAGGGTGCTCGCTGTCCAAGACAAGCTTGCCCACTTTGTGAGAAAGGAGAGGAGGCCACAGGGGCTTTTTCAGCTCACTGCTGGCCTCCAAACTCAAAGGCAGTCTCCCAAAATCGAGCGAGCAGGAAAATGGAACTGAAAAGCACATGCCCCTTCACCTCTTTGTCTGCTTAAAGAAATATTAAAAGACAATCCTGCCAGCCAAACAGACTCAGTCTAAGTTCTATCTGATCCCACGGTTTGGGATCTCAGTAACACTGAGTCACACTCTGTCCACAGTTTCCGCTACCCCCCTTTCTTTTTCTTTCAACATTTAGTAATAGTAAGCAGGCTTCATATTGTGTTTACAGTTCTAAGTACTTAAATACATTAGTGTATTTAAAATGTCCACACCCTACACAGGAGGTATTATTATCTTCGCTCTACAGATGAGGAAAGAGAGGCACAGAGACATTAAGCATCTTGCCCAAGAGTACACCCAGCTATGAAGCAGGAGAACCAGAGCCGGTGCTCTCATCTACGATGCCATCCTGCCTCCTAGACACCGGAGGAACGATTCCACTTTAGTAGTTCTACCAGGTTCAGAAACACTAAAGCAACCCTTTGGTTTATCTGCTTACTTTGGGTTTGTCCTTTCCCCCTTTTCTTGTAGAGTTTCAAGAACTTCCTCTCCAGATAGGACCAACCGGACTTTCTTATTTTCATGATCAAAAGACACCAACATGTATTCCACCTGTTGAAAGTAAAAGAAAGATTAACCTTCTTCCAGACTCGTGTTCAGTGTAACCTTTAGGAGGCAGGGAGATGTGAAGGTCAAAAAGGACCCACAGCAATTGGAGACCGTCACATTTGCTTACACTACACGGCACACAATGTTCTTTTGCACAGTATGAAAAACTGGAGAAAATCAGTCAATAGTGCCCCTGTTTGAGAACCAGAACTTATTCCTCCATTACTTCTTTTTCCTGCTCTACTTAATATCTCAAAGAAAAGTCAAGATTTTGATAGATTGTACTTCACAAGTATTTCTTTTTTTTTTTTTTTTAAGATTTTATTTATTTGAAACAGAGAGAGAGAGATCACAAGTATGCAGAGAGGCAGGCATAGAGAGAGAGAGGAAAAAGCAGGTTGAGCAGAGAGCCCGATGCGGGCCTCGATCCCTGGACCCTGAGATCATGACCTGAGCCGAAGGCAGAGGCTTAACCCACTGAGCCACCCAGGCGCCCTTCACAAGTATTTCAAAGCTAAAATTCTGTCAACTGCAATTACAAAACGAAGTTGCATTTTTAAATTTATTTCCTCAAGTGGCTTGCTGTAAGTTTATGAGAGTGGTTATCTGGACAGATCATCAAGGCAGATAATCTTCATTTACTGGCAGGTTATTAAATCCCATTGTTAAGTTTCACTGTTGGAGAGTTAAATCATAAGCATAAACACACCAGTATAGACAAGTTATTTTAGGAGTTTTAGCAATGTAGTTTTGGTTCTTAAAGAGTAACTTAAGACAGCTTCCCCACCCTGAAACCATACACGATTTACAATGCAAGGTGCACTAGTGCATTTATAATATCTGGTGGAATTCTGATAAAAATCAGGAGTTTAATACCAAAGTAAGACTTTTCTGGGTGGAGTACCAATAGAGCCTGCTTTTGTCTTCCCTGAAATCACATGCTTTAAATCATGATAGTTGGTGTAAACAGTGGAAACTCGGAATCACGATTTATGGCTGAAATAAAACATCCATATGTAAGTGAAAAGGTATGGAATTGGGTCGTTCAGGCAAACACTTGAGAGCACCCTCTGGGCAAGATACCGAGAGAGAGAAAAGGTGATAAACTACTGCCCTAGGAAGCAGACCAGTCAGCAGAAGTATTTTGTTTGGTTTATCATAAAAGAAAAATAAGAAAAAAAAAAAAAAAAAAAGGAACAATATATCCAGTATCTACCTGACACCTCACATGTAAATCCAGATTTCCAGCCTTGAAAACAACAACCCAGAAGCCCATTCCTACAGGGTGGGGCATGCTCTGGTCTGCAGTGGCCTATTCTTACTTATGTGTGTACCTGCCTGGTCTGGGAAGGCACTGCAGTCAGCCACCCATTAACGCCGACACAGCCATATTCAACAAGAGACAGTTTTGCACCTAAGCTAAGAAATGGAATTATAAAGGGGGAAAATGTCAGGAAACCAAAGAAAATAGCCTGGCAGGTTTAAACAACAAAAACTAAACTTTCAATAAACTTTTCAATAAAACTACCTTTTATTAGTTGTTGCTATGGACTGAATGTGCCCAACTCCCCGCAATTCACATGTTGAAGCCCTTATTCCCCAATGGGATGGGATTAGTGTCCTTAATGGAAGAAATAAGAAAGATGATCTCTCTTGCTACCACGTGAGGACAGAGCTGCTTGTAAGCTAGGAAGAAGGCCCTCACCTGGAAATAAATCTCTTGGCACCTTTCCCCTTGGACTTCGCAACCTCCAGAACCATGAGAAATATGCTTCTGTTGTTTAAGCCACCTAATCTACGGTAAATGTTATAGTAGCCTGAACTAAGACAGCTGTCTTACTGAAGAATTTAAGTTCCCATTCTTGCTTTCCTATTAGAATTTTTTAGTTCAGGGGCACCTGGGTGGCTCAGTGGGTTAAAGCCTCTGCCTTCGGCTCAGATCATGATCCCAGGGTCCCGGGATCAAGCCCCACATCGGGCTCTCTGCTCCATGGGGAGCCTGCTTCCTCCTCTCTCTCTCTGCCTGCCTCTCTGCTTACTTGTGATCTACTTGTGATCTCTGTCTGTCAAATAAATAAATAAAATCTTTAAAAAAAAATTTTTTTTAGTTCAAGAAATAGGTAAAGACTATTTGCTTTAGCTACATGAACCAGAAATGTGAAATCTGCACTTGTATAATCACTCAATATAAAATGTCTAAAAACCGTGAGCTGCAGAATCCAGAAGTGCTCCCAAATTTAAGTACAGGTTTTCAGATAGCTATTTGGGAGTCCTAGATCTGGATGGAGAAGCTAAGAGCTGATGGAACAAGAAACTTCATTAAGTCTCAGGATGAATATATAAAAATATCCTAAGTATAAGAAACAAGTTTACTTTTAAATGAGCATAAGAAAGGGCATGCTGTGAATTTTCATATGTGGATCCTAATCTCCAAATCCATCATTCGAAGGAGGAATGATCACCTATTTTATAGATATGCAAAGATGTTCAGAGAGGCTGAGTAAGCTGCCCAAGGCCACAGGGTCAGGGCAGGGATGTGAACCAAGCCTGCCTGCCCTCAAAGCACAGCACACTTTGCTGCTAGGACTCTAGAGAATGCCAATTTTGGTGAGTGGTAAATTTTTAGAAAAATCGTTACAGGGGGCCTGAGTGGCTCAGTTGGTTAGGTATCTGCCTTCAGCTCGGTTCGGGTCATGATCCCAGGGTCTTGGGATCAAGCCCCATGTCTGGCTATCTGCTTCGCGAGGAGCCTGCTTCTCCCTCTCCTCCTGGCTTGTGCTCTATCTCGGTCACTGTCTCTTCTTCTCAAATAAATAAAATCTTTTTTTTTTTTTAAAGATTTTATTTATTTATTTGAGAGAGAGCACATGAGCAAGGAGAAGGTCAGAGAGAGAAGCAGACTCCCCGTGGAGCTGGGAGTCCGATGCAGGACTCGATCCCGGGACTCCAGGATCATGACCTGAGCCGAAGGCAGTTGTCCAACCAACTGAGCCACCCAGGCGTCCATCAAATAAATAAAATCTTTAAGAAAGAATCATTATAAGCTATATGAGGCAGGGACAGAATATAATGCTGGCTGAAAATCTCACAAATTGATTATGCCTCAATTTTATGAAGTGGGCCTGACATCAAAGAAGCTGAGATATTGCAGTTACAGTCTGAGATTTAAGCAGATGTCTCAGCCCAGCTTCGGCCCAGGACAGAGCTTCTGGCTCTACAACGCCTTGCTGACTCTGAGGAGGAATCTTCCTACTCCAAACTTCCTCCTTTGATCATTGGCTCCAGTGCATCTGCAGGCCATCATCGGTTATCTGGGTTCCCTTCTTAACCAGAGAGCATTTCCTGCAAGACAGATGAAGAGATACTTCCTAGCTTACTGGGTTCCCATCATTTATCTGTTAACAAAAGGAGCAAGAATTTTTGCACCCACTTATATAAATAGGCTAAAGTGCAATAACTCTTGTTGGTTTCCAAGTTTTGAAATAATTGAAATCCTTAGTTTTCAAAATCACTGTGAGACCACGAGTTTAAAGCATGGGAAGGGCAGAAGAACAAAAAGCTCAACCTCAGCCCGAGTTTTAAATATCAGCCAAACGGATGACATTTAAAATGCTTACAAACCCAACTCTCCTTAATTAAAAAATAATCATCCATGATCTCATTAAGCAAATGAAACAGAAACACATCAGAATATTTACCCAAGTGAGAAAAAACAAAAACAAAAATAAACGCACTCACTTTTGGATAAAATGGAAGTTCAGTTAGAAGCCTTAAGAACTCCCTAAACACTTTTCAAACTCAAGTTTAAGATTCTTGGAAGTAATCTCCCCTCCCCCAAGTCGCTTTGATTTTCTGCCTCAGTGCTCAGGATGGTTCTTTCAGCTCTTGCCTTTTTTGTTACCTTTTTAAACCCTTCCCCTACCCACCTCAATACATTTATGTTTATTTCTAATTCTAGATCACACAAGCATCAAAATAATTAACTCGATCTTTCCTAACAGCCAAGCTAGAGCCAAAATGGAGTTTGGTTCAGTGAGCTAGCTGTTGAGTGGTAATAAAATGACACATTAAGTCAATGCTGTCCCTATGTAGAATACCTAAAGCCACAGTGATTTTTATTATATCTGGATTTTGTCCCCATCTTAAACTTCCTTTTTGCATCCAAGGGATGAGAGAAAAGGCAAAATCAAGGAGAAAATAACAAAAGGGCACAGAGGCCCTTCTGAACACAACACATTCCAAGGACTAAACATACCGGCTTCCAAACATGTTTGAAACAGCATGTGGGCTGTGTATTTAGAGTTATGGCAACATCTATGCACGCTGCACACATACACAATCCCAAAAGCATCATAAACGGCCTGCAGAGTGACTAATTCAAATTTGTGTAATCAACATAGTATTTGGAAGTAGCAAAAATAGCCACTGGGCTCTATTCTTGGTACACAGATCATTAACTCTCTAAATGTAACTTAGGGACGCTGCTATGCGGTACCCATCAGTTATGTTTTTAAATGGGGGAAAGAGACAATAAAAATAACTAGCCACTATGCGAGACACACATTTTTAAATGTGCACTTTTTCTACAAATGAAAATTAAAATTTAGATTTCATTGCTAAAAAGGCTAAGTTTTATCCCGTTATGGTAAAAAGCCACTAATATCCTAGAACAGTTGAATCAAAGACAAAGGCCCACTCAAAAGACTATTATGTAGGCTATGTATATACAGTGTTGCTAGGAATGACCTGAACACAATAATCCACTAGTTATTCAGTGCGGGTTTACACAAGCATGAGGTGCTTTATGTTCATCCAAAATTAGGCCAATGAAGTAAAGAATCTTAATTGAGATGATGTAAGTACACCGGACAATGCTGGATATATAATAGACTGTAAAATACTTTTTGTGGCATCAGAGTTCAAGATAACAAGAGTAACTGTTAATATCAAAATATTCGTTTTTTTCCCTTAGGATTTATGTTGCCTTTAAATGGGATTTACCACCAGTTTAAGATAAATTTCCTTTGTAAAAAAAAAAAAATTGGGGGGGGGTACTCTACCATAAAGGTAAGGGTTTTAAGGAGCTTAGAACTTAAGGAAAGGCTAGACATTTTATAAAACAGGAGCGTTTAGATCTCTACTCCCTGGAGGTAAAAATGGTGCTTAATTAGGAAAGCAATCTAGTTCTATGCAGCTCAGAAGCAGTTAGAGGCAGTTCCTTGTGTTTAGGGAGGTTCTACTTTGAGAAATTCTTTTGTCTCCAGCCATCCTACCGAAATTCAAAATTTGTGGTTCAGGGCCAGCTCCTCTACTCCACTGTTGGTGTTTTTCCAGTGGCCCAAGCAGTAGTCTTGACTCCTGCTAGAACTACCTGTCACTTCTCAGAGACCCAGTTTTCTCTTTACACTAACTCCAAAACAAGTCCACAGCCACTTTGGGGGTTAAGGATACAGTTACAGTTCATGACAGATCAGCACCCGAACCCACAGGCTTGCTGTCTGGCCCCCACCCCTGTCCTTTCACCCACTCAACAAGGCCCAGTATTGGATAGGTGCTGCCAATACGGTGAGTCAGGCAGGTGTAGCTCCTGTTCTCAAGCTTCCACTGCTGCTAGATCCACAGCCAGTAACACAAAAGAACGAAACGATCTGGGTAAGTGCTCAGGACGACCAAGCAGAACTGTGCGTATGTAGAAGAACTGATCCAGTCTAGGGGATCAGAAGGCTTCCTGGAAGAAAGGGACTGGCCAGATGAAGGAGAGGGTCTACTGATGTTTCAACAACCTCCCAGAGGTTTCCCAAGCTTTCCCCTACCAACATTCTGACTGCAGCATAATCACAGGTCTGGCTGGTCAGAGATACAGATAAACTGGGTCCACCCCATAGAGATGATGCCACAACAGTCCTCTTCTACATTAGAAGCAGTTTTAAAGCTAGCAGCCAAGTCTTCCGTCCAGAAGACCATTTTCTCACATGGCAAAATACAAATGACCAGTATGTTTGAGCGCATGCTCAACCGTCCAGTTGATGGCATTTATTTCCGTACCTAGCAAGAGACCCAAACTCAGAGCACCCAAAGAGCAGCCAGCTGCCATGATGCTTAGTTTTAAACACCTGCACTTAAACAGGGAAGCCCTAAATGAGGAGACCAAAAGAAGAGCTGTGCTTCAAATACTGAATCAACTTGAGTAAAAAATTCTGATATGGATATAATGATATTTGATGGGGCTCAGAATGGGATTTAAGGCAGACTCCCAGGTGAGACACATCTAGTGACACTACAAATATCAAAACCACTGTTTTATGTGGTAACTTCTAAGCACTTCTGGGGGACTAGTAACCATGAGGTAGAAACTCTTGACACACGTGCTTTTGTATAGCCTTGTATATGTGAGATTTTAAACTGCTGATAGGTTATATTAAACTGCCACACGGCCCCCAAAGAATGCTTTAGTTTAGTCTAAAGTCATATCAAATTCTTAAATTATTGGATGTATTTTGACTTTCTCTCCTACTACGAGATGTCATTTTATACCACAGAATTACACAGAGTGTACTCTAGGGAAGTTTACGCTTTTGGAAAACAAAATAAATGTGGCCTCACCCTGACCTGGTCTTCTGTTGGCATCCTAGATTAGGACTTCAGTTTAAAGAGTACACGGCTTTTTATTTATAATGTGTTAATCTCAATTTTAACAATACATAACATCAGTGAATTTCCTGTATGCTTCAGTGAAGTAACTTCCTTGAATCATTATCTTGACTCACACAGAGAAAAATTTTTTCACATGCCAAGATTAGTAATATGAAGCCTAAGTGAAAAAATTGAAGACTTTAAAGGAGGGAAAGAAGGGGCGCCTGGGTGGCTCAGTTGGTTAAGCTGTCAGCCTTCTGCCTGCAGCTCCCCCGGCTTGTGCTCTCTTCTTTGACAAAATCTTAAAAAAAAAAAAAAAAAAAAAAAGACTATGTTAAGGCATTCCTATGTTCTAATGAAATCTAGCAGAACCCAACCAGTCTTCTCACACAAACTAACCACACAAAAGGCAGTTCCATCAGGTAAAGTCACCAATGGTGAGGGCACTCAGCAGTTAAAACAACCCTAACCCTAAACCCTAACCCTTCCTGAAGACACAGTATTGTAAATATAGTTTTTATTTACCTAAAAACATCTGTATTTCAGACCTATAACTTCTGGGTTCCAAGGACAAGTGCATTACTCAGCTCTTTGCTGTGAACACATTCCTTAGCCAGAGTTCTGGTCACCACATGGCTAACAAGAAGCAAGGTATCTGGGTCCCCACACAGAGCCTGCTCTGGATCGACTGGTCTGCGGCGCTCAGTGTTGGGGGGCTGTGCACCAAGAACCTGTGAGGCGGCTCCTAGCAGGTGTGGGCGAGCTTAGGGCTTTCGTGGGGGGCATGCTGCTCCTGGAGAGAGAAAACCCACTCTCCATGGTGGTACCCAGCTCTGCCCGAATGCACACCTAGAGCTGGGAAAGCAAGAAAACAAGCATACTCCTTTACGGTAGAAGTTAGGTTGGTCTGAATTCAAGGACTGCCCAGGAAATAGAAGTTTGGAGTTTTAGTTTTTAGAACTAGTGGTAGACTAGCCCACCAAACTAAGGTTTTTTTTTAAAAAAAAAAAAAAAAAAAAAAGCACTTTCTAAAAAGACTAAGCGAGAGCCAATGCTAAAACAGAAATTCCAACTCCAAAGTGAGTGCTGTGCCCTGCAGAAGGGCTCACCTATGCCCCCAGTGACAGGGCAGGGCGTGGGGGCAGTGGGCAGAGATTCAACAACTCCAATTCTAATGCTATATTTCACCATTGCAAGAATCTGAGCACACTCTTGCATAATTCCATCTCACAAAGGTAGCATCAGGGCTCCCTCCTCAGGAAAGACTCCTGGATGTTTGGGCAGATCCCACTAAGAGAGCAGTTCTAACCTTACATTGGGGTGTGGAAGATGGAGACTCCTATTAATACAAACTCCTTTCCTGCCATATTTCAAGTTAACATTAAAGAGGTAAGTCCAAGCACTCGATTTCTGGCCCACTACCTGCTGCCCCCGGCCGAGGCTGGCACAGGCTGCATAACTATCAAGTGAGGTCAGCCTGATGTTCATGTAAAGGGCTCACCCGCCTCTGCCCTTTCACGGGGCTCCACTGCCAGCAGAAGTTAGCTGGAAAGGCCGCAGCCACATTACTAAACCTGTTAGCATTAGTCCCACAGACCGAAAAATTTACCAAGCATATTCAATATTAGAGTTTTGAAAGGATGTTGGCGTTTCACTAGAAGGGAATCACTGGCCATCTGGTACGAAAAACACTTGAGCATCTGTGGCTCTAAGACATTTATATGTTCACTCAAACAAAAAAAGCCTACTTCCTTTATCACCACCATCCTTTCCTCTTTCTTTTTCTGTCCACCTTCCATCTCCTCTTGGGTTGGAGCCCATGAAGACTGTCCGAGCACTCTTCCTCCTGCTTACTTGGGAGCTGGTATATGGGGGAAGCAGGCTTTGGAGTCCATCCGATACTGGGAAAAGGACAAGCTGTGTGTCAACTGCCTAAAGTAGTAGCAACTACAGTGCACCCCGCAGATGCTGGTGGCTATTGTTTTCCAGCTTGTGGGCGAGGCTACGGTTACTGAGGCAGAACAGTGTCTTAGAGGTGTTTTCCAAATGCTGTCGGCTGTAATCAACATTACAGAAAGATCTTGAAATAAAGACTAACAGAATAGGTCACTGATGGGAAGGGAAGCACCATCTCACCAGAATATTTCCTTTGGCATTTGTTTCAGGGACCACTGGCCTCAGTTAAAAGTGAAAGCTCATAGTGTAGAACACTGCCTAATTCTGCAGTTAAGTAGTCCTGGGTTCCTGCACCAAGCAGATCCAGTCATCCCCCTCCTCTTTGAAACTTTCAAGCGGCTCCCACTGAGCAAAAAACCCCACACCCCTCATCAAACCTCCCTCTTCCCCCACCACGTTGTGGCCACATTTCTGTTTTTCCAACAACCAAGTCAGGGCCTTGACAGCACTTTTCTCTGCTTGGGAAGATTTTACTTCAGCTCTTCACACAGCTGGCTCCTGTGGGTCTCAAGTTCAGTGCTACCTTTTCAGAGAAACTTTTGTTGACCACCCGGCTCCCCCAGCACGAGCACCTCCTTGTCCCCATCCCCAAGGGGGCACCACCCTGATCAGAACAGTCTTAATTTTCCCTCTTTTCTTAGAAATATTACAATTACAGACATTTGGAATTTGTCTTAGACTCTGGGCGCCTTAGCTTCATCATTTGAAGAAATAAGTGGGGTCAAAAAAAAAGTTCCTTCCAGCTCTAAAGCAATACAAGTATCTCCAAGCTTTTCAAAAATTTGAGTCAAGCCACTTCGTTTGTATAAGCCCTATAAGAGCACAGGTTTCCCCGTTATTGGAAAGTACAGTGTCCCTGTAAAAACTTTCGTAAACAGAATTGATTAGAGTGAAGAGTGTTCCCTGTTTTCCAAAAGTTTGTGGTGGGCCATTTTCTTTTACAGAAGACCTTACATCAGCATGGTAACTGCCTTCCCCCAGCCCCCCACAAAAGCAAAAATCCTCTTTGGAGTTCTTTCGGTTAGTGAAAAACTAATAAAATGCCATAATGCAAAACTTACAGAAAGTGAGGGATAACGGTATCTGTTTTTGCTAACTGAAAGAAATTTAGAGGTTTTTGTTTTTGTTTGCCTTTATGGAAAAAGGCGAAAATAATGGCCCCCCAGCAAGCCCTTATAGAGACAATTGGCACCCCAAACATCAAGAGGGTAGACAAACCCCTTCCCTGGGAACCACATCCAGCAGGTCAGTCTAAAGTAGGCATAGTTCTGACCTGTGTCAGTGAGCATCTAGACTTTATCTTGGGTTATTTTGTATACCCGTTAGTAAGATACATCCCAAAGTATCAAGAAAGTTTAAGGTTGGGCACCTGGGTGGCTCAGTTGGGTAAGCAGATGCCTTCAGCTCAGGTCATAATCCAGGGGTCTTGGAATCGAGCCCCAAGTTGGGCTCCCTGCTCAGTGGGGAGTCTGCATCTCCCTCTGCCTCTGCTGTTCCCTCTGCTTATGCTCGCTCTCAAATAAGAGCTTAGGAAAAAAGGTCTAAGGTTATTTTGGGAGTCTGGAAACACCCAAAATTTTTTCCGTATATTAACAGTAATTGTTTCTTCTCTTTACACCATTTTGGGTTACAAAAGTTTTCATAGGGATGCTTTACTTTTGGTTGATGGGGGAAATCTATACTTCTGTATTTCTATTAAGCTCTTCTAGAAATTCTTAGCGCATGATCAGCCATTTTTCTTTCACTTTCAAATACGTTACTCACTGCACTGCCAGGAAGGTACTTTTATTCAAATGCATTGTCTTATTGTCCAAAGCTTACCCCTTTTAAGCGTATGATATCTTAAAAATTTTTATGTATGTATGAGTGGAAGTCCCTCTAAAGTTGATTATATCCTCTTCTGCTGTCAATAGGAAAGTCCTAAACACACTTTCGTTTTTTATTAAGGCTTCAGACTTCTTCAGCAATTTCATTTTTTTAACTAGAATCCCAGCAGAGCAAGGTTCTTAGAAGTACAATGGGCTGCCACATCTAGATGTGGTTTTCACAACTGCTCTCTGAATTGGTCTCTCTCGCTTCTGCCTTGATTGATCTGTTTATTATAATGCATCTTGAGCCGAGAAGCCAGATGCCAAGCTTTCAGAATTGTGAATTAAGTGAGTGCGCTCAGGGTAAGGGCTTGAGACGCTTTTAGGAGGAAAGTCCATAAACTCTGTCCTTAGAAGCCTTTTGTTTACTTCCTAGTCCTCTGAGTACTAAAGCCCCAGGATCAGGACCCCTAGATACAATTCAGTACAGCAGTGGCAGCCTAGGGGGGGCCAAGAGGCGAGGACTACCATGCTTAAGCACAGGCAGGGCTGCTGAAGCATGCTGGATAAGAAGGTACCTTCCACGTACCCAACTCGTGTAAATAGGTCAACATTTCCAGAGGGAAATGAAGGACATACTCCTAAATAACCTCTTCAGGTTTGTCTGTGGTTTAAAGTGCTCAGAGCATATCCTTTCAAATAATAAAATCTTGAAAAACAAAGTTTTTATTTGACAGAGAGCAAGAGATCACAAGTAGGCAGAGAGGTGGAAGCAGGCTCCCCGCTGAGCAGAGAGCCTGATGTGGGGCTCTATCCCAGGACCCTGAGACCATGACCTGAGCCGAAGGCAGAGGCTTAACCCATTGAGCCACCCAGGCGCCCCCAAAACTTTTTAATTAAAAAATGTTAACTTCCTAGGGTTGCAGGTCACTGGTGCAACCCTTAAATCTTGAAAACACTTCAGACAAGTGCCAGCCAGCTTTTACAGGTACTTCAAGATCCTGACTCTCTCTCTGGAGCATTAAAATATGTGAAGCCCTGTGCACCCCAGCCCACGACCCCCACAGGTAATCCAAACAGGGCAGAGTCACAGCCCGGAATCTTACTAGCTTCCAGGAAAAGGGTCACGGAGTCTCTTGCCTAACAGTTCTAAGTCTGCTACATCAGCATCCAGGGGAGAAAAAAAAGCATTAACCAAATCCAAAGGACTAAAAAAAGGACCTCAGGGGAAGGGAGACAAGACCAATGGATGTGTGTGAACATTTATGTAATGAGGAACATCTGGTTTGGGGTCCTTTTGTAATTTTATTCTGGAAATAAGTTTAACTACCAAATCCCAAATGGTCTGACCATGACAGACACAGAAATCCTAAGCATACAGAAAGCACTCCAGTGTCCAACAGCAGAATTGTAGCCATATAAACCCTCCAAGGATATACCAATCCAGATAACCACGGTTTCTGAATAGCTAGCAAGCTATATCCAAAATGAGCTCTTTGGGCTACAAGACTGAGGTTTAATCATGTTTCCCCAATGTCTTAAACCATGTCTGAGAAACCCAATCTTCGAGTGGAGACTCAGGGTCGCCATTCTATTATACTCAATCCGTTACAATCATTTTCAATGTGCTAGAGACAACTTAACAGCCATGGACGTTATTGCTTACGGGATACCCAAATTCATATACTATCCAGTTCAACTAAAATAGTTCAATTCTGTTTCTTTCTAAAACTATAACCAAGATTTTAAGGACCCAATGAGCTCTGAAAACATCCATGGGCGTTGTGCCATTTATTCTGGCCAGAAACCAACTTTTGCTTTTCTCGCAAATTCTTAATATGTTCCAGATAGGCTGTTGCCAAAGCCTCCAGTCCCTCCCCAGCCAGCAAATACAGTGGCTTCACTTCAGTTCCCATCCTTCCAAAGCTCTCAAAGCACGCTCTCCTCCTTCCCGCACAGGACAGTGCTCCTACCCGCTACACGGCTTCCTCTCAGGATGCCACGGATTCGTCAAGGTTCTGAGGTGCTGCCAAGGTTTCTTCTCCCTGGGCTAACTGGCTCTCCACTTGGGCTTCAAGCACCATCTTTAGGCCTGTGGCTGCCCCACCATACACACAGCTCAGATGTTGCTCTAGCTTTCTTCTGTCTTACCTGGTATTTCTACTGAATGAGTGGAGGGCTCCTTAAATTAAAGGGTTGCAGAACAGAATATCCAAACCAACAGTTCCCCAAGGAACCATCCTGCCAGGGAGTCTTAATTCATCTGATCATCTTTGCCAGGAATGGGTATGACAGACATAACCTAACTGCTCATGTGCCTGGTCCTTTCACTCCCTCTTTAAAGTATCTCTCTTATTTTATTTTTTTAATTTAAAAAGACTATTTGTCACAGAGAAACAGAATGAGAGTAAGCACACAAGCAGGGGGTTAGGCAGGCAGAGGGATAAGCACGTTCCCAGCCAAGCAAGGAGCCCAATGTGGGACATGATCCCAGGACCTTGAGATCATGACCTGAGCGGAAGGCAGACACATAAACTGACTGAGCCACCCAGGCGCCCCTGAAGTATCTCTTTAATATATGTAAATCTTTATCTCCAGATTCCTAGGCTACACTCTCTTCTCTCACATAGCAATGACATGTCCTCCGTAGTGTGGGGTCTTTGTCTCTAGTTAATCCTCCCAATCCATTCCATTTCACACTATGATCGGAGGGACCTGGAAGAAATTCCCTTGTACCAGTCTTGGACTTAACAATACTGTATCTCCTGACATGGCCTATTACAAAGGACCTTCAACAGCCTGAATCCAACCTACTTTTCTAGCCTCAATTTCTAGGCATTCCCTTTTCCCTGCTTTAGTCCTGTGTTACGGCAATACTCCCTCAACATCAGGCACCTCCGTAATCTCACGTTTGTGCATTCCCTTTCCTTGCTTCTCCAACTCACTTTGAGACCTACCAGAAGATTCACTCCCCACCTTCCATTCATAAGACTCCCAGGATCTCTAGATATACAGCAAACTCTTCCTCTCCTCCCTCCCGCACATCCACCCATCTGCCTCCCACTCAAGTTGAAGGGTGGAGAGCTTCTCGCTTTCTTGACTTCTCTCTTTGAACCGCATGATCTAGCACAGTAAGTCCTTAATATATAGGAAGTACACAATAAATACTTAATTTAAAAGTTTTCCATCATGGAAATAAAGCCTTTAGTGTTCTGCCATATGTAAGTGAAATTTAAATATCATCTTTTTTCAAGAAAACATTTTCACAATACCATCTTGCTTTTTTTTTTTTTTTAAAGATTTTTAAGATTTTTTTTTTTTTTTTTTTATTTGACAGAGATCACAAGTAGGCAGAGAGGCAGGCAGAGAGAGACAGGAGGAGGAGGCAGGCTCCCCGCTGAGCAGAGAGCCCGACGCGGGACTTGATTCCAGGACCCTGAGATCATGACCTGAGCCGAAGGCAGAGGCTTTAACCACTGAGCCACCCAGGCGCCCCACCATCTTGCTTTTAATGGAAAAATTGTGAAGCTCAAATAGGCTTAAGACATTAAAAAATTTCTAGAAACCTAGTATTCATGGCTTTATAATTAAATTACTTTGTCAGTAGCCAGTGAACTATACTATCTTAGACCAATGCTAAAACCCAAAAGGTGACAGTGTAAAGAAATAAATTCTACCATTTCTTGTATGCATTTCCTGATTTTTATGAGTCGTATGGAATTTAAAGTATTCTCAGTAAATTGTTAAAAAATACAATTAGGAACTATACATATGTAAACACTCAATTCAAAACTAAATGGAGGCTTTTTTGTTTGTTTTCTTATTAGTCTTAGGAGGAAATTGTGGTCTTAAGAATTTAAGTTCTGTGTCTAAGATCACACAATCATTCAGGGGAAGACCCGGGGCTTAGACTTGCATCTTCAAATTAAAGTCTATTCATAAAATGTATGCAAACTTTTCAAGTAATTATGTTTTCACCAAATACCCAATCATAGGACGAAAACAGTGATGTTAAATGACGAACATCATAGCATAAAGGCAAAGAAAATCCTGACTTTAAACAAAATTTGCTAGGGGCACCTGGCTGGCTCAGTTGGAAGAGCATGAAACTCAACCTTGGGGTCATGAGTTCAAGCCCCACGATGGATGTAGAGATTACTTAAATATAAAAATAATAAATAAATAAAATATTAAAAATAAAAAAAAATAAAAATAATAAATAAAAAGAAACTTGGCTAAATGCTGATTGCTGGAGGTACCTTATAACCACTAGGGCAGCCAGCCTTTGGACAAAGTTTACAGAGAAAGGAGAACAGAGCTGAAAGGAGAATAGAAAAAATAGGAAAGACTTCTACTTCTGTTCAAGAGGGAATAAAAGCAACCAATTTTATCTTCCCATCTGAAACAGCCAAAATGAGAGAGAGTATATGAAACAGCTTTTTCAAGACACTGGATAGCAGTTAACACAAGGCAGAGATTCCTGATCTATGGGGGAGAAAAGCAAAGCGAGTCCACCAATTGCCCCAACTTACAGCCGGAAGAGAGGCTCTAGATCAGGGACAGGAAGGTAAGGCAGAACCTGGAGTACTCCCTGAATTGAAGAGATAGAGCTGAAGGTCTGAGGAAACCAAATCAATTAGAGTTCACAGGACCAAGCACCACAGAGAACCCTGGAGATCTGCAGAGGATTCCCCCTTAAGGATTCAGTAGTAAACCAACCCATACAGGAGTACCAAAGTACCAAGTACCTAAAGCTGGGGCCAAGTGTGTCCCCCCCAAACCAGAATAGATTAACTCCTTATTCAGGGACATTGGGGAAAATATCTGTAAAGGTCTTGCCTCAGTAGAGGGATTAGCCCTAGAGACTTCTCCAGATCTGCCTAATTATAAAATCAAGACCGCAAAGGACTGAGCTACTTCCAAATAACTGTACTGTAGAACAAGGCTTAAAGAACACAGTTAGGAATATACAATTAACAAGCACCCAACAAAGTAAAATTCACAATATCTGACATCCAGTCAAAGATTACCAGGCGTGCAAAGAAGCAGAGAAACATTCAGATAATAAAACTGAACTTAATCTTAAATAACAAGGGTGACAGAATTAGGTAAGACATTAGACCAGTTATTAGAACTGTATCCCACATGTTCAAGAAGTTTAGCATGGGTGGTTCAGTGGCAGAATTCTCGCCTGCCAAGAAGAAGTTTAGTAAGGCTGCAGAAGATGTATATGTAAAAATCAAGTTTATTTCAATATATTAGCAATGAGCAGTCAGAAACTGCAACGTAATACCATTTACAATAGGAAAAAAAACACGAAACCGTGATACAGCTAACAAAAAATGTGAGACTTGTATGTTAAAAAACTAAAAAGAAAAAAAAAAAGGATGAGAGAAGTTAAAGATTTACTTGTCCTTGGATCAGAAGACTCATTATTAAGATGTCCATTCTTCCCAAAATGATCTACAGACTCAATGCAATTGCTGTCAAAATCCCAGATTTGGTTTTGGTAGAAATTGCCAAGCTGGTTCTAAAAATCATGTAGAAATTCAAAGGGCCTAAAAAAGTCAAAACAACTGGAAAAAGAAGAAAGTTGGGAGAGCTAACGCTGCCTGATCTCACAATGTATTATAAAACTATGGCTATATAAAGAGTAGAGTACTGGCATAAAGATAGACAGATCAACGGAACAGTACAAAGACTCCAGAAATAAAGATATACAAACAGACAACTGGAATTAGACAAGCTGCAAAGGCCATGTACCTCTGGCAGCGAAGAAGGGATAGTCTTTTCAACAAATGGTGCTAGGGCAACCAAAATAAGAAAATCCGTACTTTACACCAGAGACAAAGCTAACTTAAAATGGATCACAGACCTAAATGTAAAGCCTAAGGTCATAAAACTTCTAGAAGAAAATACGGGAGAAAACTTTTGTGACCCTGAATTAAGGAAAGATTTCTTTGATAACACACGGAAAGCATGATCCATAAAAGAACAAGTGGACAAACTGGACTTCATTAAAATGAACAACTTCTGTCTCAAAAGACATTCTTACTAAGAGAAGGAAAATAGACTGGGAGAACATATGTGCAATGTAAATTATCTGGTAAGAATTACATCTAGAATATATAAAGAACGCTCAAAATTAGGGAAATGGCTTTAAGCACATTTCACAAAAAAGTCATACCAATGGCAAACAATCATATGAAAAGATACTCATCACCACAGTTCTTAAGGCAAATGCATATTAAAAATACAATGAAATACCATCACCCACTTATTAGAATGGCTAAAATTAAAGACTGACTATACCATGTGAAGACAAGAATGTGGACAAACTGGTATATACTGCCGCTAGGAATATAAAATGGTACCACTACTTTCAAAAAGTTCGGTAATTTCCTTGAAAAGTTCAATCACTCCTAGGGAATAATCAAGGTAGATAAAAGTGTTAAGTCCATACAAAGACTTATACACTAATATTCCTACAAGTTTTATAATAGCTAAAAACTGGATATCCAAATAATGGATAAGTCCTAGTATATCCATGTAATGGAATATAATGCAGTAATTAAAAGGAATGACCAACTGATACATGCAATGAAATGAATGAATCCCAAAATATACAAGCAGCCTAAAAAGCCAGACCAGAAAAGTACATGCTTTATGATTTCCTAGATCTAAAACTCTAGGGAATGCAAACTCTACTATGGGGCCAGAAAGCAAAGTAGTGGTTGCCTGTGGAGGTGGGAAGAGAAGTGGGAAGGGAAGCGGGAACTGCAAAGGGGCACAAGGACATTTTTAGAGATGATGTATATTATTTTGATCGTGGTGGTAGTCTCACAGGTGTACACATATACCAAAACTTACCAAACTGTACATTTTAAGTATGTGCAGTTTACTGCATGTCAACTATATCAATAAAGATGGTAAAATGTTTATGAAAACCCACCTAACGTGGTTAAATCATGAATGTATAAACAGAGTATTAACAAGCTTATCAGAATATCACCCATTCAATACCAGCAACATCATTAATGCCCCAGTTTTCTAAACAACATATTCAGATGCTTTGAGTATATGAGAAGTTCAGACACAAATTTATTTTTCCTTGATTTCACCACTGTGCTTTAGAGACACATGAATACTGTTAGAACAATGTCCACAGCGATAGCAAAGTAACAGAAAAATAAAACTTTGCTTTATAGGTCACAAAATACTCAATGACTTATGTAAGAAACCTGAACATTCCTAATGACTTTCAGGAAATATTTGTGCTCAAATCTAATTCTAGTCCGTGTCCAGTAATGCATTAAAGACACAATTTAGATTTTTTAAGTGCAATTCAGAAATACTGTACTTTCCAAACACCATCAATACCATCAAAAATAACTAAGCTAATGGAATATAATTATATCTGAAAAAACAAATATAAGTTAACTGGTTAAAAAAATGTCCACATATGGGGCACCTGGGTGGCTCAGTGGGTTAAAGCCTCTGCCTTCAGCTCAGGTCATGATCTTAGGATCCTGGGATCGAGCCCTGCATCGGGCTCTCTGCTCGGCAAGGAGCCTTCTTCCCTTCCTTTCTCTCTGCCTGCCTCCCTTCCTCTCTCTGCCTGCTTGTGATCTCTGTCAAATAAATAAATAAAATCTTAAAAAAAAAAAAGTCCACGTACACGGAATGCTTCATTCCCCAATGACCACGGCTATTTTTTAAATTATTTTTTTCCTTCACGTTTTTATTTAAATTGCAGTTAGCTAACAGTAGTATTAGTTACTATTAGGTGTAGAATTTAGTGATTCATCACCTACACACAAACATCGGAGGGTTCATCACAAGTGCCCTCCTTAATCCCCATCATCTGTTTAATCCATCCCTCCCCCATGCAACCTTCAGTTTATGCTCAGTCGTTAAGAGTCTGCTTGACCATGGTTATTTAAATGAGATATAGCAGATATTTAAAAACATCCAAGTGAACAAGTTACCATTTATGAACCTTCACTCAAAAGGCAAGACACTTACTTGTAAACCATTTCATCAATATTATCTCATTTAATCTTAACCCTTTAAAGCATTATCATCCCTATTTTATAGATTAAAAAAACTGAGGTTGAGATAAAGCAATTTGTCCAAAGCTACACGTTAATTTACACTCAAATGAAAATGTTTTTGTCTATTCTAGATTTATAGCTCAGAGTTATGTTTTTTTTTTATAGGATCATAAGCTTATTAATTAACAATGCATTTTCTAAATAGTCACTTAAAGCATTCTTAACCTACACAGGCAAATTTGTCCTTCAAACTCAATGGATGACATTTCAGCTCTTAACATATCCCATCCCAGCTTTACTGGCTTTATGCATGGTAAGAATAAACTCAAATATCAAGGACATGTTTTATTTTCCTAAATTCACATGCACTTCTCTGCTAACTAGAGGACAATTTACCTTAACTTTGAGAGCCACTACACTGGGTTAAAAAATTTTAGAAAAACTATACATTTGCTTTTAAATGTTGTTTTCTGACACCTCTACAACCTGTAGTGTGAACTCTGTAAAAGGAGATTTGATGAAATCTCACACATTGTAAATAATCCAAAACCTAGTATTACGTGTTTAAGAAATGGACCTGAAGTCAGCCAGATTTCAATTCTGATAATGCCTCTGCCGTTAAGTAGCTGAAAAGGCCTGGCGGGCAGGTAACACTAGAGTGAATTCAAAAGTTGTACTTACTGCTATGTTTGCAGCCTACGTTTCCTAAGTTTGTCTTTTAATGGGTGAATTCCAGTTATGAACAAAATCTGCACCTGAAAAGTTTGTGTATGCTGTGAAAAGGTAAGTGCCTTTTTTTTTTTTTTTTTTTTGCATATGTAGCTTAGCAGGCAAAAAGAGCACCCAGGAACATCCATCTCACCTCTCCCCTACAGTATTCCCCCATCCTAGGGCAAAATGAAATGTTCTCCCCGCAACCCAGGAGTTAGAACTTCTATTTCCTCCAGAAACAATAGACGGTGGCTAGGCTTAGGACCTGTTTCACCAAACGTGAAACACGCATCTGTAAGCTGATCTGGGAATCTACGCATTCATAAGGTTGTCACAGGATAATGCTTCTGATTTCTAAAAAGCCAGCACACACCTTTAGAATACAGCCCATTTTTACCTCAGCGATTCGTAGCCTTTGCTTTAAGCGTCTAAAGACTATCTACAGGTGAATTTCAAAAAGTAACATTCTGGTTGAAATGTGTACATTAAAAAAAATGTGTACATTAAAAAAAATTAAAAAATTTTTTAATGTAAAAAAAAGTTATTGAAACTGTTCTTACTCAAACTACAAAAGCTAGGTGAGTCCAACCCCGTCATTTTCCACAAGAGGAAACTAAGGCTCACAATCACACAGGCAGTTTGGCAGGCTCTGGAATATGACACAAGTGGCATTACAAATTCAGGGTTCTTTCTGATAAACACTACCAGATACAAATACTGTCCTAGGAACTAGGGCTAAGCATTTCCAAAAGTGGCATTACAAATTCAGGGTTCTTTCTGATAAACACTACCAGATACAAATACTGTCCTAGGAACTAGGGCTAAGCATTTCCAAAAGTGGCAGGGTCTCCTAACCACGGTTTTAGGTGTTTTTTGTTTTTTGGTTTGGTTTTTTTTGGCTTCTAAGACTAAAAGTTCCCACAAAAAGCAGTCATTTGGTATCATGTCAAGCAGTCCAACATATCACATCTCAAACACCATTTTCTGCCCGGCAAAGCCATCCTCCATCTCCAAGGGCCACACCACCCACCACACCCTTCTCTACTTTATCCATCTACCCAGCCGGTTTCTCAGTGACTTCTCAAGACTTCTGCATACAATAAGTGCTTGCTTGCCGCCGACCTTGCCTGCAGACTTCTACTTCAGCAGATGTGATCTGTGAGTTCCTCTGTGAGAGGAATGGCGCTAACACCAAAGTAGTTAGCGTCTCTCCTCCTCTTTTGCTGAGGCTCATCTCACCAAGGAAGCCTCCCATGATAAATAAGACACTCTGGTTTTCAAACTCCTTAAGTTGGCAACCATGCTAAGAAATAATTTACATGTGGCTCTATACAGACCTGCTCACATGCACCCTCAAATAACTCAAAAGTTTGACATGCTACACTGCCTCTTTATGACAAAGGAGTCCTCTTCATCTGATTCCATTTCACTTTTTTTTTTTTTTAAAGTTCTGGAGAGGAAAAAAAAAGTCAAGGAGAACCTAAATTTGTCAACCTGCTCACAGATCATGACCTGCAAAATTCCATACTCCAAAGACGCTGGTTTATTGGGGGAAAAGAAGCAGAGATGTGGGACAGAAAAAAAAAAAATCCAAGACCTGGGGGATAGAACACAGATCACTAAATGCACACAATACACAAATGAACACACGTCAGATGCTATGAAGCAACAAGGAACTTCAGAATGAAACTGAAGAATTACCGAGCACAATACCACACCCCTTTTTCTGTCCAAAGTATGACAAACCCCTTCTAGTATAAATGTGAATTGCTATTATACTTTTGAAACTTAAAACACTGCAATTCAACTGTAAAAATCAGAATTATCGTCCAACTTTCGAAACTGACAAACTAATTTTACAAGGAAACAGATATTGCCTCAGCGTAGCACCACCCTGACGCCTGGGTCAAGAGTAATAACATCAACTAAGAGAGAAATTTGCACCTGAGCAAGCGATGGAACCCAAATGGTTAAAAAAAAAAAAAGCACTTTTCAAAAAAGCATCTGATTATCTGAATGGCATCTACATGTGACTTTAAAAAACGGAAAGAGAGCACAAAAAGCTTTGGCAGAAGAAAACTAAATCTAAAGGGGGCTGCGCAATGCTTTCCACATCATTCCAATAAACAATGGTTCAACACACTGAAAATTCAAAGACATTTCAGCTCTAGGCAGAACACATGTTGAAACTGATTTGTAAAGGATCCAGGCCATGGAAAGGCACTAACAAATCCCAATTGCGAAGCTTCAAGAGTTCCCATGGTAGTACAAGAAGTTTCGAAAATCTCTAAGAAAATCGAGTTGTAATTCCTGTTCTGTGCCTAAAAAGTGGTGGCAAAGCGTGGAGGGCGAGAAAGGG
Source organism: Enhydra lutris kenyoni (assembly GCF_002288905.1). Lineage (NCBI taxonomy): Eukaryota > Metazoa > Chordata > Mammalia > Carnivora > Mustelidae > Enhydra > Enhydra lutris. Next base: position 23,622,611 of record NW_019154112.1, on the reverse strand, counting down.
TGTGTGAAGAGAGAGAGAGGGAGCTGATGAGAAGCAGCTGGAGGTTTAAAAAGGAACCTGCAGGAGATGGGGCAGAAGCGAACATCCTGAAGACCTGAATCCTAGCAGCGACGGCCCTTCTAGGACAACCTGGTCCCCACCTCACTGATCGCAAAAGCGCATTTTGACACCGGCCACGAGACCGCGATACACGGCCAGCATATATACCAGACTGAAAATTCCTGGAGGCACCAAATGTCACACTTGCTCACGCTCGCGCCCTCCCAGCGCCTAACCCATTTGTTCAACGAAGGGGAAAATCCTAAGAATGAATGAATGGGAGAAGTAAGTCTAGTGAGAAGGCTCGGGCAGGGCCCCACGCTCGGGAGAGCCCCGGACGCCTGTCGGGGGAGAGCAGAGACAGCGCACCCGGGCGGGGACGCGTCCGGGGACCCTCGGGGCGCACCGCAGGGCGCGGACCGCCGTGGGGGCGCGGGGCGCGCTTCGCCGAACAAAGGAGACGCGAGGTGGCCTGACAGGGGCGCCCGGCGGGGGCGGAGGCCGCGGGCGCTCACCTCGTCGCCCCACTTGAGCACGTCCTTGTGCCGGTCCTTGACGGCGTGGTAGATGTGCAGGAACTGGAGGATCCCGTGCCGCCGCACGTGGTCGGCGTGGCGCTTGGTCTCCTCCCAGCTCAGCGGCGAGCCCTGGGACAGCAGCCCCATGGCTGCCCCCTCCTCCTTCTCCTCGGGGCTGACCGCGGCCGCTGGCTCAGCGCGCGGGGCGCGAGTCCGACACTCAGCTGCCTGCTAAAAGCGGCGGAGGCAGAGGCTGCTGCGCCCCGTGGGGGCGCCCTTGGACCACAGCTGGCGGAGGGAGGATCAGCTCCGCTCTGTTCCGCTCCCCCGCGCGGGGTCCTGGCCGCCCAGGTGACCGACTCAGGGGTCCGGCGCGCCGCGCGGACACGGAGGCAGAGGACGGGAGCGCAGGCTGGATGGCTTTCGGCTTGGGGGTCTCGCCCTTCACCCGCTCCGGCTCCCGTCCCGCTGCTGCTCCGAGGCGGCGGCGACGGACCCTACAGCCACAGTGCGGCAGCAGCTCTAGCTTCTCTTTACCGGTGTCGTGCACTGGCTTCTTCCTACTTGTGACCAAGACCTGCGCCGCCACAGAGCATGCCCAGTCTTCCTATCTGCTCCCTCGCAGCTCCAGGGTGCGATCCGTCGTTCCGGGTTTTATAGACTACGGGCGGGGGCGGGGAAAGAAGGCGGTGCAGGAGGGGAGGCGTGGCCGAGTGCCCAAAGAGCCTCAACGAAGGCCTCGGAGGAGGCGTGCGCAGGCGTGGTTGGGGCGGAGTCAAAGGGGCGGGGGTGTGGGGAGCGAGGTCCCGCACGCTTTAAGCAAATGAGATAGGGGAAAAACCTGTGTTCTCTAACCCAAAGAGATAAACTTTGAGCTGGGGAAGAAATTTGGTTATTTGAATTAATGAACAACCCAATGTATTCATTTTGAGGTGAGAAAAGACCTCACGCTCAAAAAAAACAGGTGAGAGCTGCAGGGTATGGTAATAACATCATTTCTTGGGAGTCAGATGAAACACCTGTTCAATTCTAGTTTCCACTATTTACTGACTGTGAGATCTTGGGCACGTTATCTCCATACCCGTGTAAAATTATATGAATTCTGACTTTTATGGATGTAGTAAGAGTGTGCACGATGCAGACATGCTTAGGGTGGATGGCCAATAAATTACCTGGCTGTTAAGAGGAATCAATTTGTCTACAGGGTTTATGTATATACAATGTGTATGTATTGCAAGTATTTGTGTATTCTCTAAATTAATTATTTGATGACATAAAGTCTTTGGATGGCTCAGACACCTTTCATGGCAACAAAAGGGACTTTGTCAACATCTTCAGATGGATATTTAAAGGAATCATCTCCAACAGCATATCCCCCATCCAAAGCTAATATTCATCCATTATGTGACTAAAATGATGTTTTCATGAGCTTACCAAAGAGAAAATATTAGAAACAACTGGGATTGATCCTGTCATGGTGGGAAAGAGAAAGGCGGTACCTCACCCCCATAAATCTGTGTTGACAAAGTGATGATGTCAAGGAAGGAAAAAGAGACAGCAACTAGATCACGCATGTACTGAGGCCAGAACGTGTGTATTTATTGTGCTCACTTCCATCAACCACAAAGCTAACATTATTAAGCATTCATTAACTGCTGAATGAATATAGAGTTGTAGGACTCTCTTCTCCCACACCCCTTCATAGTGGATGTATCCTTCTCAGGGATTGGAGACATGGATACCCAAGGTCTGGCTGTAATTTCCACAGTGGAGTGTGTGTATGTGTGGCATGCGGATGGGGGCAGGGCTTTGGGGGTGTTTGAAGCTCAGGAGATGTTTCCATCCAGAGCACACAGCAAGAATAAAAACCAAGCCTCATTCTAACTTGTTCATGGCTGACTCAACAACCTCAGCTACTGCACCCACTCTTCCTTTACCCTCTGCACCAATATCACCGGGCTTGTTCGGTCCTGGCCTTCCACTGTTTTTCCCTGCTTGGAATTGTCCACCTGACACATTCCTGTTTATCTGTTGAGTCCCAGCTATTCCTCTCCCTAATTTGGTTGCAGTTGTACATGCATCTGTTTTTACAGTAAGATAAAATCATTTAAAAAATATCTCCACACTAGTGACTTCCTCTAAGGATAGAGATGATTTATATGTTTTGATTTTTTTTTTAATAGAAAAGTGCTTGTATAAATCTTGGCTTCCTATGGAAGGCAGGGAGTGTGGGGAGCTGGGTGGGGGGCAGTGTTGCTCATGTTTCATATGCAGGTGAGGGACCTAAAAGATCATTTTTTATTCTCAAAATCTCATCTCACATTTGCATAGGCCTGCATTGTTCAACACAATAGCCATCAACCACATGTGGCTACTGAGCATTTGACACATGGCTAATTTGTAAAACTGAATTTTAGTTTTATTTCAACCCACTTAAATATAAATTTCAAAATTGATATTCCATTTGGTTACTGGAAAACTTTTACATAAATTTGGAGCAGGTCGGGAATGTGAATTTACTTTTGGGTCTGTTAAATTTATGACATGGAAAGATCGAGTATTTCCAATGAAAATTTAGTGGCCTAGGAGAGGTACTGTGAGTGTAATGCACATATTAGAGTCAAAGATAGTACAAAAATAAAAATGTAAATATTTTATTAATAATCATATATTGACTACATGTTGTAACTGTATTTTGGATATGTTAAGATGCAGTATAGTGCTTAAACTAATTCACCTGCTTCTTTTTAGTTTTTAAAGGTGGTTAATGAGAAATTTAAGATTATCTCTGTGGCTCACATTCCATTTAATTGAAACACAGCAGGTGTAGACATTTACACTTTGCAACGCACACACTTTTCTCCTACACCTGCTGGATTTCCTCAAAATACCCGAAGCTGGGCTCTTGGGAGAATATCAGTTTCGTTTTAATGAACAATACAGGCACAAGGGTGGTTCAGTAAGAGACTAAGTTCGAGTCTAGCCAAAGCTCTACGAGGTACTGAATGTAGTGACAGTTAATACTGTAATTTGAGTCATTCAGCCCCAGATTCCGGTTGACACAAAAGGGGGCCTCTCCTACCCGAATTCAGCCAGCACTCTGAAGGGCCCCCGCGCTCTGTTCAATCTCAAATTGGGTGCGGCACGGTGGCACTATTGGGCAGTTAAGTCAAAGTTAAACCAGGGTCGCCGCAGAGCCTTTACCAATTACTGTTACAGGTGGAGGGAGGTGTGGGGGTGAACCCACCACAGATCAACAGAAGTCACATTCAACAACGATCAATCCCCTCTATTTGACAGCGTTTTTCATTTTTAAGTTTACTTCTCCCTCTGTACTCCTACGAGTAAGTTTTCAGCGACCAGCCCCGGACAGATCTTTTAGGGTTTTCATGGTCACTAAGCGGAAAAGGCGCTCGTAGACAGCAGAATCAGCTCTTCTCCAGGCCTGCCCAACTGCGGATGCCTGTTCACATACTTCGCGGAAAAAAACCCGGACTCAGTCCCCCTGAATTAACCACCGCCAGCGGCGACCGCGACAAGAGTTCCCCGCCTCTTACACGGGGTACAGCCGCAAGCCCCGCCTCCAGGACTGCCCGGAAAACCCGGACCGTGGAGCGGGGAGGCTGGCGACGCGGCGCAACCGCGGGGTCGAGCTGAGCATGCTCGGAGAGCGGCTCAGTCGCGGGAGGAAGCGGCGCGGGCCGCGGGCGCTGCACGCCGCGTCGTTGTTGTGATAGAGCCCCCCCGCCACGTGACTGCGCCGGCCCGCCTCCAGACGCGCGGTGCCGCCTCCCAGTGACTCAGCACTTTGTGCGGGTTCTGTGCTAGAGGTCAATGCCAGGGATGCTGCTCTGGGGCAAAGTCTCGGCGCTCCAATCTTCTCACTCCCCTACCCCCACCGCTGCTGAGAGTGTTGCAGCAGCCATTTCAGATTTGTTGGTTTTCGGGCTTCCCAGCAAGGAGAAAAAAATACATTTCCCAATGGTCACGCCAGTTCCAATTTTCCCTGAGTCAGCAGTTCCGCTGAGATCGCGGAGCTGGCCTCACAGAGATCAAATGAGGAAAGCAGAGAGCCTGTGCCTAAGGGTCTCTGCGGTGCGGTGCGGTGGGTTGGGGGTGGGGGTTTACAGGTTCAGGCCGCTTGGGTTACCTGCCCCAACCCTACTGTTGTATTTGGTTTCAACATCCCTTAGATACTCTTCTGGGGGTCTCAGTAATTTACTCTTCGTGGCGCACCTGTTTTATGCTAAGCACTTTGATCTAGAATCCATAGAACAATCTTGGGTTTTGCTATAATTTTATAGATAAGGCAACTGAGATCTAGTAATAATAACTAACAGGCAGTGGCCAGGGATCTGAACTCCGGTTTACTTTCTACTATACCTCATGACTTGGGTGAAGGTGAGGGTATCTTTCTGCTTCCTGGCTCTTGATTTTGCCTCCACTAAGCCCTCCTCTCCTTTGACACTCCCTTACCCCCAAAAGACCTCTGTTCAGACAGGTATTTAAGATTTTCTTGCTTTCTTCACCTGTTCAAATGAGGTATTTTAATTAATTGGGAGAAACAAACTGCTAATCTTAACTCATGTGTACACAGTACAAAATACATAAGATGCATAACGCATTTTTCCCCTACGACTGCATTATACTTGGAATTTGATTTGAGTACATTGAAGTACCCCAGGCCTTTTATCATAGAAGTGCAGCACCCAAAAGACTGTGGTCTTCACCCTAGCTCAGGGTAACCTGCCCAATCTAAGTAAAGTTGTGTTCCTTTTCATCAGGGACCCTTCCTTCTTCACCTGTTCAAATGAGGTTTCCCTTCCAACCTAAACATTCTCTGATGTAATACTACTAAATCAGTTGAAAAAGTACAAATCTTTTTGTATTATGTGGTATTTCCAACAAATGTTGTTGAGCTGTGCAACTGCCCATTCCAAGTCAACCAAACACAGACCCCCAGTCAACTTGGTTTTCAAAGCCCACTTTTAGTTCATAGGGATTTTTCTGAAGTATAAACGGGCTTATTTTCATGTAGAGTTGCCAAAGGTCTGCTCTGTCAAGTGAAGGCCTTTGTGAAGTTGGGGAAACATGAGTGCGTAAAGAAGAGGAGTAGGAGTCCGTGTGGTGAGATTAGAGCTATGGGAATGAGAGAGGATGCCTTTAGAAGCAAGATCTCTCAGGAGGCATGATGGAATCCAGAACACATGTCCAGTATCTTGGCCTTCTTACGAGATGCTAGGCAAGAAGATGAGGATGCCAAGACTGATGTGTTGGGACAGGAAAGGTAATGGCTGAGTCCAGTAGACTTCCTCTTTTTCTTGGAGCATGGTTAAACACTTTTTATTACAGACATTTGCAAACAAGCGGAAAAGTACATGTAATATACCTATTGTAACTATTACCCATCTTCAATGTCACCACATGACTAATCTCCTTTCAGGTATTCACTCCCTCCCCATAATTTAAAGCACCTCTCACTGGTGCATGATCTCAGGTAGCTTGCTCTAAGTCAGGAATGTAAAAGACAATTGGAGCAATTGGTATGAGGGATGATTCAAGAAAGTGAAAAGGAGTAGCAACAGGCTAATCCCTTACCGGAAATCAGTTTTCTTTCTCCTGAAATTGGAGACAGTTGGTGTTAACCAGTTGTTTTTATTCCAAGGTTTCTAGCTACGTTCTACCTTAGGTGACCTTGCATTTAAAAAGTAGAACTAAAAATCCGTCCTTGTCACATGTAGTATAAAATGTGTCACGATGGCTGGCAGGGAGAATGATTATTGTCAGAGGAGGCCTATTGTCAAATCTGAGTACGGTCTTTAAGGCATGTGTTTTACATTTGTTAAGATCTTAATTTTAGTCGCTACCTTTTTCCTCCCATTTCACTTACCTTCGTTCACATAAATATTGTGAACTTCATTCTAGATTAGATAACACCAAATAATTGAATTGTGGCACAGAGCACCCCATCATTTGTGGCTGATGAAATGTGAAAAAGGACTCATCATAATCACATCATTTAGAAAAGCAGTGGTACTGGATATCAAGCAATTTTGCTTTGATAAGACCAGTTCCTGAAAGCAAAGACAAAAACAAAAGAGTAACACAGTTGTACTTCCGGAAAGTATTTTTCCACACGCAATACCTTCTACAGCCTATTTTAGTCCCATCTAAACTATGGTCCCATCTCAACCTTGGTTTACATGTATCAGGATTAACTCTAAATATTAGATGGGTGTCTTTTTTGGTTTTTTTTTTTGATTCTTTTTAATTTCTTGTATTTTTTATTTATTTGTCAGACAGAGAGCGAATGAGCATGAGCAGTGCTCCCCACTGAGCAAGGAGCCCGATGCGGGACTCAATCCCAGGATCCTGGGATCATGACCTGAGCCAAAAGCAGATGCTAAATGGACTGAGCCACCCAGGCACCTAGAATGCATCATTATTGCTTCAGCCTTGCCAGCACTTGGAAGTGGACACTGATTAGTGAATATTTCATCACAAACTGAGGTCCTCAGGAGTTGAAATTTAGCAGATAGCTTTTCCCCTGCTTTTCCCTATGAAAATATCCCCAGTCAATCTTCTTCTAAGAAGACAGTACAAAAGGAAGGCTAGCCCAGGAAATGTCTTTCTTCTCTGGGTGGAGGAGCCCCTGGTTTGAGACAGATGGTGAGGTCCCTCCTCATCAGGGTGATGGCTTGAGCCCTCACATTCACCCCGTCTCCTCCTCACCGAGTGTTTCCTGGCAGTACCCTCATCTGACCTCCTGCCTTCGAGAGGTTTTAATATACAGGCTGTCTTAATATAGCATATAATGTAACATATAATAGGCTGCCTTACTATATATGTCCCATTCTCACACCTTACAGAATTTTAATGCGAGTTCATTTTAGATATGAAAAAAAACTGAGCTAAAGGAAAGTTGAATGCTAGAACCTGTACTTAAATCCAGGACTTTTGACTACAAATTCAGGACCCACCTTAGCCCAAGAGTGATGGTGTAATTTCATTCAGCAGTGACTTTCAAAATGTTGTCGTCTTTACTTTGTTGAGACTATACAAAAGAAACTCTTAAATTTGATATTTTAAGGGTTTTTTTTTTTAATATACATTTCTTTTTCTCTTTCTATGCCCTTTGACTTCTTTGTTCATAATTTTTGGATTTTAGAGTCAGAGATTTGTCTTGTGCTCATGGAGGAAGATATAGAGAAAAATCAAAAAGCGGATGAAGGGTGGAATCACCAATCACTCAAAGAATAGCCTTAAGAGGTGAGAGTACCATAAGAGCTACTATAGCCACCCTCAAGATATGGTTTGTTTGTTTGTTTGTTTGTTTCTTTCTTTCTTTTTTTTAAGATTTTATTTATTTATTTGATAGAAAGAGACAGAGCGAGAGAGGGAACGCAAGCAGGGAGAGTGGGAAAGGGAGAAGCAGGCCTCCCACTGAGCAGGGAGCCCCATGCGGGGCTTGATCACAGAACCCCGGGATCATGACCCGAGCCAAGCAGAAGGCAGATGCCCAATGACTCAGCCACTCAGGCACTCCCAGAAATGGTTTCTTTTTAAAGGAAAATCCTAAGAATGATCCATTAAGTAAATCCATTAAGTAGATCCATTAAGTAGATTCATTAAGTAAAAGACCCCACCTTTATAGTACCGTATAATCATATCATTCACTAAAATCCATGGTATTGAACATGAGAATTCTCTGCCCAGAAATGTCATTCAAGCACATATCAAAGCTCTTTTTCTTGTCCAGGAAACCAAACATAACTTATGCGAGACATCATGAACCACCTTCACATGCAGGGAACTCATCAGGATTCACCTTGCCCATCCTGATCAGTATGGTCAGGGGACTAGTCCTGTGGTTGTGGGCATGCATGGTAGGGAAATTCACTAGGTTTTTTTGAGTCATAATTGGATTGCAATGTTTATTAAAATAGCTAAAAACTTGAATGTGAGAATTTGTCCATGAAGATAATGTTATTATTAGAGTTAGGCCACTATCTTCTTGTTTTCACTATGCAAAACAAATAACGAAGAAATTTTTTTACAGATGTCTTTTAATATTTATAAACACAGATTAAGTATGTCCGTAAACTAGCTACGAAATTAGTACCAATGTTGATCTGGGCTACAAAGAATATCTGGGAGTTTGGACAATATATAAACTTCCATGACTATGTAACTAAGGCAATTCTCTGCCAGCTGAATTAAATTTGTGTTTGTTTATTTAACAAATACGTACTAGGTACCCACTCTGCACGGGTCCTGTTCTTGATACTGAAGATCCTGGGTGAATGGGAAAGGCAACAATTCTGATCTCATGGAACTTTCCTTCTGGAGGGAGAAGATAGACAGCAAGAAAATAAACTCAATAATTTTAGATGCCATTTTGAAGAAAATAACAGCACTCATTGTTTTCATGACAATTTATGTGTATCAGACTGTCTTCTGGTTAGTTTTGCTAATGAGTTAGCTACCAGCTGTTATATTGCACACAGAAAAGCCACCAGCTCTGGAAAATTTCCCTTTGCTCCAGCTTGGGATAAAAATCTCTCAGTTGAAGAATTTCCCGCCACTCCCTTTTATCTTCAGGTAGGACATATAGCTTCCTTCTTAGATTTCTTCAAAATGAGAACCAGTAGGAAATGTTATGGAAAGACTGATGCTTTGGTTACCTTTGACAGTCCTTGGTTTCTGTTATGGATCTATAGGCCTTAGAAGCATAATATTTAAACAGTATCTAAAGCCTGAGGGGTTTACAGGAGATTTATGATGGAACTTATTCAGGAAGTCAAAATAGTGTCAAAATGTCAATGAATATCTGATTTGATGTTAATTACATGGACTGGACTTGTTACACGATTAAGGTTTTTTTTTTTTTTTTTTTTTCCGAACATTACTCGGGATGAAAACAATAAGTAATAGCATGCCTTTGCTAACATTACACTATACTATTCTGCAGGTAGACTGTATTGATAAAAAAAATTCCTAGCACAGAGGGTGGAAGGCATCTAGAATGTAAAACTAGAGAGGAAAAGTACACAGAATCACATTTTTCAGAAATCTGGTACATTTCATGATGTCAAGTTTGTAAGGTATAAATAAGCTAATTGATACTCATTATATTGCAATATATAACTCACAAGGTTGCTTATAAGCCCTTTTTTTTCCTTGTAAGAAAACAACATAAATTCTGCTTGAAGATGGAATCTTCAATAAGAGTTTCTCTCTCCTATCTATTTAAACATTTTCTAGATGGGGCACCTGGCTGGCTCAGTTGGTAGAACATGAGACTCTTGATCTCAGGGTTGTATGTTCAGGCCCCACATTGGGTGTAGAGATTATTTTTTTTTTCAAAAATCTTAAAAAAAATTTCTAGATGTAAAAAAGGCAATTCAGGGTCATCACTTTTTTAACTAAAGTAATATGCCTTGAGGTTTCCAAGTTTCAGTTTTCAAGTTAAGACTAGTTTAGACAGTTTCAGACTGTTTGTTTTATATTCAGATGATTATATGGTAGTTTACTTAAAGGCAGAAACATGCCAACGTAAGCTGGCAAATATTTACTTCAATATTTAAAGTCTGTTAACAGCCCAGTTCAGTTAACGTGTCGTTGCATGACTCATGAACACTGGATTTCTTGAAACTGTGATTAGCACATTGCTGAAATAATAAAAAAAAACAATGGCTATTATGTTTTGTTTTCTCTGAGGCTAGTAGTTTAGGGATCGCATTAGTATTGCATTCCAGAGTCCCAGGGGAAGGCCATAAAAACTGGTGCAGATTATGAGACGTTACCAGAAACTAGGAGAGAGGAAGAAAGAACAGAAGGGAAAATGAAAGAAAGAAGAAAGGGATAAAGAGAAAGAAAGGAAAGAGGATAGGAATAGTGTCTTAGATTCCTGACCTCCAAGCTTGGTATAACTCACCCATTCATTCAAACTCTTAAGCATCCTCTCATTTGATTCCCAACAATACAAGCTGGGCGACAGTATCTCTATTTGCCAGTTGAATAAAGCAACGCTTTGTGGATTTAGGCCTACGTGTAAAGTTACATATCTAGTAAAGGACAGAATCCAATTTCAAATCCAGTGTTCACCACCTTGCTTCCCCACTTCCGGTTCTCCAGGCGTCCTCTGCCATGGGCTCTTTCCCCATACGATAGGAGAACAAAGGTCCCAGGCCCAGGGCTCTCCTGCCAAGTCAGCTGTTGGCTCCAAGGACACTGAGATCAGTGACCTTTCTTTCCCTGATGTTGCCTGATTTTCTGTAGCATTTCTGGGGAAATGGGCATTTCTTCTTTACTTCATGTGGTGGCAGCGCCATCTTGGAGGGCAGCTCTCCATCTGGTTGCACGGGTTTATCTCCTGCTTCTCAGTGATATTCTTTGAATTCCAGTAGTCAGTGAACACTTTGCAGGGGTTAATGGAGGAGCTGGTAAGGGTATGGGTTAATAAAGAGAGGTAGGTAGAGGAGTAAAGTAAGCGTACTGGGGAAAAGATCTAATGCATATTTATTAAGCCTCCTAGGTGCCAGGTATGTGCTAGATGCTGGGACAAAAAAGTGAGCAAAAGACCTGGTAGTTCTCTCACAGTTTATAGCTAAGCTGGGTAGGAAAAGACTGGTGTTAAATAAAGAGCCGTATGTCATGTAGACATAAAATTGATTGATGTTTATGCTCAGTTAGAATAGAAAGTTCTGTTTTTAAAAAATAAATAGCCATATGAATTAATGCATAATTTAAATTATTATGCTTTATGACAGTAAAAGAAGGAGGGTAGGAGAACATAGTTTAGATGGGACAGGGAGTGACTGTTCCTGGTCTCAGGAAAGTCCTCTCTGGGAAAATGATGTTCCGAACAACATGTTTATCAACAGTTTGAATCTTGAAATCTTGTATTATTGAGGATTCCAGAATAATAACATTGTTAACCTTTGATGAAAATTATAGGTGATAGTAAGAAATACATTTGTTTTTATTACACACACATGCTTTTCCTACAGCTTTTAAAAGTAAACTGTAGCTGGAGGCAAATATTTCTACATATGCTATTACAATTATACATTTTAAGAAACTATTACTGTCTTTGTATTTCCTGGAGTAAACCATGATAACCACCGATTTTTACAGGTAGAATAACTATTGGGGCACCTGGGTGGCTCAGTCGGTTAAGCGTCTGCCTTTGGCTCAGGTCATGATCCCAGAGTCCTGGGACCCTGGGATCGAGCAGGGAGCCGGCTTATCTCTTTCCCTCTGCCTCTCCCTCTGCTCTCTCTCTCTCTCGATCACTCACTCTGTCTCTCAAAAAAATATAAATAAATAAACAAAATCTTAGGGGAAAAAAAAAAACTATTATGTTGTGAAGCGATTTCTTTTTTCCTCATATCCCCAACTAACCAAAGTTGACTTCTTATACATATACATTCTCTTCTCACCATTTAATGTCTGTTTTAATGCTAATATTCTATGGTATGTGGGCTACATCTCATTTTTAAGTCTTATGTAAGCCCATAGTGTTTTGTGCCTGGTAAAATGTTACTTAAATACTTATTTAGGACACACCTACATTTTCATAAAGAATAAACTGATGAAATTTTAGCAGCATCTAATGTTGCTAAAGATGAAACATGCCAAAAGCTTTTTTAGAAAGTATTTAATAAAACGTGTACTTACCTCCTTTTGTGGGGGGTATAAATTATCACCTTGTTTTCTACTGAAAGTTACTGTTTAAATAGCTTACATTAACAAAATGAAGTTATCTTAATTAATGGGAAAGAATATTGATAAAAATCTTTTACAGTCCATACTTACCTCTATACAAAAACTTTATGTAAAACTGGATATGCCTATTTCAAAATGTAACAGTAATGTTTGTAAAGACTCTCACCATCATCAAAGCATTAAAAGCACCATTAATCTTTTATTTCCTGAGTAACAGGAAAGTTTGTTAAGTGGCATAAATATCATATTTCCTTGGTTCTGATTCTTCTTTGTTATAGTTTATGATATCTGAATTCAAGATTTATTTTATAATCATTGTTTATGATTGATGTCACAGGCAAATTTTTTTCTCAAAAAAACAAAACAAAACAAAAAAACAAACCCTCTGATTTAAATCCACGGTACAATTTACAAAAAATGGAATCTTAGTATTGACAAAATACGGGGTGACATACATACTGTTGTTAGTAGCATGTCTTGACTTCATCCATCTGGAATACATACAAAATGAAATACCAGGGATGACTGGGTGGCTCAGTTGGTTAAGTGTCTGCTTCCATTCAGGTCATGATCCCCAAGTCCTGGGATTGAATTCTGCATTGGGCTCCTTGCTCAGTGGGAAGTCTGCTTCTCCCTCTACCCGCTACTCCCCCTGCTTGTGCTCTCTCTCTCTCTGACAAATAAATAAATCTCTTTTAAAAAAGAGAGAGAGAGAAAGAAATACCACAAAATTTTAATGCCCAGCTTATCACAGTTCTTCTACCCAGAATGTGATCACTTGTCAGTCCTGCCCCTCAACTCCCCACTTTTCCATGATCTGCTAGGTATTTCTGGGAGTCCTGGAAGGGTTGCATTACACCAGGTATATAAGCTGGCTTTCTGGCTTCACCACAATGGACCTATGTGCTCTCACTCCTGCTCTGGTTCCTGTGGCAGGAAGCAGGATTACAGGAGATTTCCCAGGTCTGCCCATAGAGCAAGGAGGTCCCTTGACGCTGCCACCCAGTACTGATGAGTTGTCCTAGCCTCTATAGCTTCAGTGTGCAGAGGCCAGAAGGCACTGGGCCTCAATGCCAAACTCTGCTTGCTCTTCTTGATCTGGAAGCAGCTCTGCTCAGAGCCCACTGGTCTCCAAGTCTCTTTGGGAAGCTTCCATGGAACCTCCTTATCTTACTGCCTGTCTGGACCCTTTTAACCCTCTCTTTGGTCGAGCTTCCTCCCAGATGCTAGTCTCCATGGTATGTCCAGATGGACATACCTTCCTTACCATCCTTAACAAGAAAACTCGGCAACAGCCTCCCTTTCCCCCACCCAAAGCATCAGGTCACTTAAGGGAAAACTGAAGAGGGGCAGTCAGTGACAGACCACTTTTAGGTTAGGAAACTCTTTTAGGTTAGGAAACTCAACAGAGAAAATCAGAGCTCAGATGACTTGTCCAAACTCCGACCTGTGAAAAGCATTCACAGAATTTGCACTGAGGAGTGTCACTTCAAAGGCAGCTATGCCAGGTTCTGAGTCTCTTCTGCCCCCATGGCTGTTTTTGTTTCTTGCTGGGCGTGTCAGCTGAAGTAAACAGAGCAAGCGGGTGGGAAGCACACGGCTCCTTCGAGTCCAGAAGTTTGAAACACCCATCCACATTACTGCTGTTGGAGCAGGCATCACGTGGGCACGGCATACTAACAAAAAGACTTCTGAACCAATTTTTCAGCTTTTATCTTATATTTTTGTTTCTTTCATACAGTTTGATGTGTGCACTTAAATGCTTAAAAAAAGGGGCGCCTGGGTGGCTCAGTGGGTTAAAGCCTCCGCCTTCGGCTCAGGTCACGATCTCGGCGTTGGGGGATCGAGCCCCGCATCGGGCTCTCTGCTCACCGGAGAGCCTGCTTCCCCCTCCCTCTCTCTCTCTGTCTGCCTCTCTG